>NC_092825.1:97808697-98141017 GCF_039878825.1 Excalfactoria chinensis | reverse complement strand
TTACGTGTTCCTCCTCTCTATTTTACCAGCTAGACTAAATGCATTAGGATTAGTTTCAATAATAACTGCAAGGTTATGTACAGGTCCTCACACAAATCTTCATCCTTGCATTTGTATTCAAAATATTTAAATTTCTTTCATCTGCTGAGTGAACATACGTGGTTGTTCATTAATTAAGCATGATGTTTCTCTTTCTCATGTACAGGTAATGAGGTTGCCCATCACTAAAGTCTTAGAGAATTATCTACTTAATTTAACTGTTTCCTCTGTTCTCTGTGAAACCAAATTACCTAAAATTTCTAATTAAAATCTTTTAAAATGTCTTTCCAAAGTATTCAATTTAAAAGTAATACTTTTTTTATTTCTCAGTGGACCTTTGCAGATTGTACACGTTTGGAAGTTAAGCTAAGCTTTTAAATTAAAAGTAAGAATTTATTTATTTACTTATTTTCAATGTAAAAGATGTGAACATGGATACATTTTGGTTTTAATTAAACTGTATATTTGCATAGATAGTGCTTATAATTGACAGAATAAATCAGAAAAGTGAATTCCCAACACAATAGTGCTTTCCATACAACAAGAGCTGTCTGTACATACATGTTGTGACGTAAGATCACATGACTGCACGGCTTCTGGTAGAATATTTTTGTGTGGTTCAGTGCTATTTCTTATAGATTTCATAACACTGGCACAGAGAGAAGTAAATAAGACAGCAGAGATGCAGGTTACAGTATAGGACATAGTTCACTAAGAATATTTAGTCACAAGATTCACAGTATCATTCTGTGTGGGAACCTGCTGGATGCTACTTGATTTTCTTACATATTTGCACACTGCTAAATGTCAAAATGGTTTATTATTTGCCTCACTTTGCCACTACACAGATCCCAATTTGCAACAACAAGCAGAATTCCACATACATAAGAACTTTTTGTTTGTTTGTTTGTTTGTTTTGTTTTTAAAGATGTACAGGAGTGCATCATTCAATTGTTTTAATGAAACCATTCAAAAAATCTGAAGAAAAGCTATCAGATGGGATAATCTGCTATCCTAAGGCTTTCCCTCACACCACTGTCTGCTTTGGTGTTGTTCTTTTTTTTTAATCATATTTATCTTAGCCCAAAAGGTCATTTATTTTGGAAAGCTACACTGAGAATGTCATTTATATCTATATTCATAAGTTTTCTTGAAATAGTGATACATGGTCTTTGATGATGTTTTGAAGAACTGAAGTAAAGTGCAAAATTATCGTTATTTTTCCTCTTCAGGAATAAAGAAAAAAGCCTTAGTCAGAATTGAGAATTTTGTGTGTGTGTGTGTACATGTGTGTGTGTGTGCGTGAAAATATTAAAGATCACATGAGCTAAACTTCTCAGAAAATCCGTTGTTTGTATGAAAATGTTTCATCGTTTTTCTGTTCACTTATTTCTATTTTTGATGTGGTTGAAGGTACCTTAGGCATACTTTCTACTCATTTTTTTATGTTTGAATCTCTTGATAACTCTCAACCTGCTGGTGTTGGAGGGACTGCAACTACTGGGACCAGGGCTGAATAATTTGCTGTTAAAAAATTACACCTGATGTGACATGTCAAGGCTGAAACAGTATACAGGGCCTGGTATACTTTCATTATTTGATTTTTTCTAAATAGCTTTCAAAGAGAGAGTAGAAGTGTAAACGTGACATATAAGACTCAATTTTAAAGTGATAATGGGATGCGTCTAAATAATGCCTCATATGGGTAATTAGAGTTAAAGTCAAGATAGACAATGGAGAAGTCTAGTTCAATAATTAGTCTCATTTTTTTTTCTTTTTCTGGTGATGAAAAGATGGATGAAGAAAGGGTGCAGTCTGAGTGAGAATTTTTGCTTAGAGCAGTCATGAAGTCAAGAAATTACCAAATGTTGTAAACAATTACACTGAAATAAGTTCATCATTTATGACTGATGTGAATTCTGCCTGGAGAATGGAGACATAGGATAGTTTTCTTAAAATAAGTTTTTACAGCTTTTGCATTTCAGAAATAAAAATACAGCCAAGTAGATACTTCATTTTTTGCAAGTCTGAAAGGTTTTGAAATGTCAGCTAAATGGGAATCAGCTCACTTCATATTATACTTGTACGACTCAT
The DNA here is from genome assembly GCF_039878825.1 of Excalfactoria chinensis. Classification (NCBI taxonomy): domain Eukaryota; kingdom Metazoa; phylum Chordata; class Aves; order Galliformes; family Phasianidae; genus Excalfactoria; species Excalfactoria chinensis. Next base: position 98,138,884 of record NC_092825.1, on the reverse strand, counting down.
TGCTTGATGCAGTAAGTCATAATTATACAGACTTATGCAAATCAGGACTGCATTTGCAACCTAGGTTCTCTTACAGGGCTTGATTCAATTTCTTCTAAACATTCAAAATGTAGTTTTCCTAGTCTAAAATCTTTTAAAGATAAACAATTTCATAATACTGATAAAGAGTCAATTCAAACCTTAATTCCAGGTAGCTCAAAATTCAGAGACATTCTAGTTTGAAAAAAAAAAACAAACAGATGTTTCTGTGAGTAAATATGTGATTACAGAAAGTAGCACTGTACATTGTAACTGTGTTTGTCAGCAAACAAGAAGAATGCAAAGAAAATGAATTCTAATGCTATGGGGGCAGCAGTGAGGTAGCTGCCTCTTTCTAAGCCCTGCTACTACAAGCTCATAGATTATAGAGAATGTTTATCAGCTTTGCAGTGTAAATCAATCATATCAATATTATTAAACCTTTTATCTAAGAACTTCAGTTACGAAGTTTGAAAATTTGAAGTACTTTCACTGCCTAATAACTTAGATGTTTATGTGGGTCTGTGATGTTGCAGATCCGAATGCAGTAGATGAAGTTAGGAATGTATTTTGTCCATCTTGCTTTTAAGTTAGTGCTGCTAGTTTGCTTTTAGCTCAGCAATACATGTGACTTTATCTTCAAAATAAATTTAACAAAATATACAAGTAAGAGAGAATGCTCCATTCGTCTGCTAATATTAACTGTCATGAAAAATCTTTTCTTCAGAAGCATTATCTAAGCCATGCTACATTTCCCTGAAAACCTCTTACCTTCAACTTAACTCGGAGTGCTTTTAACAGGTTTCACATCTTTTTGAGAATGTCTGCTTTAACAATTATATACATCATATAGAAACAGTTGTGCGTTAAATGTATTTTGTACTACCTAGAAATAAATGAAGATTCGGTAGCTGATGTTAAATCCATCAAAGCCAAATAACTGGTTTTGATGAGCTTCTGGTTAGTCTTTGAATTGAAAACTTAATAACTAGAAATAAATTTAAAAAATAAATAAATAAATAAATAAAAGAAAAAGACATTAAAATAAATATTAAAGAGTTTTTCAAGCATCAGAAAAGATTAAAGTTGTATTGCCAAAAATAAGTAAATGTGGAACATATGAAGGACAATAATTTGTTCTACAGTTTGTATGGTTGGAAGAGATAGGTGTTCATTGTTTCTATTTTTTTTTCTTTTTATTAGCAGGTTTTTAAAAAAACTTTCCTGAAAAATACCATTTTCATTATATTTGTCACTAGTACTAAGATCATGGAAACAACATACATGTCAAAATGAGAGAAATGGACATCATATTTATACTTTGATGGCTTCCGTTCTCCTCAAAGCAGCTGGTCTATTCTCCTCAAAGCCATACATTGCATAGTAGTAAACTGGAGAACAGTGGTGAACTATTGTTCATCAGTGTAGAGAAATGACTTCACTTTTTAATCAAATATTAAAAATGAAAATAATGTACAGTCTTATCTATTTCTTTACCAGATTAGAGAATAATAATGGGCTCAATAAAATGCATGAAAACTAGCTTTTAAAATGTCTCATGTAGAAATGACTTTCCCAGTTCTCTTGGCTTTCTCTCTCTTAAAGTAACTGATCTTGGAGCAATTTTTTTTCTTGTCTCCTTTTGCTACTGGTGTTTATTATAGAGATAAGGCAGAGGTCTAGACACCAAAAAAATCTGACTTTTGTTCCCAGTTCAACCACAGACTTTTATTTGACCTATGGCAACTCATTTATCTCATCTTCAAAGGCACTAGGGAGAATAAAATTAATCACTGTGCTGCCCTTAGATGCTATGATGGAAGGATCATATTCTGCTATTAACTACATTTAGGAGCATCTCATTTACTGGGGGAAAAAAAGAAGCCCTACAAAACCAAACCATCACCAACAATAACAACAACAAACAGACATAAATAACAATTTTATTAATTCCCTAGTTGTTTTTTTTTTTCTCTCTATGTCATCCATATAGTTGCTTTCAAAGGCATCACAAGTTGTTTTATACAATCTTTTCATTAAAAGATGTTACTGGAGTTTGTGATTTAGGAGAATGACCTGCAATCTCTTTATTAAAAGATGTTACTGGAGTTTGTGATTTAGGAGAATGACCTGTTCTTTGAAATCCTGGTAATGTTCTTATATATTGTAGAAAAAATAAAACATTTTTTTCAAAAAGAAAGTGCCTGTATATCATCTTTTGTGTATGTGTGCGTGTGCGTGCACATGCATGTGCTTTCCAGGTGTTCTCATGCTCTGTAAACTCCAGCTATTACACTTAGAATGAAATGCTATTCTCAGTATATCACCTCGGTTTTCATAGGCAACTTTCCTCAAACACATAGCAGATGAAATGCACTTTTAAATAATACTTGAATTTTATGAAAGAATGGCATTACTATGGGTGCAGCACCCAAATGCTGGTTCCTGCACTTTGGCCCAGCAACCCCAGGCAGCGCTACAGGCTTGGGGCAGAGCATCTGGAAGATCGTGTAGAGGAAATGGACCTGGGGGTATTGGTTGATGATCAGCCGAACATGAGATAGCAGTGTGCCCAGGTGGCCAAGAAGGCCAATGGCATCCTGGCTTGCATCAGAAACAGTGTTGCCAGCAGGAACAGGGAAGTGATTGTCCCCCTGTACTCAGCACTAGTGAGGCTGCACCCCAAGTACTGTGTCCAGTTTGGGGCCCTGCACTGCAAGAAAGACATGGAGGCCCTGGAGCATGTTCAAAGAAGGGCAACAAAACTGGTGAGGGGTCTGAAGCACAGGACTTATAAAGAGCAACTGAAGGAGCTAGCATTACTCAGTCTGGAGGAGGCTCAGGGGAGACCTTATTGTTCTCTGTAACTACCTGAACAGAGGTTATTGTGAGCTTGGAGTCAGCCTCTTCTCTCGTGTAACTGGTGATAGGACTGGAGGGAATGCCTTCAAGCTGCACCTGGGGAGGTTCAGGCTGGACGTTAGGAAATGCTACTTCTGTGAAAGAGTGGTCAGGCAGTGGAATGGACTGCCCAGGGAGGTGGTGGAGTCACCAACCCTGGAGGTGTTCAAGGAATGTTTGGATGTTGTGTTGAGGGATGTGGTTAAGTGAGGGCTATTGGTGATCGGTGTATGGTTGGACTGGGTGATCTTATGGATCTTTTCTAACCTTGGTGATTCTGTGATTCTATGTAAGACCAAGTAAGACATCTGTGCAGCTTTTTCTCAGTAGTAATACTCTCTTCTACTGGTAAAAGTAAAATATAAAAGTATTTTCAAAGTAACTCAATGACTAACTTCTATTAGAATAATAGAATGAATCATAGAATCACAGAATCACAGAATCATAGAATCATAGGATCATCGAATGTCCTGGGTTGAAAAGGACAGCAATGATCATCCAGTTCCAAACCCCCTGCCTTGTGCAGGGTCACCAGCCACCAGAGCAGGCTGCCCAGAGCCACATCCAGCCTGGCCTTGAATGCCTACAGGGATGGGGCATCCACAACCTCCTTGGGCAACCTGTTCCAGTGCTAAAAAAAAGTGAAAGTTTTCAGATTTTGTATCTGAGAGGAATATTAATATTTCTAGTTCGTTGTTTGTTTTTTGTTTTTTTTTTTTTTCTTTTAAGTATCAACTACATCTTGCTTAAAGAAGTTTTTTAAGATACATTTATTTCAGCATTAAGAACTACTGGATTCCTATGGCCTATTTTGCTATAGTAGCGCTTGCTAAATCAAGGACCACAACAAGGACTCAAAATCTCTAAAACTACATTGCAGGATTTTTAAATCTGCAGCTTTTTTTTCTGGTTTATTTTGAATAGAACTATAGGCAGAAATACATTTTGAGGTCTACCACAAGTGAAGTGTCATGGAATGAGAGAGGAGTAGAAACTGAGTGTGGTATTACTGTTCCAAACTGCATTAACAGAGCATTTGAGTACTCTTGCCTGATTTCAATACTCTGTTAAAATCCTAGTGGTTCATTAGCATGGATGTGTGTCCACTGTCATTGATTTTTGAGGTGCCATTAGTGAGTGCTATAACCAGATCTGAAACTGGCCATTGACAAGAGGTCAGACACTTTTTGTCTTCTTTTCCAGAGCTCTGAAGGAGAGGAAGCAATAAGAAGGAAGCTGCTGGTTTAGAAATCCATAATCATAATCTTTGGCTGTATGAACAAGTACGCACACTGCATACACAGTGGTGCAATCACCATGACAGAAATTGCTTTCAGGCAGTAAACGGCACACATACTCTTTTTCTGACCAGGATGTGAGGAATTTCAGAGCTCACAGAGCTGTGCCAGCTCTAACAGGGTTATTTTACACTTCACTGCTTCTATATTGATTTTGCTGACTCAAGACTCTCTCAGATTCTGTTGGTGTCTTCCACTGAAAAGGGATGACTGATTTTTTAATACTCTGATGAAATTGTGCAAAAGTGTACCAAAGCTACTTGATTGATTGCATGAATTATTGTCCGAGAATCTACTTTTTGGCAAGGATACCTGTCTCTTGATCTCTGACAACTGAGAGAGAGAGAGATCATTCTCTTCTTGACCCTTGCTGTTTGTTTCTGCCCTGTCAAATGTCATAAGCACAAAAAGGCTTCTTCTTTTTCAAATTCAGTATTTCAGACATTATCTATAAAAATAATGATAAAGCTATCTTCTGAATGCAATGAGTGCCAGTAAGATCCTAAAATCCAAGTGCTGCAATATGATTTATATTTCTAGACAGCAATGAAAGTCTATGTGAAGACTTGCTGTGGAAAATTTGTCTTATATTCATGGATGTAAGCTGATTTTTGTTAAATTAAAGCCAGAGTGCCATATATTGTCACAGATCAGAGATGCAAAATATTATTTTAACCCTCTTTTTAGAGCTTTTGCAGAGAGTATGATAGAGGTGCAAGCTGTTAATCACTATGTTTAAGTTTATGAATTTATAAAACATATTCATCAAAGTTCTATGACAATGCCAATTCTTTTAAAAAAAATTGTTTTGTAACATCTAAAAATTATGTACAAAAGCACTAAAAAACTCACTCAAACTATATCTACCAGAAAACATTACTGAAATCCCCCTTCCACGTTAGTGAGGATTTAAAAACGAATCCCATTTGGTGTTTGGATCTTTTTAGCTCTCAGAAATAAAAATCAAAGGATAAGAGTGGAAGCTAGCTATCTGAAGGGATGCCATTATCAGCCAGACACTAGTGTTACACTATCTTGTTTTAGTTGCAACTGCACTGTTGTTTGATTCAGTGCTCTGGTTAACTTTTCTTCGTCATTGCTTTAAATTCCTGTTTCTGATACTCATCAAGTGCTGAACAAAGAGTTTGCAATGTTTATTTTGATCCCTTGCATGATACAGTATTTCTAAGACTCTATTTATTTTGCTCCTTCTTACTCCTCGAAATTACAGGCCTGACTTTTCAAGTAATTAAATGTAGTCAAGAAAGATTTAGAGAAATGTTGTTCCTTTTTAATAGCATGGTAGAAAATGTATTAACTTGAGCATTTGACTGTGGAATGGACCCAGTAACCCCCTGGCTTGTGTGTTTATAGGCATTATCTTTAATGGCCCATTATGACAAAAGAGAGATAGTAAAATCTTACTGCTAGTATTCCCACCTATCTGCACAGTCATTTATAGTCAGCAGAGGGCTAGAAGTTTAAAGGTCAGGAGAGTTAGAAAATGTGCTGTTCTGCTAAGAAGGCTAAGAATGCAGGGAGTAGGGTGCTCCAGGACCCGAGGCCATGGCTGATTTTCTGGTGTTGTTGTTGCTGGCCCAGGGTAAATTCATGCAAAATCCAGTGCTTTCAGAATGAATTATTCTCTTTTCTTAATGTTGAAATAAATGCACACATGATCCACCAGAGATTCTGCATATATTTCCTTTTGTTGTTTTACCTGGTATGTTTACTAGAGAAAGAGACCTATTTTTGTTTGATCATCTCTTTCCTGGCAGGCTGTTAAATCTAAAGGAAGCATTTCCAGCAAGCTGGTTACTTACCACTGTGTTGAAATTCCTGTTACTGCAAAATACATTTTAACATCTGGGTACTGCCACTGCCAAGCATGTGCAGCTGCCTTTGGTGATCAGCTCAGGTTTTGGCTCTGGTAATTGGAGCAAATCAAAAGTAAGGATAAAAATATATAAATAAATAAAAAAGCACTGTCAGCAAGGCTAGTAACACAATTACTGACCAATGCGTAGTATTCACACTGCAGAGTAGACAAGTGTCCACCATATATTTTGTTTCCCTGGTGGAAGCTGTCTTCAAATCCAATCCTTTTATTTAATCTGTGGAAGTTCAGAATTAGCAGAGGTGAGCTTCTTCATGTAAGCATAAAGACGATTGCATTTCTTCTATCTCAACACTCTCATGCAGTGGTGAAGGTTGTAGAAGAAAATTAAGGATTAAAGATAATTTGACAATATTTCCTGTTGGTTCAGACACAGTCTTTACTAGCTCCATGTAGAAGTGTCACCAGACTAGCTTCACCTGCAACATATATAATGCTTTCTGTATCTCTCTGACTCTCTTTCTCATGAGAATTTCATAGCCAAAAATAAGGGAACAGTATGATTTTCCTTGGTCACTTCTGATATATCCTTCCTGTGCAAACTGAGGGAGACTGATGAGGTATCCCTTTCTGTTGGTTATATCGCCATCAAAGAGGCCAGGGAGTTGATGACATCTTAAGGTCTCTTCAGTCTTGTGGGACAGCACATGGAAACTTTGTAATAACTGGAAATAGGAGAACAGGGAGCCAAAAGAAAAACAAACTGACTTTTTGGTCAGGCCTTCTAAGATACTACTTCTTTTTTAGAGTATATTTTGTGAATGAAGGACAGAAAAGGCTTTTTGTGTGTTCATTAATCATATTCATGTTTAGCTTACTACAAACTGCAATACTGGTGATTTGACTGCTCTTCTGAATGTATGCACAAGTTCATTCCTGCTCTTGTGCTTAATAGCTAAGCATTTGTCACACAAGACTTCTTGTTATGAAACTCAAAGTGAAGCAGCTCTGGCCACTGTTTTACATAAACTCTGAGCCTGTTACAATGGATGGCTGCCACTGCAGTGTTTGTAGTAGCAAGATTTCCTTTCTGCCCTACTTTTCTGTTGCACGCATTGGGCCAGGCCCTCTGGAGCATTATTAGATCAGTTAATGTAATTCCCATACCACAAAGCTGCCATGAGACCATCAGCAGCAGCCAAGGAAGGATCCTTTCAGCCTGAAGGAATCCACAAGTGACTTACAAATACTGAACAACTCTGTTGTCACTTTTCTTGCTGTAGCCAGTACAGGTGATATATTCAGTGTTCTCTCAGCTCCTACAAGCATCAACCTGGGTTTATAGTTTTTAGGCGTTTTCACATGGTGGGATGTTCTAGCACAACAGATTATTGTACTCTCAGGTGCTACACTGAACATATCTTGGCCAAAATTGTCTGTGACAGTAAAGGGAGGTAGGATTTGTCAACAGGCATTGTGGGTAGTTATTAAGGGAATAACATGTGAGACAATAAAAAAAATTTCATATGTAATGTGAAGTAATATACAAAAATCTTTAACAGAGCTGGATACAATTATGTTAAAAACAACAAAAAATGTGCCTGTGAAGATTTTATTGGAGGAAGAGAGGATGAGAATGGGAAATACCTAGTTGTGGATTTGTATCTGGGTCTAGGAAGACATCTAGGACTACAAAGGTCTGTGATCAGGCTCTGTTTTCTCAGAGCTCTGAAGTCAATGCCTCTTTCTCTTTCCCCGTTTGTGCTGTTCCAGATAGCACATATACCAATAGCTGAGTATTTCAGACAGTGTTTTATAGAAAATATCATAGAGAAGATAATTTTCTTCCTATAACTTCTGCTATGCAATAACTATTTGACAAACATCAGGTTAAATTACCACCATATTTACCTGAGCCAAAATTTCCTGTTCTCTAGATCCTTGGAGGATGGGCAAAGGACCACATAATGTATATATTTATTATCATATTGTAACATATGATAAGATGCAGGAGATGTCATTTATTTTGTAGGAGAGTCAAAGTCTAACTGGCATGCTGCAGGTGGATTGCTTGAGTTGCTGGAGATATGAGCCAGCAGTGTGCCCTGGTAACCAACAGGGCAACCCATATTCTGGAGTACATTAAACACAGCACAGCCAACTGGCCAAAGGAGGTGATTGTCCCACCACATTTAACATTAATGAGTCAATAGCTGGAGTAAAGTGTGGAGTTCTAGACTCTATAGTTTTAGAAGGATGTTAAGTTACCTGAACATTCCCAGAGTAAAACAGCAAAGCTAGTAAAAGGGCTGGAAGTCACATCCTGTGCAGAGCAGCTAAGGGCACTGGGTTTGTTAAGCTTAGAATAAAAGAGGTTGAAGGATGACCTCATTGCTCTCTACAGCTTCTTGGGAAGGGGAAGGGGAAGAGAAGTGTTGATATTTTCTTCCTGCTATCTAAAGACAGGATACATGGCAATGGCTCAAAGCTGCATCAGGGGACATTCAGGCTAGACAACAAGAAAAGCATCTTTACCAAGAGAGTAATTAAACTCTGGAACAAGCTTTCTAGAGATCTGCTTGATGCCTGCCTGCGTCTAAGAGGCATTTGGATAATGCTCTTAATTAGAACAATACACATTTGCCAAGCTTTCGTCTTCCTTGTTCCCCTTCTCATGTAATGCATATTTTATTTAATTATCTGACCCAGACCTGTAGATCTCTATCATAATATCATTAAGCATGCACACTTGGACTGGTGTGAGGCTAGCAGTCTTCTTGTAATTGAGTATTCCACTAACTGCAATTGTAATTTACATGGCAATTTGCATGTAGAGAGCTGCCCTCCCTAAGCAAATCAAATATTAATGTCAGCTCTGGAGGACTGTGCCACTGGGGATCAGGGAGGGGAAAGTTGAGGAAAATTGCTTTTACTAGGCTCCTCTGCACAGGACAGGGAGCATAAAATGAGAAATCTCCCACTAGAGCAGTGAAAGGACATGGTTTGCTTCCCAAGGGATTCCCATTTGACAGAGTGAAAGAAAACAATAGTGGTAGAGAGGTTGTAAGCCAAAGGTGGACTGGAGGGCAACTTATGTGAAGCACATCCTCAGTGACGAGACAAGAAAGGCAAGGAAAGCGTGCAGGTGATCAATCACATTTTTACCTAGGTCTCCTCCATGAGTGCTATTTTCTTTAAAGAGTGCCTGTGTTTCAAACTCCCCCCCCTCCCCTGTAACACTAACCATATGTGCTTGTATATGTCCTGAGCTGCTGAGGGGTGTCCAAAAAACTGCAACTTGGCAAAAACATGCAACCCTCAAGAGTGCCTTACAAATCAGAGAGAGATTCTTTTGTAGTATACCCATATGATGGAAGTTTAAGAGTACACTGATCCAATGTTTTGTGACCTAAATGTAAGACCTCACAGCTAGATGCTCACCAGACTGTTATCTTGGCCATGGAATCTAGTTGGCTCAACTATTTTTATCCTGGCACATCTACACAAGCTGTGGTCTGATTTAGACATTGTAATCAGAAAGATTTGAGACAGAAATAAGGTGTTAAAATCAGGCATACAAGACAACCATGAAAAAAAATTAATGGTGTGCTTCATGTACCTGAAAGTTTGAAAATTTTGACTTTTTGGAAAAAATATTATTTTTCTTTCTGTTAATCTGTAGCAGATCAAATCTCCCTGAGAAATATAGTTCTGCCTATGCATTTTTTCTGTTTCCACACATTTACAAGTGATTCATAACTCAAAATGTCAGAACCTTTAAGTACAGCACTGCCTTCGTATTTTCTGGTTACAATAATAATAATGTTTATTTGACAAGACAGACACATTCTGCTTATGGCACTCCAAGTATCCTAATTGCAGTTTCCTATTCATGTTTGGAAGCCCTGCTGAAGTTATCCCCAAAGACCCCCAAATCACTGGGCTCACATGCATATGGTGCTCCCTGGAAGGTGCCTATTGTTTGACATGAATGTAGGAGATGAATGTGGGGCTCTTTTTTAAAAATCTGACTGCTTTTTTAAGAACCTGCAGCATAGCTTACAACCCAATCTGTTGTTTGTGAGGATGAACTGCAAACCAATTTGATGAAGTAATTGGGACAGGAAAAAAGAAAGAAATCTGCTGTGTCCTTTTTGTTATTTTTCTTTTTTTCCCTGAGGCAGTTGTGTATAATGTGTCTTTTTATTTCCCCTCCCTCACAATTGCAGGATTTCAGCAGACAAGATGACAGTACAGCCTTGAATGTTAGGAGGGGCCATTAAAGTTCAGGAGGGCAGAAACAAGCAGTAGCTGGACAAGAGGGGTAAGGAAATTTCATAAATCATTTTTATTAAGAGATTAATGTTCATCTAACTTCCTTTCCCTGATACCTATGAATAAGTGGATGCTTACAGAGGGTGCTCTGCTCAGCATGGTTGAGGACAACCATGATGACAGATGACCAGAGCATTAAACATCTCTAACCCCAGAAAACTGATTTCTCTCTAGCACCTGGTACCACCAAACTTTCTGGTGCCAGAAATCAAAACCGCAGGCTTGCCTTCTGCTTCTTGTTAAAATGTCTGCTTCACTGTTCAAACAAGCATAGAATGATATTGTATGAGGCAGCACAAGCTATGTGCCCTATGGCTAGGTGATGATTAGGCTGGCTGCACAATTACAGGAAGGCAAAAAGCTGTGAGAATCTTTCAGGGATACTAAGTGTTTTCCCAATTCATTTTAAGTTTGCTTGTAAAGACAGTACTGCCCGTCCACTTACAACCTCGTTGCTTACTCAATCACAAGCCCCATTAAAAGTAAAGGACTTGGGGGATTAAATTTGACAAGATTTCTCCATTATTACTTCTGTTTTTGACAGCTGAATGAAGTTTACGTCATTTGTTGGATTTGTCAGAGAATATGTATGAACTTGAATCTTGAGTAGCAACGTAGTGTGACTGTGCTATATAAAAATAACTTACTGTTATGTATTTAGATATACATGGTACCAGTCATGCACCATGTATACCTGAGACAATTTAAACACCATTCAGGACAAGCTTAGGTAATCCAAAGGAGGTTTCATAATCATATGTGTTTCTTCCCTTCCTTTTTGTCCCAGTTTGAACTCTACGCTTCTCTCCTATTTCATCTCAACAATTTCCCAGTTTTTCTGACCACAGATGCTTCCTGACTGAATTTTGTTACCTCAGGGAATACTTCAGAGTGGTCAGAATTAATAAATGTATCTGTGGGACTTGTGAATGTGTGGCTTTTTTTGACAGGTTGTAAGGTGTCAGTACTGGGTGACTTAGGCCTCCAGCAAGAACCCCTAGGGTGGGAGAACCAGCAGAGCATGCAAGTGTTTCTTCCTCTAAGTTCCCACAGAAAAGCTATACAAAGAGTTTTCCTACATCACATGTTTCTACCTCCGTTCTTGTAATTTACTTATTGTCTTGGCCTTTTAATCTGTATCTGAGAAAAGTGGCTTCGCAAATAAAGTTGATGGGAAACGAGCAGTCCAGTTCAGAAAGTAGTGTCATTATAGCCCTCTTAGTAACACACATATTGGTATTACCATTAGATTAGTATAAGATTTCAGATTGAGAGGCTTCTCTCTCTTCATATTGCTTTCTTTTTCCCATTCCGCAGTTAGTCTGTATAGCATATCTATTTGCCTTATGAAGCTGAGAACACAAACTAATACTCTAACTGAAAACTCTAGGTACTTTTATCACTCAAAAGGTATGCAAAATTAATGAATAAAAAGACAGTACCTTTCTCAAACAATGAACAGAGAGAAAAGTATAGCAATGAGTCTGATACAGGTTCCAGGTGACTGCTGAATTCAGGTCTTACTGTTCAGAGAAATCAAATACTTTGTATGCTGTTCCAACATGTCTAGTTCATAGGTTCATAGAAAGTATCATAAATTAAATAACAATGATAAAGGTATAAGTGGGGACTCAGCCTGAGTTTCTTTCTTCCTAAAATTGTCAACATTACTTTTTGTTATTGTTTAGTTGATTTTGTCTTTTTTTTTTTTTTTTTTTTTTTTTTTTTTTTTTTTGTACTATTTTACTTTCTGCTGAATGCTGGTGGGTTTTTTGTTGTTGTTGTTGTTTTGGTTTTTTTTTGGTTTTTTGTGTTGTTTTTTGTTTGTTTTTGGCAAGTAGAGGGTTGTTACGGTGATGTGAACTTTGGTCTACCATGTGCAAGAGTGTTGTGATTCCAACTGTTCATTGAATATCATACAAATCCATTCCATTTCCTGTGCATGTTTTGCTTGTTTTATCACAGTATCACAGTATTGTACAGGTTGGAAGGGACCTTAGAGATCATCGAGTCCAACTCCCAGGATTCGAGCCCTCTGTGTAGCATAGCAGCACTTCTACCACTTGCGCCACAGAGAGGATTCGAACCCCGGGCCTCCAGTGTTGCAAGCGGCACTTCTACCATGTGCGCCACTGGGGCACACACGTTTTGTTTTGTTTTGTTTTGTTCTGTTTTTAATACTGATAGTTTAATAGTAAAGCCTTTAAGAGATTAATTTCTTTCCTTGTTCATACATAGTTCCTTATGTATTTTCATTTGGTGCACTAAAGATCAGATCTAAGTTCAGTATTTACCCTGAGAAGAACGTATTTATTTCTAAATGCATAAATTACTTAAGGAGCTGAAGAGGAATAGAAAACTGATGTCTTTTTTTTTTTTTTTTTTTTTTTTTTTGCATAAAGTTTCTTTGCATGCTGAACAAAGTGATTTTTTCAGTGCAAATTAGCACTATGCAGTGCAGTTTTATAAACTGAGAACACCAATAATAAAAGTCACTTACTCATGCTTTGGACTAAAATGAAAAGTCTTTGTGAACTGAGTAAAAAAATTTATATGGTCTTATGAAAATAAACAGATAAGAAATTTCTTTTTGCATTACCGTGGGAAGAAAAAAGCTGAAAAAGCAAAAAGAAACAAAGATATTATAGCAAGAGGAACTCGGTAGACCACTTCGGTAGACCACTTCACCTTTGCTTGTTGAACTGTTTTTTGTGTTTGTGTTGATGTTTATTTGTTTGTTTGTTTGTTTGTTTTCATAGCATGTATCAGTGCTTTTCTGAAATAATTGCAGTGGTAGCTCTGGTTTCTAATGTGCAAATCATAAATCTGCAAAAACTATTGGGCAAATTCTGCTGAGTCTTTCACCCACAACCAGCAGCTCTCAGATCATTAATCATTCGTTATAGGCTTTAATAGACCAAGCATTTTAAAGACATCTGCTGATTCTCAAAGGACAGAGTGCAGACCTTGCATTTCAGAGATTTCTATATTAGAGTAGTAATAATGTTGGGAGAAAAAAAATATCACAAGAAAGCTTTGCCTTTCCACCTGGCTTCAGAGAGACGTGCAATGTGGCAAGATGATCTCACAAGTTATCTTCTGGAAATATGGAAACTGAAAAAATTAAGACCATTGTTATATTACAGAATCACAGAATCACAACTGTATAGTTTGGAAGGCACCTCTGGAGATCATCTAGTCCAGCCCTCTGCTAACTCAGTTACCATGCAGGACACTGAACAGGAAAGCATATAGGTGGGTTTTCAGTATCTCTAGAGAAGAGACTCCAACATCTCTCTGGGCAGCCTGTTTCAGTGCTCTATCCCCCTTGTCAAAGAAAAGTTCTTCCTCCCATTTTTATGGAACTTCTGTTTTCCAGTTTGTGCCTGTTGCCCTTTATTCTGTCACTGGGCACCATTCAAAAGAGCCTAACATCAACCACTTGACTCCTGCCTATTAGCTACTTGGTGAAATGCCCATTAGCTACACTGGTGAAATGCCCCCTCAGTCTTCCCTTCTCCAGGCTGAACAGACCCAGATCTCTAAGTCCTTCCTCATACAGGAAATGCTCTAGGTCACTAACCATCTTTCCAACTGTTTGATGGACAGTTTGCTCCAGCAGTTCCCTATCTTTCTTGAACTGAGAAGCTCAGAACTGGACACAATAATACAGCTCTGGCAGAGTAAAGGGGAGGATCACCTCCCTTGACCTGCTGGCAGTTCATCTTTTAATGCACTGCAGGATACCTTTGGCCTTCTTGATTGCAAAGGCATGCTACTGGCTCATGTCCAACCTATTGCTCATCAGGACACCCATTTCCTTCTCTGCAGAACTCCTTCCAGCCTGTCAGCTCCTTTACCTGTACCGATGCATCCGGCTATTCCTCCCTAGGTGCAAGACTAGTGCACTTGCCTTTGTTGAACCTCATCAGGTTCCTCTCTTCCCAACTTTCCAGTCTGTCCAGGTCTTGTTGAATGGCAGCACAGCCTTCTGGTGTGTCAGCAGCTCCTCCCAGCTTTGTATCAGCAGCAAATTTGCTAAGGGTGAACTCTGTCCCTTAATCCAGTTCACTTATGAAGATGTTAAACAAGGTTTGACCCAACACTGACACCTGGGGAACAACACTATTTACAGGCCTCCAACCAAAATCTGTACCTCTGATCACAAGCCCCTGAGCAATGCTAGTCAGTCAGTTCTTCAACTTAGTGTCTAATCTTCTATCCCATGCTTCCTAAGCTTACCTATGAGGATGTTACCAGAGACAGTGTCAAGTGCCTTGCTAAAGTCAAGGTATATAACATCCACTATCTTTCTACCATCTATACAGCTGGTTATGACATCATAGAAGACTACCAGGTTGTTTGAGCATGATTTCCCTTGGTGAATCCAGGTTGACTAATCCTGGTAACCTTCTTTTTTCACTTGCTTGGAAATCTAGAATAAGCTGTTCCATCACCTTTTCCATGGATGAAGGCAAGGCTGACAGGCCTGCAGTTTTCAGCCTCCTTCTTACACTTTTTGAAGACTGAAGTGACACTGGCTTTCCTTGAGTCTGTGGACATCTGTTTCACCTCTTCCATTTGGACTGTGCCCGTCTGCAGTATTTCTGCTTCCAACACAAATACCAGGGTGGCTGAAGTCTCCCATGAGAAAAAATGCCTGTGATTGTGAGGCTATTTTCAGCTGTGCATAGAAGGTCTCATCAACTTCTTTCTCCTAAGCAGGAGGCCTGTACTAAACACCCCCAACAGTGTCACTCATATTATCCTGTTCCTTAATTATTATCCATAAGCTTTCCACACATTCACCATTTTTCCATAGTCAGAACTTAACACATTCCATTTGTTTTCTTATATAAAGAACAGCTTTACCACCTTGCCTCACTGGCGTGTCTTTCCTGAAAAATGCAGAGCTATCCATGACAGCATTCCAGTCATTCAAACTGACCCAGTGTCTCCATGATTGCAATGACATCACGGCCCGGCAATTGCACATAGATCTCTGGTTCTTCTTGTTGATTCCTCACATGGCTTGCACTGCTATACAGGCACTTCAAAGAATAAGAGGGATCAGAAGATGCATGTTTCCCTAGATGGATGCAAGAGGATCGCCCATTGCTATATACACCCTTGAGATGGCTGGCCTTCTGGCTCATATCTTGGGAGGCAGCTAAAGAACATTTGTCACTGTTCTGGTTGTCCTGGCTCATATCCCAGTTGGCTGCAATGGCATAAACATTGCCATTTTGGACTCCTTCCCCCAAGTCCTTAGTTAATATTAATGTGTCTTCTTATATACAGCAATTGTCATCAACATTACTTTCTAAGGTATGAAGCATATAAAGAAATATCTGTTTTGCATGAACTAAGAGTGTAAATGAATCATAATTTAGTCCTGAGCAATATGATGCGCATACCTGAAAATTACATTAGGTGGTTGAAATTTTGTTCATTTTGTTTGTTTGATTCAGTCACTCAAACAAACAAACAAACAAAAAAGAACTGCTGTTGTGCTTCTAGCATGAAAGAGAAAATTAGATTTTTTCACCCTTAACGTTTTAAGGTTCTGTGCCAGACTTTGAAACTGAGTAACGGCAGCAAGACATAGATATTGGTAGGTAAATGCACTTTTGAACTTGTTACCTGTTTGCTTGTAGTTAATTTTTCCAACAGGAATTTTTTTCTGTGAAATAGTAGATTCTCATGCTGCACAAGGAAACACACTGTAGAAAGGAGGCATGGAGATGGAAAGTGAGCATGAGAGCTTGGAGGCTTTGGTTTTGGTTACAGGTCTGTTTTCAAAATGACAGCAATGGGAAATCAAAATCTACAGGTTACAGGATGCTTCCGCCCATGTTGTGCAATGGAAAAGCCCTCCTTGGAATTGACAGTTCATGAGCTAAATGCTTGTTTTCTAAATCCTGTATTTACTTCTTAACAAAGAGGGTGGAGTCAGGTGGTTCAGTATCTTCTGCTCTTTTCTTCTCTCATACAGGTTTTCACATGTAAATCTGTTGTGCATAACTGGTCAACACTTCTCTGTACAGAGTTGAGGTGCCTCACTTTATAAGCAGTAGAGAATCATTCTCACACCCTTGTACTAAACAAGTGTTTGCCCATGTTACTATACCCTCTATTTTCTTATATAAACAGAGCTCACTGCATCCCCACAGAAGAGTTTTTATCATAGAGAGCCTGAAATGACATTTCTGAACTATAAATTGAAAACAAAAAACAACCTCTTATGGTTGTGAATCTATATTGAATTGGTTGAATAATTTTGGCAGGAAAAATGTTTGGGAAATTAGATTTACAAGGATGGTGGATAATATGCTATGTATCCATATATATTGGCTGTTAGAAATTACCTAAAATATGTGAAGTTGGTGACATATCTTCTCCCACTTTCTTAGAAAATGCTTCAGTTATCAGACTGTGCAATGTGGCTACAAGGTGAGCTGTCCTTCCATTTTCTAAAACAAGTGAAGCAGCAGCTGAAAGATAGGTGCCCTTGCCATTCAGTTGAGGAGCCATTTTCATTCAGTCCAGGTGAAACTTAAGAGGCTTATCAAGGGTCAGAACTACAGGATAGCCATCTCAGAAAATTTTCCAACCTAGGATAAATGGCTAAGGTGCCCACCTGCACAGTGAGACTCACTGATAACTCTACTCTCTTTCAATCCAGGGCAGTGACTGCTGATATAATCTCTTACCATCAAAACAGTGAACACCAGTACAGAGTCCACTAAAGTCCTTGCTACAGGTGCAATCTCAGATCTATTCTTTACTACCAGAAAGCAGGGCTTTGTAAAGTCCAGAAGGGCTCTGTAGCGTGGTGAGTTAAGTGCACAGATATGTCACTGTTGCCTGCAGACAGAAGAGGATCTTAGAGCTGGTTCTCCTACATGAGCTTTCTAGGACATGGGCATGGAGAAATATGTCAGATACAGGATTGCTGCGAACTCCCTATGTTTTTCTTACAATACTTGAACAAAATATGCTGAGTCAAATATTTTATACAGGATTACTTTTCATCTTGGCTTTTGTGTTGGTTAGGAAAAAAATAGTAATGAAATAAAATAAAACTAAATAAATAAATAAATACATAAATAAAAATAAAAATTAAAAAAAAAAAAAAAAAAAAAAAAAAAAAAAAAAAAAAAAAAAGACACACAATCCAGACTTATTTCCCCTTTCCTTTCCTGCCTGGATTTTTGAGCTTGGTATTGAAGTCATCGATTACTCTTCCAGCTCTTTGAGGCCTGGCCTAAATCCAAGAAATGAGTGAAAAGGTAAACAGAGGCAAAGAAAAGCAGAGATATATGATCAGGAACACAGTGCAGGTTCCTGGCAGAATATGGAATTGAGTCCTCCTGCTTTCTGTAGAATCCAAGCTTTCCTTAAAAGGAAGACTGAAGGAAATAGGTCAACTGAAATAACATTAAATCATGTTGTATGAAAATGTATTCCCCCCTAACCATCCCCCCAACCCATCCCTAAGCCATGAGATGACACGCCATTTTTAAACTTAATTTTATTGATGAATATCTGTTATGTGTGAGGAAAGTCCCCAGTACCTGAATAGAGTTCCCAGCTTGGTGTTTTCTAACAGCTTGCTCAGTTGTACTTTTGCTTTTGCTTTTACTTTTTCTTTTCCAAAGGAAACTGAAGTAATTGCCACTTTTCATTATCTCAGTACTACTATGGGATTTTCCTTTTCTTCCTGCATTTTGCCTCTTTCAGTTTTATAAGAATTTTATACCACTCTTTTAAGAATTTTATTTTACTTTGGATGCAAGCAGCAAAATTATTCCAGATGCAGAGTGAATTATTCCTTTTTTTTTTTTTTTTTGGACTACTTTGTCCACTGACATTAATGGTTTGAAGCATGTCAGAGCCTACCATTAAGAAAAATAGAAGTGAGAAGTACCACTGAACACTACACTCTTAGAACTCTGACACTGAGATCTTGTTTTAAACATAAATTTCAGACCTCCTGTAATAATTTATAACTGGATTATTGTACTATTAAGATTTCAGCATTAATTCATTAGGCATTATACCAATATTACCACATTTTCTCAGAAAAAATAACTTTATTCTAAAGCTTGACATAACTGAAATGTCTTGATTTGATTTAATCTTCCTCTAATTGCATGATTTGGAATGGGGCTTGAACAGAAGCTGACATTACATTTCTGCACAAATGAGGTTGAGAACATATTTCCTGTCTACTGGACTTCCTGGAAGCAGCTTGTGTGACTATTTCTTGCACATTCCCACAGTTTTCAGTTCCTCCAGACCCCTTTCCCCACTGTATCTCTGCAGTCTTCCCATCTCTGGGCTCTCAGCTGAGTTCCCTGTGCCCCCATACAGTACCAAGCATTCAGACTGCTTCAGACACAAAAGCAGGGGCAGACAGGGGGATGCAGACAGCAACAACGTAATAACTGATGTCCCTCCATTTCCTTGGTCAATTGGGCCTGGATTTCTGGCTGGTGACATAAATTTGTCTGACAGAGGAACAATTAATGATAAACGTCTCTATTCATACACCAAGGTCCCCGGAGTTCCCGGAAAGGTGCCCTCAGAGGCTGGATGGAAGTGCAGCAATAGTGCCAATACCAACAACTGCAAAACCATTAATTCTGACAGTTAATGTGTGATAGTAAGCTTTAATAGAATCATAGAATCACAGAAGAGTTTGTGCTGGAATGGAGCTCAAAGCCCACCCACCCCACCCCCTGTCATGGGCAGGGCTGCCCCCCACCAGCTCAGGCTGCCCAGGGCCCCATCCAACCTGGCCTCGAGCACCTCCAGGGATGGGGCACCACAGCTTCTATGGGCAGCTGTGCCAGCACCTCACCGCCCTCTGAGAAAAGAACTTCCTCCTAACATCTGACCTTTGCCTCCCTTCTTTTAGTTTAAAGCCATTCCTCCTTGTCTTATCACTATCTATCCATATACCAAGTTGGTTCCCCTCTGGCTAGTAAGCTCCTCACAAGTACTGAAAGGCCATAAATGATATCTCTCTGGAGCCTTCTCTTCAAACTAAACGAGTTCAACCCCCTCAGCTTTTCTTTGTGGGAGGTGCTCCAGCCCTCTGATCATCTCTGTGATCTCCTCTGGACTCACTCCAACAGTTCCACTCGTTCCTGTGCTGCAGGCCCCTCATCACAGTATTGTAGATGGGGACTCGTGAGAGCAGAACAGAAGGTGACACCTTCTCTTCACCTTCCTGGCCAACGTTCTGGTCACACAGCCCAGGGTACAGTTCGCAGAAAAGAAATGGCATGGGGAAACAAACAAACAAAACAAAATGGAATAAAAAAGAACAGTTAAATGAAGCAGTAGCAGTAATAACAGATCCAGATACACCTGCCAGAAATAATACTGGTATAGACAGAGATTTTTCCAAGTAATATAGTGGAAATTAAAGTATGACTGTTGTATGAGATTTTATTGTCCTCTTCTGAAAGCACTTTCTTGTTGATTTGGAAGAATTCTTGTTTGAATTCTACATTATGAAAACTGTCATTCAGTTTCTGTTCATGTGATAGAAGACATGGAGGTAAACTGTTCATATATAAGTTCTTAAATGTCAAATATATGTTTATTTTTCTTATTAAAATACTTCAGCTGAAAGTTCTAATGTGTTGGACTCTGGAATACGTTAACTTCCCTGGTGGTGATACACAGAGTAGTTCCCAGTTAATATTACACGATGGTTATACTTATTGAAATTCTAGTTCTGAAAAGCATTCAAAGAGGGCGCTGGAATGAAGTTGTTTGAAACTCTGACACAGGCAGCAGAAAATGGTCACCAGGTGGCACTCATGGATCGCACAAAAACCTCCTGTCTATTTGTGTAGGTGAACGGTGAGGTTTGGTTTAAAATCTAGTGCCGTTCGATTCGACCTCTGAAACAGTTACCTTTCTTGTGCAATGCATTTAACATTTACAGTAAGGCAAACAACATTTATCCTATCTGTCAGCATTCACACTATGAAATATGTCCATAAGTGTGCTCTACTCTTTTAACAACTATGTTAAATACTTTATGTTTCAGTATGCCACATGGAATAAGAAGTTGAACCTATGCCAGTTTTTGTTTGTTTGTTTTTGTGCTTGTTTGTTTGTTTGCCTTACCTGTTAACCTACAACAGAGTGGAAAAAACAGTTATAGTGGAAGTGTCCTTTAGACTAACCCAGCTTGCCCAACCACTTCCCCCTTGTGTCTGAAAACAAAACAAAAAAAGGACAAGGGGAAATGGCTAGACTCTGGAACATAGGAAGTTCTTCATGAATGTGCACAAGAACTTCTTTACGGTGAGGGTGACGGAGCACTGGAACAGGCTGCCCAGGGGGGTTGTGGAGTCTCCTTCTCTGGAGATATTCAAGACCCACCTGGACACCTACCTGTGTGACGTGGTGTAGGGAACCTGCTTTGGCAGGGGGGTTGGACTTGATGATCTCTGGAGGTCCCCTCCAAGCCCTACAATTCTGTGATTCTGTGATCCTGTGAAAAAAAAAAAAAAAAAAAAAAAAAAAACACTTTCCCAAAGTGAGTAGGAATGCAACACCTCTGACTTGTCTTGAGAAATTAATTTTGGAAATAAAAATCTAAGGGACCCAGCTTTTGGAGTCTCCAGTTGCCATGTAACCATTTCATCATTTCATCATTTGCAGTCTTCCTTAATCCACGAACCCTCACCACATCCTTCTCTCTAAACTGGAGACATGTAGATTTGAAGGATGGACTGTTCAGTGGATTAAGAATTAGTTGGCTGGATGCAGCCAACAGGTTGTGATCAGTGGTTCTTTGTCAAGGTGGAGACCGTTCCCTAGTGGTGTTCCTCAGGGGTTTGTCTTGGGATCAGTGCATTTCAGCATCTTCATTAATGACATAGACAATGGCATCGAGTGCACCCTCAGCAGATTTGCAGATGACACCAAGCTGAGCAGTGCAGTTGATACACTGGAAGGAAGGGAAGCCAGGCTGGAGAAGTGGGCCCATGAAAACCTGATGAGGCTGAACAAGGCCAAGTGCTAGGAGCTACACTTGGGTCAGAGCAATTCCAGGCGTTTATACAAACTGGGAGAAGATCTCCTTGAGAGCAGCTCTGCAAAGAAGGACTTGAGAGTCCTGGTAGATGAGAAGCTGGACATGAGCCAGCAGTGTGCACTTGCAGCCCAGGTCAACAATATTCTGGGCTTCATTAAAAGAGGAGTGGCTAGCAGGGAGAGGGAGGTGATTGTCCCCCTCTACTCAGCTCTTGTGAGGGCCCATCTGGAATACAGCATCTGCCCTGGGGCCCCCAGAGCAAGAAAGATGTGGAGGTCTTGGAGAATGTCCAGAGGAGGGCCACTAAGATGATAAGAGGGCTGGAGCACCTCTGTTATGAAGAAAGGTTGAGGAAACTGGGCTTGTTCAGCTTGGAGAAGCAAAGGCTCTGGGGAGACCTCATTTATGGCTCTCCAATATTTGAAGCTAGCATATAAATGGGGTGGGGGGAGGGGGGAATGAGGGATGGCTGTTTACGAGTGTGGACAGTGATAGGACGGGGGAATTTAAACTGAGACAGGGGAGGTTTAAGTTAGATATTAGGAAGGAGTTGTTCACTCAGAGGGTGGTGACACATTGGAACAGACTGACAAAGCAGGTTGCAGATGCCCCATCCCTGAAAGCATTCAAGGCTGGATGTGGCTCTGGGCAGCCTGGTCTGTTGGTTGGCAACCCTGCACATAGCAGGGGGTTTGAAACTGGATGATCCTTGTGGTCCTTTTCAACACAGGCCATTCTATGATTGTGTGATATTGTTGGATGTACACAGACAACTTTATATGGTGTTTTGTTAATGCTAGTAAAGATTTTTAAAAGAAATATAGTTCCAAGGTATGTTGTGTTACATCAGAGTTTTCTAAGCTTTCCCACAGTGTGTAGGTGGCCTAAAGAATAGGTTTATGAAAATAATAAACTTTGACTTGTGGAATTAAATGTGCACTAAGGCTTTAAATGTGTTCTAAAGCTTTTAATCAGCACTCTGTACATAGACACTGTACTAACCCCAGTAGTATAGTTTGTAGTAGATATAATATTTTGGAGTTGTTTCACTGTTGAATTTTCACAGGCTAGCCTGTAAAAATATTGTAATCTGTTTATTACAGAGTCTCAGGCATAAATTTTGCATCAGCTAGAGAGTGGCTGGGGTCTCACCAAACCTTCTGCTTCTCCCTGTTGATTTCCCACAGTGAAAGTACTGTGAGGATTGGTACTGCGCAACACTTGGTTCTCCCAGTCTGGATATTGTCCTGGGACAGCAGCTTGACCCTGCACTGACAGCACTGGGCACGCAACTAACCATGTCCTACTCTTCATAGAATCATAGAATCACCAAGGTTGGAAAAGACCTAAAAGATCATCCAGTCCAACCGTTCACCTATTACCAATAGCTCCCACTAAATCATGTCCCTGAACACAACATCCAATCTCTCCTTGAACACGCTCAGGGTCGGTGACTCCACCACCTCCCTGGGCAGTCCATTCCAGTGCCTCAACACCCTTTCTGAGTAGTAATATTTCCTAATGTCCAGCCTGAATCTCCCCTGCCAGAACTTGAAACCATTCCCTCTAGTCCTATAATTAATGACATGCGAGAAGAGGCTGACCCCCAGCTCACTACAACCTCCCTTCAGGAAGTCCCCTGAGCCTCCTCTTCTCCAGGCTGAACCTTCCCAGCTCCTCCTGGGAGGAGCTCCTTCAATCCTCCTTCAATCTCCAGAGGTGAGGATATTTCCAGCCAGATGCTGACAGCAGCTACCAGTCTGATCTGTTGATTGCACTACGATAGACCTGTCCAGCAGTTTCAGATACTGTTGTCTCATCCTGTGTTGACATATGGCCTATGCCAATGCTAAACACACCCTATTCTTTTCTGCATTGCCCGGTTTGCTGTGTGTCACCATGCTCACTGCTTCTGCCAGCATGCACTGTTCATGGACAAGGCAAGGTCATACTTTTTCTTTGTCACAAGGCCAAGGAAACAGGTCAGACTTGGAAGCAGTACATGAGGAACATCTGAGGTTAGACAGTGAGTGTGACACTGAAGTACTTCAGGTATACCAATAACATTTATTTTCTTGGAGGTATTGCAAATTTAAAAAGAAGCAAACAAACACAAAAATGACTACTTTTTCTGTGCTGATGTATGGACTGTGAATTCTGATGTATGTGGAAAAGAGACAAGTAACTATTTCTTTAAAGGGATGTTTATATAGAAATACCTTTAGAAGGGAGACTTAAAAAGGCTCTTGTGACAAGAGGGAAAGAGCAGTGATTAGCTTACTTGTTCATACTAGGGTGCCATCTAGCCTGTGGAAAAGGAGCACTGGAAAAAAAAAAAAAAAAAAAAAAAATCATATATAGTATGAATGCAATACTTAAATCAATGCTTTTACTCTTTTTTTTTTTTTTTTTTTCCTCCCATATTGACATTTTTCTTCTTTTTTTTTTTGAGCATTTGTACATATCACTAATCTCTTCAGCTGTGCACCCGAAAACTTTCTCACAGCATATTTGCGTTCTTGGCCCATGCTGGAATATTAATTCTCAACACTAATCAAAATATCCTTCAACAGGTATGGTATGAACTTGGGGCTTTATTTACTAATTCGTTGATTTTGATACATGGAAAATGTTACATTAAGATTTCCTGATAGTGCTTTGATAGACATGAACCTGAAGTGGTTGTACTGCTGGCTGTTTCCTAACACATTTCAGATAGGATATATAACTTAAATCTGAAAATTGTTGAGGATTAATATAGATGCTATTTGTTCATATTCTTATATTTTCTATTAGACTTCAATATAGCTTAGTGTACTTTATTTTGCTTATATGCACCACTCATATGTCCAGTAAACCTCTATGTTTCTGGGAAATACCAAATTTATTCACAGACAGAGATGAGAAATCTGATCAGGATTAATGCTTGCTTGAAATCATTACCATAATCTCTGAATGTATTTGAGGTAGACAACCAGCTTAAATTTAGATGGGGGATTGAAGCATTTCCATCACATCATCCTGGGAAGACAGCAACATTTCTTGTAACATCCTCACATGCAAACCTCACATACTGGTGAGAGGATGTGGCTTGCTCTGAGTAATTTGGGAAGAACAGAATTTCATTTTCTAGAAAACTGTAAGGAAAATTAGTCACTCAGAGCAACAAAGTCAACTTTAGTCTCTATCAGAGTTTTCCCAGCAAAACACCTCCCAAACTACTGTATCTAGACATAGTTTATGAAGCAAAAGAGTATTGTGAATAAGGTAGCATAAAAGCCAAGTTTCAAACTAGAAGAACAAAAAGGTCAGCATACAAAACTGGGAGACTTGCCTAGTCCTGTCGAAGCATTCTAAAATAGAAGGCTTACCTTGCCTGCTCCCTATCGTGTGCTTACATATCCCTAGTGGAAAACATCTGGTAACACCTCCGTGTCTTCCTTTGTGTGGACTGGGAGATGTCTTTGATGGTGTAGAATTCCTTGGGACACATCTGAACCTAAAGTAGGTTGAAGGGCAGACAGATGTCATGTCATCTTGAAACAGACATTTTGAACAACCAAGTTTGTAGTACTTGTTACAAATTTTGAATATTAGATTAAAAAAAGAAGAAGAAACCTGTTCAATCAGGAGTTCTCCAATGTAAACACATGCCTTCTGGAAGTCAGTGATAACTTCTATTCCATGTGGTCCTTCTCAGTCAGTGTGCATAAAACAATCCTCACTCTAGTTCCTTTTGTGTTTGTTTTTTTGTTTGTTTTTTTCTCTTCCTGTATCTCTCACTCATTTCATTCATCATTATTCTGAATAAATCCTTCTAACTCTAACAGAATTATCTTAATTCTGCTTTATTTATGATTCTTCCTCTGACTCAAGGCAGCAGTGCTTCTTATTCACTTTACTTTTTCATATTCAAATTTCTGTCTTCCTTTCCTTTGCTCCTACTATTCTCCAGTAAACTTTAATTAGTATTAAAGGCCCTCAAGGAGATGTCATATATTTAGACTGTATTGAGCAGATTCCATATTGTCTGTGTACTTTGGCTTGAGTGTTTGAGGACCATTCTGACTAGCAGCCTCCTCTCCTTTCTAGAATACCCAAGGTATTCATAACTGTCTTTTACCCTACTTATACACTAAGACTATTTCATTCCAGATGTTGCCTTCCAGTGTACACTTTACAGTGGTTAGAGTGGTGGGGCAATGAATACATTCCCTGAAGTTGATATCTGTACTTTAGATTGTCTCATTTTTGTATTTCATAACTATGTTACTCAACTGCTACTTCAACTGTTCAATCAAAATCTTAGGGGAACCACTGAATGTGAACAGATTTAAAGCTCATTTAAAGTTGTGAAGTCAACCTCTAACAAACGTGGTTTTAACACAGTTGTCCATAGAAATGCCAGGGGTAGAAAATTGAATCAAGAAGCCAAGAAATTAATTTTCATTTAGATAGGCTTATAACACAAGGGAAGACTATAAAGCTGCCAAGACATAAAAGAGCCAAGAACTGAAATGCATCTCTTCACATATTTTTGAGGTGATGGAGAAAGACATTTGATTTCTTTTTCCTTAAACTGAGATACAAGTCTGTGATAATTCAGTAATTTATATATATATACATATATATAAATTATTTACTATATTAACCTTTAATTTAAAATGTGCTTCAGGGAAACTGAGTACTTGTAGGTTTTTCAGCAAGCAGTAAAATGGGAGGAGGCAAAGTTTGCTTGTAAAATAGTTCTAAAGGCATTGTTTTGTTTTGTTTTGTTTTGTTTTGTTTTGTTTTCTGTAGAAATGACAAATAAGCATGTTGTTTGTAGAAACAAACAGCAGTTTCCAGGACAGTTATCAATGAGCAGAAGCAAAAAAGGGGTTACCAAAAATTTCTGAACATGCACACAGGCCTGATTTAGGCAAATTCCAGTTACTCACTCATGGCTTGACTGAGTAAAGTATGAACAACTTTATGCATGTCTCACCTGACGTATGGAAAAAAGCTTATAGACCAGACAATATGTATATAATTTTATTTAGTTCCAACTTCCACCTTTCATTAGCACATCATAACTATTTTTTTCCACAGTAGGATGCACATATTTCTTTCATGAGTCATTGGAGGACTCATCTTTTTGAAATATCTTACCCGTACCAAAGATTAAAGACCATTGTGAAGTTTCCAAAGATTGAATTTTAAAACTACTAAGCTAATACAGATGCATAATAGAGATGCACTGGATTTACTCTAAGATTTTCAACCCAAATTAAAATATTATTGTCAGCAAACTTCAACAGCTTTTTAGAATTCATTCTGTCCACTTTGTTTTTTTGGCCCTCATTAGTATGAAGAGTTTGATACAGAATAAAATTGAGCAATCAGAAATATTTTTAAAAACTATTGAAAGAACGGTGTGGTATGGTAATAATTTAGTGTTCATTTTTATCCTCCCTCAGGTGAAATATTGTATGCACTGTTGCATTTTATAAAAGGAAGCAAAAATTGTTACAGGGCACATTAATTACAAATTTTATGTCTTGGAACTGGTCATGGACATCCATTTGCCATACAAGAAATTTGACTTCACTGTTCTGTTTCTTGATGGAGGTGAAATAACTGAAAAGAAGTCTGCATCTACTAGTTCTTCTACTTAACTGCATATAACTTTCCTACCATAATGTGGCTGAGTAGTTTTTTTGAGCATTCGCAGTATACACTTACAGAAACCTCACATACACTTCTGAGTAAAACAAAAAGAAAACATTTTGTTGTTCTTCTATCGTGTTGCTGTACAATCACACACCAAAAAACTTTTGATTACAGTGATTTTTGTTACAGTGAACACCTTGAAATGAAGGAAAGATTTTCAACCTCTCATATTGTTTTTCTTTGTTTTGTTACTGTTGTTTTCCCAACTTTTTAAATTAGAGGAGCATAGAAGAAATCATAGAATGGCCCCGGTTGAACAGGACCACAATGATCATCCAGTTTCAACCCCTCTGCTATGTGCAGGGTTGCCAACCAACAGACCAGGCTGCCCAGAGCCACATCCAGCCTTGAATGCCTGCAGGGATGGGGCATCCACAACCTGCTTTGTCAGTCTGTTTCAGTGTGTCACCAACCTCTGTGTGAAAAACTCTTTCCTATTATCTAACCTAAACCTCCCCTGTCTCAGTTTAAAACCATTCCCCCTTGTCCTATCACTGTCCACCCTTGTAAACAGTCATTCCCCTTCCTGTTTATATTCCCCCTTCAAATACTGGAAGGCTACAAATGAGGTCTCGCCAGAGCATTCTCTTTTCCAAGCTGAACAAGACCAGTTCCCTCAACCTTTCTTCACAGGAGAGGTGCTGCAGCCTTCTGGTCTTCTTAGTGGTCCTCCTCTGGACCCACTCCAAGACCTCCAAATCTTTTTTTGTGCTGAGGGCCCCAGGGCTGGATGCAGTAATTCAGATTGGGTCTCACAAGATGTCTTCCTCTTTTGCTGCAGAAATTTTCTTAACAATGCAACAGGCTGTGGACTAAGATATGAAAACTTCTGAAAGGAAGTGTTTTATGTTTTAGGCCAAGATGCTTCCTCTTCTTGAAAAATCTGCAGATAAGTCTAGATACAATTTGTTTGTATATATATATATATATATATATATATATACCTGCAAGTTAGATCAACTAAATTATTCCACGGCAAAATGTCAGGAAATAAATGATTTCTAGAAAGTTTTCCCTTTTTCTTTTCAGTTAACCAAACAATCAGCAACAACAAACCATTAATCTCAAATACAGTCCTTAGTATAAATAATTCATTCTCATTTATGGGAAACTACCCACTAGAGCTACTGAAAAAACTCACAGTGTTCATTCTCATTCTCCATGAAAAGTAAAAGGGAATTCCCCATTAGTTCCTTAAGAGAAAGCCAATCCCTTTTCAAATGAGATCGCAAGAATTGTTCTTAAGTCAAATTTGTTTTCAGATGTGCTCTTTCCCAGGGAATTATACTGGCTTAAATACAGGAAAGATTCCTTGTAAGTTTCCAAGTCTTTGCTGGCACTGTGAGTCAGATGTCTGCAGGTTGTGTTGTGCCAGATTTGACGTCAAACTATAATCCAATGGGGTTTTCCATTAGCCTTCATAATGGAGATTCAATGGGATATTTTTATGCAAAAAATAACAGGATTTTGTCTGAATCACTTAGATTAACTTTATAAATCTTATTCATTAACTAGTTAGATAAAATACCTTCCAAAATATTCAAAATGGTACAAAATGGAAGACATTAAGCCTGAGTATGGGCCAGTATTAATTCTGTAGCATTTCACAAAGTAATTAAATACTAATTCAGCATGAAGTCACTACTATGGTTAGTCTGGACTAGTCTTTGTGGTGATAGTAAGCACTGATTACTCCTCTCTCTAAGACATCTACTCTCCAATACTAGAACACGCTGTTTCATTACTGTTGTTACTGCTGTTTGGGATTTTACAGAGGAAGCAAGGAACTGTTGCCTCGCAACAGGTTTTGGCAGGTCTTCCCTGCATCTAGTGGCATAGGTGGCTTTCTAATGAGTCTACTGTAAGACTAGCATCCTTGGGTGAGTCCTGCAACACTAACTAAAATGTTAGTTTTATATATATATATATATATATATATATATATATATATATATATATATAATGTATTTATAAATTATAAATATATATAAATATATTATAATTATAATTATATTATAATTATAATATATTATATAAATATATATATATATAAAACTAACATTTTTATTCAGTTTTACTGAATTGTTGAAAGAGATTTTCCAGCTCGTGGGGATTTCTGAGTTTGTTGTACTCATTTATTTTTCTTTGGATTTTTGTCCTATTTGGGCTGAAACCTATTTCAAGAAACTCATTTCCCCACAGACTGGGAATCCAGCTTGTTTAGATAACTGCAATTGCTCTCTAACCTGTCTCCCACACTACTTATTGTACTTTCTTGAGCACAACTTCTGTCTTCAGCAGAAAAGGAAGAAATGAAGGGGTAGAAACAGGAGTTCAGCTTTGGCACTTTCCCATTTTTGCCTATTATTCAGTAAAGAGATACTTTACAGTGTAATGGAATTAGGCTCATACTTTTGAGATTATTTAGAATCATCCTCGAAGTCTGTGTCAGTTTGTCCCAAATCCTTCTGCTCCGTGTGCTGTGAGGGACAATATTTCCTGATTTCTGGTTACTAAACTTAGCAAGCTTCCTTGGGAAACTGGAATGCACCCAACTTCTGTGCCCAAGTAAAACCTTCCTAGAAAGACTTGTTGGAATATGAAGACAGGTTTTGACCTACATTCAGAGGCATACTCTCATTACCTCAACACATCCAATGAGTTTTCATCTCCCTGTCCATATTATGATAAGATAAGCCAGGGAAAGAAAGCATTGTGAGGGACAGAAAGACAGTGATAGAGGAACAGCTTAGGAAGAGTTAAGAATACTGAAAGTATGTATATTTGGTGAAGTGGTGGAAGCTTCAAGTTAGTTTTCCAAAGTTCTTTTAAGGATGGGCTTAGAAATCTGTCCAAAGAGGAAGGGATGCAGGAGTAGGGATCAAAATTGAAGCATCAACAACCACAAAATTTAGCCCAGACCTGAGGGATAACAAAACAAAATTTATCTACTGATTTTTAAGTCATTAATAATATAATATTATTGATATTATATGAAGCTTGATTTTATATGAGAGGAATCACAAAATCATAGAATGTCCTGGGTTGAAAAGAACCTTAGGTCTTTGTTTGATTACAACAGGTCTCTGTTAGATCACAGTCACTGGCCTCTTAGTTCTGCCCAGCTACGCAACTGCACCATGCTGAGAAGGAAAAAGGTGTATTGTATGTTATTAACAATTCCTTTTTTCCAGTTAAGGAAAAGTTCCCCAACCTTTTCCTAAATTCTTGGCAGCTCATACTTGACAGTTTTTTTTTTTTTGTTTTGTTTTTTTTTTTTTCACAAAAAGAAACCAAAAATGGTATTGATAATTACTGGGTGGAGAAATTTCTGTCTGCCCTAGCAACTCACTCATTCACTCATTTTCTTCATAAGCCTCTCTGTTATAAACAATATAAATAGATCCTTTGTCTCATAGCACCCACACTTGGAAGATGAACAGAGAGGAGCACAAAAGCAAGGTGAAGTCACTGAGATTCCTCATGGCATGAATCATATTGAATTTGGCTTGCTCCCAAATGCACATATTAGAATAAAAGTCTATCATCTGAATTAGGTTTAATCATGCTGGAATATATGGTAGCAAATGAAGCTGTGTTTAAGAAGTACATTGTATATAATATGCGTTTATATGTGGTTATGGTTTGTTTTGGTGTGAGTCAAGTTGTCAATATTTGTATTAGGTAATCTTCTGGGACACAGTGATATGTGGAACTGCATTCTCCTGCCATACTCCCACTTGAGCTATTGCTGAGTGAGAGACAGACATGGTGCAGATTGATGGGGCTGCTCACAGAGTTATGTTCCTAGAAAGGAACAGTACAAGCAGCATTAGATACAGACAGTGATAATATCTAGATGTAGGAGAATGAGAACATTTACATCAATCCAGAAATAATCTGGTAAAGGTTTTGGTGTTCACTCAGATCTTAGTCTTCTACATATGCGCCTGTGCACCTATCTCTCCCATTGCTCTATTATTGGAGTTTTGGGATAGATAACTGCTTTTGCATTGACTGGAGCACCAAACCATTAAAGAAGATCACAGAACAGAAATCGTCTCCATCACAGGTTTCCTAGGTTTACTAAGTTGCCTATCTATCTCCTGTTTCTTCTCACTAGGTTGAAGTGTATCACCAGTTTTGGCAGGGTGAAGTGTATCACTGGTTTTGTCATAGCATTCTAAAAAATCATTTAAGACAGCTTCAGGAGGTTGACAGAGAAAATCTACTTCCAATGGTTACATGATGTTCAATATACTCAAGGTTTATGGGCCATGATGACATGATATAAAAAGCAATGCAGCTGACATTGTTAAAGCAAATCTTCTTTAAGGAAATGGATTTTTATACACATACCAACATGCAAACATTTACAGATACA
This sequence comes from Excalfactoria chinensis, assembly GCF_039878825.1. Classification (NCBI taxonomy): domain Eukaryota; kingdom Metazoa; phylum Chordata; class Aves; order Galliformes; family Phasianidae; genus Excalfactoria; species Excalfactoria chinensis. Next base: position 98,107,334 of record NC_092825.1, on the reverse strand, counting down.
TACATCCATAAATGCATATATATGTGGATATTTACATATACATTCGGCATCAGAGAGAGTGCAAAGAAATGAAAAGCAATCATTTACTAGTAATGGACATGATAGTAAATGAACATCAAAATTCCATAGATTCTGATGGCTTTATATAGTGACTAATTTCAAAATAGAGATCCAAACATAATTAAATCTATATCAGGAAAGACTAAACAGAATTGTATAAATTATCTCCTGTGGTGCTAATTGTATCAGGAAATATACCTTGCAGACCTATGTTGTTTCAGTTTTACGGCAAGTTGTAATACTTAAGTAGAATAATAGTGCCTGTGGAACATCCATATTCTGACATGTTTTGGTCTCAATTTTTGTTATGAACTGGTAAGTTTCTCTAACTGGTACAAGAAAATTTCAGGAAATATAATAACTGCCTACTGTAGTTACTCTGTGTTGTTTCCACATCTTAAATGCTACCCTTAAAAAAAAGTAAACAGAATTAATGTTCTACTCCATTCCTAGGATTATGTAATTTATTTCCACGTATTTAGTTTAATTTTGTTTATCTGGAGAGAGGAAGTGGACACACAACAAGGCTGCATGAGTCAGGACCATCTGTTTTTGAGTGTGTCATCAGTTTCCAACCTGTACAACACAGGCAGGGTTGCCAACTGCTAGATCTAGTACTAATCAGGATGCTCAGGGTCCCGTCCAACCTGGCCTTAAACACAAGCCATCTTCAGCCTCTCTGGGCAGCCTGATCCATCCTTCTTTGTGGGCGCAATCCTGTTGAGTTTCTCAGTATTTTTTAAAATCAGAATCACAGGCTTAAACAAGGTAAGAGATGAAGGACGACACCGGCAATGTCTCTGCAGTATGGATGACTGTGTCAAATACAGAACCAGGACCAGCATAACATCTGAGGCTTATATGTTAGCATTACGGAGGAATGCCAGAACTGACTTGCTACACCTCAGGAGATTTACATTCAGCAAAAATGCACATGTGCGCATGCACATATCAAATAAACATGAAATCAGTGCAGCAGTTCTTTCCAGTTGCACACTCAGGACTAATTGAAAATGTTATTTTGTTAATGGGACTCTCAAAAACTGCTTGGAAAATGTTCACATTCCCAAGTATTGCATTCTATTTCAAAGTGCAAACTGCTTTTTCTGCAGTATTTTGTCAATTTCCTAGCAAAGACCTAATCCATCAAGTCTACTGAGTACCTACTTTTAATTTAATAAAAAATAAACATTTTGACTCTAAGGCCATTGATCCAACAATGGGATAATGGTCTTAACCAAGCAGTGAAATAAGCATGTGTTCCCAGAAAGAAAGTACTATTTTAAGGCACACAGACACACATATGTTTTCTTGAGAAAACATAGAATCATAATCATAGAATCATAGAATGGTTTCAGTTGGAAGGGACATTTAAGATAATCTAGTTCTAACCCTCCTGCTATAGGCAGGGACACCTCCGTCTAGATCAGGTATTAAGCTCTAATTTCTCCACTAATCAAACCAAGAAAATAAAGATTCTTCATTTAGGTACTTCATTTGTGTTTGATGAAAATTATCAGCAGGAATTTCACTAGGCTTTTGAAGATCCAAAATAGACATTCAGCCTTTTTTCAGTGAAGATACTCAAATAAGTATTTGTGCTAAAGTGTCTCTGTAAATCAATTGTGAGCAAAGGAATTTTTTCCCTCTCACCATGATGAAAATTTTGTGTTTGTTTAATAATTTTTGGGTGTTCTGTTTTTTTCAACTTCTCATAGTTCGTTTGATTTATTAGAAAATTTAGCAAAGCATACTTCTTAAGCAATCAAAGCGTTACAAATGAAAAACAGTCTGGCAAAATGAATGAAAATAAAAACAACATTTTAGAAAATAAATAATATGTAAAGAACAATAAACCCAAAGATAGACAGCTGTGTCAAAACTATTTCTTAATTGGTCTGCATCTACTAAAGAGCATACTTTTGACAGTGGGAATTGTGAAATATCTTTTTTCCCCCTGAGTCTGGAATTGGAAATCATGCAAGAGATGTAAACATCATCTTCATATTCATGCATGCTCTCTTATAACACTTTGATATTTAGAGGTGCAGAGTTTGCTGAAAAATCATTTTTACTTCATGTGAGTATTCAAAAAGCAGGACCTCAGATGTCGCTATCTCCTTCTGTAAGTACTGAAGGATAGCGGTGACTTACTTAAAATATAAAATTTGCAAAGCCTTTCAGTCTGAAAGTGATTCATTCCAATTTGTAGCTTAGTCACATTAAATGAACACTTAGACTGACAGCTCTGCTGGCTGGACAAGTCTCCCAGCATCTTTGGCAGACCCCAGATTTGGCTTTCTCTGTGAAGTGCCTTGTTCCTCTCCTTGCTGCCAGGACACACACAGGCGCTTACACGCTCTCTGCCTGCCTTCTGCTTGATTGTCCTCACTGTGTTTCCTTTTCTCCCAAACACACCATCTTGAGCATTCCTACCTTAAACTTACTCTTTTCTTTCTTTCTTTTTTTTTTTTTTTTTAATTGTTATTATTATTTTTGTTTTATTTTCTTTGCCAGCAAAACATATGGTTCACAGGTGCCCTCTTTGTGTCCTTTGGTTGCTCAGGCAATTTAAAAGTCACAGTGCAGAGATTTAGGCAGCTGCAGATCCTCTTCCTCACATATTCCTGCTAGTCTGGACTGAGTGGCCTTATATCTAGAGACATTTTCAGTACGTATCCTGTGAGAGATGTTTTGGAATTCTTCTGTGGCATTGGCATGCCTGACCCTAGCTGTTCTTTGCATTTAATAAGCATAAGCGCTATCACAATTGAGAACAGCATCAGTTAGCTCTAAAGACAGAAACCAGCTAAAAATTCTAAACAGCCAGTACTGGCCTCTCCAAGAGATTAATGATTAGTCCATAGAATCAATGAAGGCACAATTCATTTCCAGTGTCTGCATATACACTTTTGTGTATATGCACAGCTTGTGTGTGTCATGAGTATCCTTTCACCTGTTTAGATTAAAACCAAGGTTGTTTAAAAAAGTTAGAATTTTCATAGGATTCCTGTTTCTTTTCTTCTTTATTCTAATTGGTTTTTTTTGTTGTTTTTTTTTTGTTTTTTTGTTTTGTGTGTGTGTGTGTGTGTGTGTTTGTGTGATTTTTAATTAATTTAGGCATCACCTGCACTGCTTGTGACAGCAGATTACACATCAGAGCCAGCATCCTAAGTGGTAGCAGGGCATCTTGAGGGTCTTTTATTTACAGCCCTCTGGTTTTTGTACAAAAATGAAGAGCCCAAAAAAGAAAGAGAGGCTAATTGCAACCAGAAAAAACTGTCAATATGGGAACAGGCAAAATGCAGAAATAATCAGGTGAGAAGGCTGTAAAAATGGAAAAAACTAATAAGGGTCCTTTTAGATGATTTTTGACATCTTCTTGTCAAAGACTCATCATATTTCCTGTATCCTTGATCACTGAAATTATGTAGAGATAAAGGAATGTTTAGAAAAAATTTCATGTGAAATTTCACATGACATCTGATCTGTAAGTTAATAATTCAGGGTGCTGAACATAAGGCTTTCAATTAAATAATTACTTTTTGGTTCTGTACTCTGTATAGATTTTGTTGTAAATATAAATCATAAATTTGAAACAAAAAATGTATGCATTTCTAGAGTGCTGGCAGAAAGAATGTGTTATCTAATCATCAAATGTCTTACAGGAAACACTGAAATATCCAATAGAATGCAAACATCCTAGGTATAAGGTTTCCACTGGGCTGGTTAAAAGAGTGAGTGAGTAAAATAAATAGGACAGTGAAAAAGGAATCTAGTTTTTCCCTTCTCTGGCCTATATTCTTGAAGCAGTTTCCATTTCAGAGATGCAGTCTCACGTGTAAAACTGTTACTTCAGAAATACATTACTTGATGGTCTAGACAGACCATATCCTGTGTCTGTAACTAGAATCAAAGCCACACTTTTTGCTATTGTGTGTAACACACCACAGACATGTAATTTAATTGCACTGAGCACCCCGTTTATTTAAAAAGCTGAATAAATTTCAGATGTTGACACAGTGGCTAATCTATGGCTATGAAAATAAAGAGGGAAAAGAAAAAAAAGGAAAAATTATCTTTAGGAATATTACCTCTTGCCTGTCTTGTAACACAAAAGCATAACTACCATTTGTCAAGCTTTTGTGATGTTACTAGCATCTCAAGTCCTCTTCAGCAGAAATACTGCCTCTGACATTGGCTTACACTGTGTGTGCATGTGCATCATTTCTCATCTTCTCTATGTCTCTGAGCAAGCTGTCAGGTTGCTTCAGAGTGAAGTGCAGACATCTCTCTAAACCAAATTTAGATGGAGTTAGTACTCAACGTAGTATCCTCCAAAAGCAGTAGTGCATGTGGATTAATCATACAAACTAACATCTAATGTTTATGTATTTAAAAAATCTGGTGCAGAAAATGCTCAGTCTGCTTTAGTTTTATACAGTAAATAAATGAACTTAATGGAACTCCGCAACTGGAAAATTATTAAAGAGATACATATATATATAATTTTCAAATAATGTCACTAAAGTGTATCCTTGACTACAGTGCAGCTTACATTACAAAATGTATAGCTTTTCTGACAGTATTGGCATCAACTTAAACATTATAATTTCCCTGTTAATTTTTGACTTTGTCTTTTTTAACCAATTTTGTTGGTCTCAGAGTTTTAAGTGACATACTACCAATAATTCTTTAGAACATCACTTCCTAGTTAATAAATGAGAATATTTGAAGAAGTGGGTAGTGTGAATGATTTGTTTGTGGCTCTGCGGATGTGCCCAAAGTGCTACTGGAATTCCTTCTCTGCTTCTGTGAAATCTCCACGTATTCTAGAAGTACTCTTCACCACATTATGATGAAACTTCCTAGTGGAAGCAGTAGAAACTTATCAAGAAATAATGAAGTATGCTTCAGTTAAATAATGAAAAGTGTTCATGACCAAAGCCAAACATGTGTGTTTTGTCTCCTGACTATTAAACAAGCTGTTTTTGAGAGTTGCTTGGAATTAACTTTGTCAAGTGTTACTTGCACTTCCTCACAATGCGCATTTGCAAAAGCTAATCTTTGTTCTCCTTTTCTTTTTTTTTTTTTCCTGTATGTGACTTTACCCTGACTGTCACCAGAAGTCAGTAATTTAATTAAAAAAAAAAAAAGTCTCAACTCTGAACACTGAACATAGAATTTCTGAAAACCTCTATGAATTCGCCCAACAGCTGTGGGATGGCATATTTTGCTGTAGCGGATAGCCTTACAGCTGATTTTATGTGGCACTGGAGTTTTGTTGTTGTTTTTTTTTTTTTATCTTATTTGCCATCAGAAACTGTCCATGTACAGTTCTGAAATAATACTCAAGAAGAAATGTTTGCTGCTGAGTTTCTTCACTAAACTCAAGAGAATATCTCAGGCTAAATCTGCTCCTGGTCCTGAGGATAAGGCAGGGGAGGAACAGTCTCACAGCAAGAGGAACCAGGCAAAAATTTGATGAGCTGCTTTCCAAATGCTTCTGGCTTCCTGGAGATGTGACAGTTAAACGGGATATGAGTATAAATCATTTGAGATTACTTGAATCTACACTTGTTGTCAGGGTGGCTTCTAGCTCAGTTCCACATCAGAATTGAGAAATCTGTCCCCTCCTTCTGTTAATATTTCAGAGCAGCAACGGAAGCTGAGCATTTCCTTTGAAAGAGATCAGTCCAAACCCGCAGACTGAGAACGAGCAGGAGATCTCATTCATTCCAGAGGGGAAAAAGCAGTTACAAAAAATCATAGGCCAATATAGTCTACAATGGTTCCAGATAGTCTTAACTTTATGATGTCTTGACTATTTCCACATTTTAACTTTTCTCCATGATAACAGACTGTTGAAATTCCCGTTTTGGTTTTTTTTTTTTTTTTTTTTTTCCCCTATGACGTACATGTTCATTAGCCATTTCCCAGAAAATCAGTTGTTGATTTCTTTCACCACTGCATTCTCAATTATCTTTTAATTCAGTCCAATTCTGACTACTGGAAATATGGATAATCTTTCTGCTGTTCCAGAAGTTCTGGACTCCAAAAATGCATAGCTTAAGACTGTTCAGAAAAATGAATTGCAATGATTTTGGACTATATCATCAGTCTGGACACCGGTGGAGGCTTGTGGCAGAAATGTCTTTCAGTGATCCCCAAACAGCCATGAAACTGATGGCTAGAACAGTTGTCATATGTCTTCAGTTACTTTGTCAAACTGTGACACGAAAGCAGAGGATAAGGGAAGCAGAGGGAGAGCTATATTACTCACCACCATTCCTCAGCTCTCCCACATTCTGTACCCTATTTGCAGCATAGAGCATTAAAAAGAACTAGCAGGGTTGAGGGTCACTTCTAGCAGCCACTCATTCCACTTTACTCCTTTTCCTGAACTCCCACACAACCCATGAGGGTACTTAGTGTTTAAGTCTGGAGTACGCATGTTTCTCCTGCTAAATAGCAGAACTGCATTTCTATAAAAATTTTAAAGACCGGACAAACCCAACATTTTATGTCACAAATGTTTTTATATGTTTTTATCATTTCATTTGGTTTTATTTATTCTATTAAGTCCATTTTGTTGTTACTTCATTAAAATCACTGTTTTTAATAATGCTATTTTCATGAATCAATATTAAAAAAGAGGGCAGTTAAGTAGGGCTTTCATAGGAAGAAGAAAATACTGCTGGTTTTGAAAATCAAATTGATGATCATATTTCCTCAGATTCTGCTACCTTTTTCTCTTAGGTTTTGTTGGCCTCCTGTGGGATAGGAGTCCAAGGAAAGCACCAACATGTCTGCTACTTGGCTTCATCTCAAGCCCTAAAGTAGAAAACATTTAATTGGAAATGCTGATACTCCTTTCCTCTTTGCAAATATTCTTGAAATTTTGTGTAGTTTGCAAGCAAGTGTAGACTACTAAAACACTTTGTGAAGCAGAATTAACATTTCCCTCTAGCTCCTATAAATTATTTACATAAATGCTTGAAAAAGCATGAAAATATCTGTTCAGTGTCCAATCTTTCATCAGATGTTAATATGAAAAATAAGTGTTTCTATCTGCTTGGCTTCAGTTAGCTGTGTTTCCGTAGTTGGTATTTATTTTCACAACAGTAGCGATAAAGTGTACTTAATGATTATAGTCATAATAATTTTAGATATATATTTATGCTTATTATATGTCCACAAACCTGAATACCAGTTGAAACAGAGCACAAACGTGAGAAATATTTACTTGAAATACAAGTATACCTGTTTGCTTGCACTGCATCAAATACTTTTAAGTGTGGAAGACTTCAAGAAGTTATGGTACACTCTCTAGAATTTCTACAGTAAATTTTTGGTGTTATGATAGGCATTCTAAGATATCCCTGTCTTTTTTCAATATCTAGCTTCAGGGATAGGGACCAACACAACCTCTTCTAGATGTGGTTGGTATGGCATAGATATCAAGATCCCTAAAGAACAATCTAGAGCAAGTTTTGCTTTCTGCTTTTGCTTTCTTTCTCATGGCAATCAAAAACCAGTGGTCAGACCCATTCCTGTTCAGTGATGGAAGTCTTCAAAGTTAAACACTCAACAGAAATTTGCCCTTGACATGATCTAAAGCTCAGCTGATATTTAAAGGACTGCATGTGCCTCAACAAGATAGAAAACACATATATCAAAAGGCTTGCCAGCATCTGTTTGGCAATGTCAATATTGATATCTCCTAACCTTTCCTTAGATTTTAAACAAAGAAGAAGGATCTAGTATTTTATAAGTGCCTGGAAGCCTTAATCTCTAATCATTAGTTTCTGCTAGTTCTGCAGAAATAAAGAATAAGAATAAGGATAAAGAATAAGGTCAAGGGGAAGGATAAAGGGAATGGAAGGATAAAAGGAAGGGAAGGGAAGGGAAGGGAAGGGAAGGGAAGGGAAGGGAAGGGAAGGGAAGGGAAGGGAAGGGAAGGGAAGGGAAGGGAAGGGAAGGGAAGGGAAGGGAAGGGAAGGGAAGGGAAGGGAAGGGAAGGGAAGGGAAGGGAAGGGAAGGGAAGGGAAGGGAAGGGAAGGGAAGGGAAGGGAAGGGAAGGGAAGGGAAGGGAAGAAGGCGGTGTCTCCTGAAAGCTTTCAACTCGATGCAAATGATGGTAGGCAAATATAGTAAGGGAAGGATCTAGAAGGAAGATAATAGATGTGCTCTTTCTTGGTGTCTCGGCAGACAAGTCAAGGCGAATTTTTTGTTAGCCACTGATTCTGCATGACCTTCCAAGGAGCAGCTGGTCAGCTTTGTCAAGGTTTGGGTAAAATGTTCTCTAATCACAAGGGGCAGTATGGAAAGAGGAATATACATGTTTATAGAACATGTAGCACACTGAGCATGGAGGCTAGAAGAGATTTTGACAGAGTAATATTTAGTGGATATCGAGTATTGAAAATTGTTCTGAACATTAACAATATATTTTGTGCATGCAAGTATTACTTATTTCTTTTCTCTATCTTGAACTGTACGGATACCTCTGATCATACTCAAAGCAGGTTAAAAATCAAAAGATACCTGTGCCTTAAAATAATTGATTAAAAAAACATTTTATTTCCTAAAACATAGAAATGCCTTTCTGTCTTGGATAGCAGCTTGCTTTAAGGGGTGAAATCCTTTTCCCATCTCACTTTGATATTTATAAACATAAGTAATGCCTGAAATTAAATCAAAGACATGATCAGTTTTACTTAAAAATATTCTTTCTGTAGAATCATAGTGACATTGGAGCACTGATTTCATCACAAAGACACACCTCCAAGATTAACGGTATTTTTCCACAGGTACTCAAAATTCATCCTGCTTAATTATTCATGAAAGTGAATTCCTTAATATCCAGATCAATATATAATATAATGATCATTGGAAGCAATAAACAATAAAATGTGGTAACCCATCTTTTTGGGTTAGTGGCTAAAGAATAGTTTTATTCTTTAAGATGCATTGTTAATTAGCTGGTGGAGTATATGTGAGAATTGGCCTAACATTTTGCATAGAAGAGCAAATAAAATAAGACACTATAACTAGGAAAAATCTCTGCTTGCATAGAAGGAAAAATTCCCAGGGAGAAAGTTCAAATATGTCTGAATCTTCTAGAGAAAAATCACTTAAAATTATGAATATACTCCACTAAGATGAGAGTTTCTTTTTAATGAGCACAATCTGAGAAGGAAGGTATGTATGAAAACTGAATGTATGATAGCTACTTTGTCAAGATATTGAATGAGGTGAACAAGAGACATCTGCAATATAAATCAGTGCAAGATGATTAAGGCTATATTTTTCCTACTTTTTTCATTTGGTTATTATAAATGTAAGTAGGTATTCTCTCTAAGGAAATAATAGGTATTATTTACAACTTATATTGATACGAGCTGAATTAAATGTAATTCAAGGTGACTGGATTTCTAGTTAGCTTGTTGTGATTAGACATTCTTAGCCTATAGTTCTGAGTGAGTTTATAGGATCATGGGGCACATTCAGAGGTGCTGTACCTTCTGCAGCACATTCTCAAGAGTATCCAAAGGGAAGTTTTGGATTACCTATGTGGACAGCTGGTATCACAGTTAAAGAGAGATGTGTCCTCCAGAGATGTGGTAACCAATAAGGCTTTTTGGCATGCAGCTCATTATTGGTCCATGCTGAAACCCAAAGAGTCTCGAGGGAACAATTCATAAGCATACAAGGAGATAATATACAGTCCCTGCTTGAGAGTTTCTAAGGTGAAATTTAGGAAAGATGAATTCCATATAAATTTTTTTTTTTTTTTTTTTTTTTTTTTTTTTTTTTTTTTTTTTGCTTTGCCAAAATTAATACTGTGTTAGCTGAAGTGTGAGAAGTCCAAGGAAGTTTCTGGTGTTTAAAGAACGTGAAAAGAATCTGTATGAACATATGTATGAACTGTTATGCTGTTACGAATTGGAAAAAATGGGAAAAACTATGTGAACTTAAGTGTTTGAAAAGGAAGTAAATATGCCATTTCATTATCTGAACTTGTTCTCTGAAGTGTAAATTGTCTTGAAAAAAGTGCTCAAGAATAAATTCCAAGCAATGAAGTAATCAGAATTTCTCTGAAATTCTTGCAGTTTTTCTTAGTTTCTCAATTGATAGATGTTTCAAACAGTAAGCTTAGAATTTTTGTCTGCTTCATTTGCTGTGTATGTTGTAATCTGTGCTTTTGTACTACTCTGTTTCTATTCCACACTGTGCCTCTCCCCCATGCCACTTGGTGCTCTGCCTTTGTTCCCCATCAATCACAACAGCAAAGTAGCAAATACTGCACAAAGTGAAGCACTTTAGGATTCTCAGTTCTATCCTTTTGGGACTTTGACCTTTCAGAGGTAGTATCCTAACAACTGTTTCCTTGTTCTTGCTTTGTTCCAGTTTGTTTCTCCTTTGCTTCCCCAGTTATAGATTACTTCAGCAACTATACAGACAGCTTTTATGCTAACATCAATTATTTCTCTAAAATGTTTTTGTCAGGGAAGTTATGATATGAAGATCAAGTATAATTTAATAATATTTAACTGGTTTGATCTTTGGAGTTGGTCTTTTATATGCCAGGGCTAGCAGAGGTTACCTGAAAGAGTTGGGACATTCTGAGCTTTTACTTAGATTCAACCATGAAGCAGATTAAAAACCACCCCCCTCTACCTTTCCATAGCATAATGTGTATCAAAATTTCCTTTAGCAAAGTCAGTGTCACAGGCTTTATAAACCCCACATGGGAAGAACTGGCTGATATCAACCATGCCACAGAGAAGAGCAGGAATAACCAAGAGCAGCTCCTCCTAAACAAACAATATCCAGTCAAAGAGACATGAGATTTTAGCAGAGGCTGGAAGAGTTTGCTGTAGCTAAAAACTGGACACAAGCCTGGTAAAATGGGAATGCAGGTGCCTGTGGACTCTGAAAGCAAAAGAGATGGAGAGACTGTGTTATCTTGATGTGCTCCATCTTGGGGAGGGACTGCTGGTTAGTACTACTACCAGAAGGTGTGCCATTCATGACCACTAAGTCCATCTTATAACTGGCATGCAGATGAAGTCTTTCTGCCAGAAAGTAAGAGCATTTTATGTCTTTGTTAAGTAAACACTTATTGTCTATATTGCATGAGGAACTTAGTCATTTGGCTCTCTTTCTTCCTCCTTAGGAGTACCAGAAGATTGAATGCATAATCCTTCCTCCCAGGCTGCCACTGTGAGGTAACGGCCGCACAGTTCTGAAAAGGTCATTTTGAAGGTTGCACGAATATGATCTGCCTTGCAGCTTGGTATTCACATAGCTTTCCAAAGGTGCTGTGATGGTTTCTAAGAGAAAAAGAACTACTGCATGTAAAAGTCAGGGTTCAGCTGCATAGCTATTAAAGTGGGTTTGCTTCCTATTCAGGACTATTTTCAAAGGGGCATTCTACTGGATATTCCTACCTTTCTAATTTATTCTGATAACTGTTCCCGATTACAATATGGCATGCTCTTAATGCACCTCAGTGTATCACTAAAATTGAGTTATTAAATGAAGTAAACTCATCTGTCCACATGTGGATTTAATTACTACTCCTTTCGTTCTTGTATGCAAAAGTGGTAGAAAAAGCAAAATGTAACAGCTTTCAATTTAACAGAATGCAGGGGTTTTGTGGCTATCTTTTTTACTAAATATCACATTTATTTCAAAGGAGGTTATATTCTAACAATGATTCCAAATTCTTTCAGTATTTCAAATAGATGGTCTTGGAGATTTTATTGTGAGAGAATTTAAACATAATTTTGGAATGATGAACACAGTTTCCTTCTCTTTAAGTCCCTTTCCAAGCTGCTCCGTTAATTTCTTTTGCTACCTTGAAGTCAGCTACATCTTCTTTGCATGTTAGGGCCACAGCAAGCATGTGATAGCCCAGAAGATGGTGGCTGAGAAAGAAGATAGAAGTCTTAAGCAAAATTGATGGAAATTATGGCAAACTATGGAATAAGTATTTCTTAAAGAAATGATTTATAAATTATAGACGTTATTTAAATTTTTCAAAAAATAAATGAATCATAATGGAATTAGTATTTCACTGAAGATAGTGCAATAATCATAGTATCATAGTATCATAGTATCATAGTATCATAGTATCATAGTATCATAGTATCATAGTATTGTGCGAGTTGGAAGGGACCTTAGAGATCATCGAGTCCAATAATAGAAAGGAATTATGGATAAATTTTACTCGTATTATTGTTTTATTTTGTTTCTGCAAGAGATTTTTATCAGTTTTTTTTCTCTCTTTTTAAGTCTCATTTTCAGTTGTTTTTCTTGTTTGTTTGTTTGCTTTTAAGATGATGTACTTTTATGGATATTTAAAGATTAAAAACAAAAAAAGATAAAATCATGGCTAGTTAAGGGGATAAAATTGGAGTGGAAAATCAGAACAGGTTATTAAATTTCTTAATCATGATATACTTGAAATGTTCAAAGACTGATACACGCTGCTGTTTGGAAATAAAAAATTCTGAATAGATGATTGCTAGAATCTGGCATAAAACAATTTCTGTTGAAGAGTAGTATTGATTTTAGGGCTAGGCTACTTTTAATCAGAACTGTGAGAAAAGCTCATTGTACATTAAAAGACCCGATTGAGGATCCTCTTTTAAATATTTATTTTCTTCACAGAACCGAAGAAGTAATTTCCAGTCCTGGACATTGAGGTTATAATAGAAAACAGTTTTTTTTTGTTTTTTTTTTTTTTGTTTTTTTTTTTTTTTTTTTTTTTTTTTTTTAAATTACTTTTTTTCATTCTTTTTTACTTTTCATGCTTTGATGGAAGTAAGATATTGATCTTACCCTTTCAGTGTTTATCTACTGACTCACTGACTGAAGCTTCATGTATTCATTTAGATTACTTTTATGTGGTCTGAGACCAGTCAACAACAGGCAGAGCAGATCTGAAAGCATTTTACCCAGTCAAATTATAGTTTAAAGAAAGATCTAGCAGTCGCTAGAAACAAAATTTTCATGACTGCAAAGGAAGAGGCAAAAGTTGAGGTTGTATTCCTCATACCGTTTCAGTACTGTTCTGAAGTTATTAATAAGCTTTAAATAGTAAGAAGTCTAGCTAGCAAAGAACTGCAGATATATCCAATGTCAGTCTAATAAGATCTGATCAGCCTTTGATGGAGCTCAGTGATCCCAGGTGGAACCTGGAAAAACTGGTCTGTAAAGACTGTGAATAGCAATCATTTCCCCTTATCAAAATCTACCTCACTCATCGTCATCTTCTCACTTTGTACTTGCAGCTCTAGATATGCAGCTAAAACCTGTGCCTAATATGGCTTTGGATTCAGAGTGACAACATGAGAGAACACATATATGGGGGAACAAGTCAATCAGTCTGTAGAAGTTTTGACTGAAGTTATGCTGTAATAACAAAGTAGATGTGGAATGGCCAGAAAATCACTTAGGAAAAGTGGTGGAAAAAACAAAAATGCTCTGTCCTCAGGTGCTTAGCTGTGGAACATGAGTTGGTCTTTACATGCCATGTAGTCTACTAAAAATTAAACCAAGTAATACATTCTTCCAGTTTACAAATGACTAACTTTATTTTGGCAACTATTTAATCATTCAGGTAAGTGTCCTACTCGAGAAAGCCCATAAGTACCTACTTATGGCAAAGTAGATTTTGAAGGACCTCCTTGAATAAGGGCCTCAGTGCTTAAGATTAGGCACATGTTGTAAGAAAACAAGCAAACAAACAAGTGCAAGCAACACCAAATAAAGAAAAAAAAAAAAAAAACGCAAAAAGCTTAAAAATGGCATCAAATTTTCAGTAATACTGTAGTTATAATGAGCTAATGAGCTCTGTAGCCATAAGAGCAACTGTTTCTGATGAGAAATTCAAAGAACTTTTTTTGAATTTTATAATGTTTAATTTATTTAAAAACAACAACAACAACAAAAAAAAAAAAGAAGAAAGAAAGAAAACACAACAGCATTCTGTAATCATGTTTACAGTAAATATAAGGGCATGGACAGCTTAAATCCATAATAGTGTCTCTCTTGCTACTTTCCTGGGATCTCTTCAAAATATAACTTTAGGAGCGACTGAAACACAGAAACACAATGTCCTTTATTTGCCAGCAGTTAAAAAGATAGATAAATGGTGAAAAAATATATAGCAGCCAAAAAATCTTGATCTCATGGGGTGGTGTTTTTGAAAGATGGTTTTCTCTGCTGAATGTGTTACCCAGAGAGAGAAGAAATTGTTATCAGGTTAGCTAGGAGATTGGAGAGTTAGATCTGAATTTGGAATGCAGATTCTGTGAGGGGAGTATATGTAGGTGAGGATTTTATCATGGTATAGCAGAGGCATGCATCATAAAAAACAGCCCCAGTATTCTACTAAGTTCATAGCTGAAATCCTCAATGCTAAAACTCCAGTTGTCTAACATAATATTATTTTTGTCTCTGTAGAAAACACAAATAAGAAAATAAGAAAATACATGTATATGTACATATTTATAAAAACTTTTGGAAAGGTGTTTTAACTTCATTGTCTATATAATTAAATGGTCCTTTGCAGACCGATGATAGAAACTGGAAAGAGAGAAAATCTCTGATTCACAAGTATTTAACTTAGTCATGTGCAAACTCATACAGAGAAAAGGGGAATTTAATTGGAGTTGTATGAATAGAGTGCCTATAATCTCAGAACAAAATAAAACTCCACAAAGCAATAGAAAAATATCTGAAAACAATCACTGTCCATCACTAATAAGTGAAGTGAAGACGGTTGATTTCTTTTTAGATATAAATCATCAAAAGCAAGAAGGAGATTCTTTAAACACAGTTATTAAAGGAAAATAATAAATATTCATCACTGTAGCCAAGACTGATCATCAGTGAGTTATTCAGCTTCTCCAGACTACACCCTATTTTTCTATAGATAAAAGCATATTTTGTCTACACTTGCAAGTTGAGAATTGACATTCAGGATCCTAATGAAGAAAGGAAAAAGAAGGTATACGTACTAAATTAATACTCTTTGTGTAATTATCCTTATAACCATCAGTTATTCAGTCAATACCATTAGTTTCACAGGTATACAAAGAAAGGCAATAACTCTAGCAGAGTCAGGAACTGCTGTCAACTGTTAATTTTTTATTTTTTATTTTTTTCTGGTAAAAAGAATTATGCTTCTCCCAAATGCAGAATTTTTCATAGACAACAGTAAAATGTCATGTGTTGCAGGAGTATTGTGTCCAGTTCTGATTTGTCCAAGACACAAAAGATGTGAAAATGAAGTGAATCTAGCAAAGGCACCTCTTATAGGAGGAAAAGCTGTGAGAGACAGAAGTTGTATACAAAAGTGTATAGCAGAGAAGGCGCAGGGAGATAGCAAGATACAACGGTCTCAAATTAAAAATCATGAAACTCAATTTGGACATACACACATACAAGAAATATACATATATCTTTTTACTTTGATAGTGGACTAACACTTCAGCAGGGATTGCTCCCAGAGGCTATGGAGTATTTGTAACTCACAGAGATATTCTGAAGCTGATTGAGCATGGCCCTGAGCAACCTGCTCTGACTGACTATATTGAGCAGGGATTTTGAACAACGTGACATCCAGATCTTCCAACCCCAACCATTCTGTGATTTTGTGAAAGGAAGAAAACAAAACATTTATCAAAAGGGGCTAATATGTTTACCAATATCAATTAAAAAGAGAATCAATAAGAGGCATAAAACTAAACTGAATGTTCAATATGAAACCTAGGTCAAGATTTTCAATAGTGTATTGCTGAGTGTCATAAGGGCTGCCTTTTTAACACTGCAATGGGATTTGCTATGCATCCAAGGACTTGTAACATCAATATGTATGAATCTAAATGCAAAGCTATGAGTGAAAACATAAGGTTTTAATTTGTAACCTATACATTTGAAAATACTGAGCGAGTCAATAAATTCTTCCAGTATCCAAACATTAAATTCAATTGTTAGATAATCTTCACATTAAGTCTTTTCTTTTTTTATGGGTACACTGACTTGCCTACTGAGGGGAACCATTGGGGAGATGTGTTCAGCCTTAAAGAGCAGACTGGAAATAAGACATACATGCAGCTGAGACTTTGAATGTGAATGGAAGATTAAAATATAAGGGAAGAGAGCACAGTTAGTACTTGATCAGAATTCATGTATAATGAAAGCAACAAACTGTTAAGTGCATGACATCCATACATTTAGATATACAAAGGGCAAATTTTGTATGAGTGAAAATAGGGAAAATTTTAAAGTTAGCAACATTATCACAGCATTGTTGCAATCATCTCCCAAGTCTGGGTCTGGCCCACAGGATGTCTGTTCAACAATACAAGCAACCTCAAAAGGTGCCACCTCTGCATTTTCCATCACTTCATGGCTTGCAGCCAGGAGTAATAAGTTACAACTACAGCAGAAACCAAAATAACGGTCCAAACATTTGGATATAATAGCAGTGGTAGAACCATAAGGACATCTAAAATTGAACATAGGGAAGAGGAAAGCAAACCAGAGCACTTCAGTTCTGTAGGCCAATAAGCTAGCTCTCACATGTAAACTGGAGAGACACAACTCCTAGCTACAGCAATAATAGAGATTATTGACTGTTTACATGTGTTGATAGTGATAGGACAAAGGGAATGTTTTAAACTAAGACAGCAGAGATTTAAGATAAATATGAGGAGAAAGTTTTTTGCACAGTGTTGACACACTGGAACAGACTGACCAAGCAGGTTGTGGATGCCCAATCCCTGAAGGCATTCAAGGCCAGGCTGGATGTGGCACTGGGAAGCCTGGTCTGGTGGCTGGTGACCCTGCCCATGGCAAGGGGAGTGAAGCTAGGTGATCTTTGAGGTCCTATTGAACTTAAGCCATTCTGTGATTCTGTGATTCTGTGATTCTATGATTCTGTGATTCTATGATATTGTGATCCTACGATTATTGGGTTATGAATGTGATTCCTGCATCCATCTGGTTTGAGATACCACTTTTGGCAGTAAGAAGTGCATTGTACTTCATACAATACATTGTATTGTAATTCATTCAGGAAGAAGTTCCTGAATTCATCTAGTATTATACATGGACATTTTATGTAAGGCCTTACTTTTAAAACTCAAGTTGAATAACAAGTGTTCTATCTGTGTTTACATGCTATCTAACAGCAATAGTGTAAGTATATATTGCTTAGTATAAATTAATATTACACTATGCAGACAGAAGGAATAATTAAAAGTGTAATTAAGAAAAAAAATATATTAAAGTTAGCTAATTAAACTATCCAGAATTCATTAAAGTATCATATAAAATACCTAATCATACTTTTAGTATTAATTGAAATGAAGTTTTCTTCCCAAAAAATATCTTCAGTAACAGAAGAATCAACAATCCACCAGGAGACTGGAAGGCTGTAAAAAATATGAAGGAAAGGACGGGAGCACCAGAAATGACATGGAATCTCAGTTTTGAATAACATGAAGCAAAATTCCACAACTGACTTGTACTAATATGACTAAATTTTGAGCAGTATAGAAATTTAAATAATACATTCTTAGATATTGAAATACAATGCATTCTGATAGATAATAAAATAGATCATCTGATAGGAATGCTGGGCAATTAATCAAGTAACAAACTATAAAATTTAACCATATCTCTGAAACTCACTTTACCTTGTAAAGTTATTATTATGAAGATGGGATAGATGTGATGTTACTCACTAACTGTGAAATTAAGTAAGGTCTGAATCAGATAAAATCCATGAGACATTATCGGTAATATTAATGGATATTCTACTATTGTTTTGGTAAGGGAACAGAGGGCTTCTCCAACAACATCTTATGAGATTGGAAAGGATAGTACTAATAAAGCCTGGGAGAGAAACTAAAGGGAAATAAAAAAAATATATCTTCTTCTCCTTCCCATTTGTAGCCTCAGAAACTACAGTATCTTATTCATAAAATCACCATGGTATATGTCTAAGTAAGGCTTTTCTTTCTGCCTAGTTTTAGGTAAGAAATGACTTGTGTTTTTGAGTTTATGTGTTATGGTTCATATGGTTCATGAAAGGAATGATTAGCATGCATATTTGTATCTGTTGAAATATCAGGCACTGATTCCTTTTAATCAGTGTCAAGTGGCCACGCTGTCCTTCGCCTTTAATTTGCATTTTTCAGTATTTTTGAAAGGTTTAATTTTTCTTTTTCTCTTCCTTGCTACAAAACATGCCTGCTAGATTTGGCAAATTTGTCAATTAATTAAAACTCAACATGCTGAATCAACTCCTGAAATGACTAGGATTCAGAACTCAGCAAATATAGGATTAAAGCATTTCATTGGGATGTAGCAGTCTTGATGTCTAGGTAATGCCCAGCATGGCTCTTCCATTGTCTCAACAGAATTTTACAATGAGATTGTAGAACATGCTGAGATTCGTTCAGGCATTTTCCCTGAAATATTCCAGCAGACAGAAGACTGTAAGATCTGAATGCTGAGATATATTGACTGTACAGATTCTGATAGGAAAGATATATTTCCTAGTTTTTCTGACATACTAAAGCAACCAGACTTAAAATACAGTCTAGTATGTGATTCCAAACTATATGAAACTCAGCTTGCTGTCCTCTCCCAGGAGTAGATATTGCATAGGGATGTTCTTTTGCACAGCTCCCCACATAAACGCTGCAGACAGCAAATTTACATTTTTCCATTAATTCATTCTCTTGATGTCAATGTGTATTTCCTTAGAGAGAGAGAGATCTTGATCTTCAAAGTCAGTACATCAGTGTTTGGTAAAAGAAAAGCCTCTCATGTTCTATGTGGTCTCTCTAGCTCACTATAAATTGACAGTATCAGAAAGTTTAGGAGTGCAGAATAGTCTGCTGCATGTTTTTATAGGCATCCATCATTAACCTTTGTCTTTAGTAGAGCTGAGGTAATTTGTTGAGATAGATATTATACTTTGTTAAACCTACATTTTTCTTTTCCACTATATGAAAGCAGAACATCTGCTGTGTGCTGGAACAATATTTCAGACATCATCTCCTGCTGAGTTGTGAATAGTAATTAATTATATGTGAACAGATTAATAAAATATTTCTTCTATTGCTAATATTATTTGCTTTATCTGTACTAAAATAAATGTCTTCACCACCATTCCAAAAAGAGTGGTCTAAAAATCCCATGTTCAAATTCTGATGAATTACCGTAGTATATTGAAACAGAAAATAATGTAATTATCAAAAGCACACTTCTTGATATTTTTATATGTTCTTATTTCGTTTGCTAAATGTGACTGAGAGTCTGTGCATTTTCTAGACTTCTATACAATGAGCCGTCATTCTACTAAAGTGAAGGAAGGATGCTCTGTTAACACAGATACAGGATTCTAGAAAACTTTATTAAATAACCATCTCCATCAGTTTCCTTCTATATAGTCTTGGCAAATCTACTGAATTTAAAAGGCTGTTTCAGTGCTGAAACCCTTTTTGATAATTTAGCTTTTAGATTATCAATTTCCCATTTGTTTCATTTAGAAAATAATACTAGTTGTACTATTGTGAGGATATGTGAACTAAATATGAAATAACGAGAATAAACAGAAAGGAATAAAGAAGTTTTTAGGTGACTACTCTGATCTCAGCTCCATATGCTTATTCCATTCTGTCTTTTCTGAAAGAGAAAAAAACAATGTCTTTAAACATTCAAAATAATGTGGCTGCATTTATACTGCCAGAGTCATGCCCAGCTGTCATTTGTGAAACTGCTAGCTACATAGGTCAAAAGCCAAGGACTCCTCTTGTAGTTTAAGCACACAACAAAAATATCAGTGCCTGGGAGTATGTTCTGGAATCAGGTTTAGCTTATCTCAACTCTGTGATTTTGTATGAAAGGAGGAAGTCGGATGCAGGTGCAGTGAATTGAGGACTCTCATGGTTAAAAGGATGTTTCATTTCCTGATAGAACAGGAGTTTCTAAAGAATGTGTGCATGACTTTCACTAGCTTATAGAAACTCAGCTTCTCCTAGGATCTGTTGTCTATTCCCTATTGAGCAATATCAGGGCATATCTTAGAGGAAGCCCAAGGGTTCAAGGGCTATGCAATAATTTTCATAAAGCTGATACAAAATCTTTAGGGTTTTCACTGACTTACTCAGTGACATGGTTGGAACCCTGTCCCTCCTGTTCTTTTCAAGGAGCAGACATACAGGACATCATATCATCAATAAGCAAGTCTGGAGGTTTCCATGTGAATGAGATTCAGACATATTTTCACAGCTGTAACTACAGCTGCAGGTATTTCCATACTTTGCTCTACCATGTAATTGTCTACAAAGCCTTTTTGGAAAGAGATGCTCAGCCAAAAGCTTTTAACAAATGCCAATTCTATTTTTATAATTTGTGTCAAGATCCCATGTTTGAAAACCACTCTTTCATTTTATGTGACTTGTTATACAAACTGCACTTAACTGCACTACTGAATGCCATGTTTCAGCCAGGAGAACAAATACAAATGAGATAGGTTGAGAGGGAAGGTAAGAATATGTTCTCCACAGAATCTCCTTGTGAGCTTCCTCTCTATAAAAGCTGGTCTGTACAAGACTTGGGGGAATAGACTTTAAGTTCCCAGATAAAGTACTGATTCACCTATATATCACCCACAGACCCAACACAGTTGTTTCCTCTTCTCTCACAGGTACAGGAACCGCTGGAGGCATATAGGTAGAAGAATCACAAAGCTGGTAGCAATTTAGAAATGTTTTAATAAGGGAATTATTCGTCAGCACAGTGATTCATGCTTACCAGTTTTCCAGAGGAGATGGTCACAGCACTTTTTTCCACTGGGTAGAGGGAGACAAGGGGAAGACAGGCAAAGCCTGTTCCCAAGGTTTGGCTTCATATTTAGGAGAAGTGGATGTGAAATTTCTCATCTTTCCTTCAATATTTTCTCAGCTCCTGGATGTGTGGGAGGAAAAGGAAGTTATTCAGAATCAGTTATGACTTTCCACTACGTTACTGCATTTTGGATTATGTTTGTTTTATGTCTACAGCCTATTGTCTCTTGTATGAACTGATTCTTAGCTCCCTGTCTGTTATCTCTAAATCACTACTATGTGAAACCAGTTTCAAGGCAACTGAACTATAAAAACTTATGAACAGACTCATCAGGTATTCCTGTCAGTCCTGATTAAATTCCCTTTAAACATGTAGAAAGATTTCCAAACATTAAAGTGGACTACCAGAACTATATTTGGGAAATCTCTGGAATTAATAGCTAATATCCCTTCAGAAGCCATAAGAACTCATGAGTAAAATGAAAAAGAACAAATCAGAATTGTGACCCAGGAAAAAACAAACAAACAAACAAACAAACAAACAAAAACTAATTTTTTTAAACTCCATTTGAATTTGGTACATTTTCTTGGAGATCCTCCAGAAATGATGTCTTGATGTTTTCTCATATTTTTAAATCTTTTAATCTTCTCACATTATTGAAACAGAGGGAACTTGCTCTGCCCACAAACTCAGTACATAACAAGAAAGATATGTCTTTTTAATAAAGTTAGATTGTTAAGTGTATTCCCTTTTCTGTATAATTTCTTGCAAGTTCTTTTCTTAGAGAAATAGAACATTTTTACAGAATGGAAAACTAAGTTGTTATTAATAATTTCCAGGTGTCTAACTGCAAATAAAAAGCCCACACATTAACCTATGCTTAACACTTAAAAAGGAATCTTACTGCAGATAAACGTATTCTCTGATGATGACCATTAAATGATTCATTTTCAAGGTGTGTGGCCTTATTACGTTTGGGAATTTGTATACAACTCACACATACATACCTCTGTTTCTAGTAGTGAGGGTATTTTGATATGTACCAAACACCAAAGCCTGAAACTGACATCATTCCTTGGCAGACTTGTGAATATTTTGTATTGTAATAGCTGGCTTGCATGTCAGTACAGTCCTGCTGTCTATTAAACACAATGATAAACTTGTGCTAGGGTGTTTTGCCAATTCTTTCTATTGGCTAAGCAAATAAAGGTTTTCTCTAAGCTAAAGGGCTTAGTTTCCGTGTACAGTTTGTTTATTTGCAAGACAGAGGTGGCTTGGTCTCTATATGAGCTGGAAAACCTTCTCCAAAATTTACATGAATGCTCACTTGAAAATCATATTTTTAATGCTTTATTTAAATGCTTTCAGTGAACATTCCTTGGAAGTAGGGTCTACAGGGGGGTCCTAAACAAAGTCAAGAATACCCTTTACAGACATTACCTCTAGAGCTAAATTTGAGGGTGAATCCCAGACTCCTTATGATGTAAATTAAGGCTACAAGCATTATGGAAAAAAACTGACCTTTTGGGAGAAACATTAAAAATATGTTACAAAAGAATCAGATAAAGAGACTTTTTATTCCTACAAAAGAACATAAATATCAGCCTTAACTCCAAGCTTAATTTTCCTTACTAAAAGAGATGCAAAAGTTTCAGAAAATGAAGAGACAATCTTTAAAAAGGATGATCAATATTTGAATTTTGTTTTATGATTGCAAAACGCTATAGAACTAGATTAATAGATAGCATTACTCACAGGCAGCTCAATTGAATAAAGTTGTGCCTCTACAGTGGCCAGAAACAAAATAACTTTGCTGGAGAAAGCCTTTTTTTTATTTTCTCAGATTCACTCTGAACTTATGTAGATATGTAATTCACTACATGTGAATATTTTTATCAGTTATGTTAATTCTTGTCTGTCTGGAATTCCCCAAACCATCATGTCATTTGATTTTAGCATTTCTTCTCAGTCATATTGGTTTCTGGAAACTGCTGCTTACAGGAAAAATACGTCTGCACTGAAGTGTGCATTGGAATTTTCCCAGTTACCTAAACTGAAAAGCAACTAGTAAGCAAAATCACATATAAAATTAGAAGTATTTCTACCATAAGAAATATTCCCAGCCTCAAAAAGTAGCTTGATATTCCATGAACATGAAAGCTACTCATGGAAGTTCCAAGCTGTTAAAATTATTTACAAGGTTTTTGCATATATTTAGCGAACAAAATCAGGAGGCCTATGCATAAAATACCACTGGTAGAGATTAAGTTTTCTCTACCAAATAAGGAAGGACAGTTTGTCTAAGACAACACTTAGACAAATCTGCTGATTTAAAGTTCACTGAGCCTTCTTGAGAACTTAAAAACTTAGCAGGTCACGTTTCCAGTCCTTGAGGTCTCTGTGATGGTAGTGGAGATAAAGAAAAAGGAAATGAGGACAAATGTAACAGCTGTTGGAGAGAATCCAGACTGAACAGGCCCAGCTCCAACAGATCCACATGCTTGTTGTGCTGGAGGCCCCAGATCTGGGTACAGTACTTTAGAAAGACTAAAGAAGGCTCAGAAGAACCTTGAAAAAATTCAGGCAAGAAGAAGGAAAGGCAATCATTCTTTAGAGATAAATGCCATATTCCACACTGAGAAAGCTTAATTGTCAAAGTTACCCTATTGTGGCCAAGTACAATTTCTACAGAAAGAATATAGAAGTTTTAATGAATCATAAGTTTATCCTCAAAGACAACGTTGTAGCAAAAAGGTAAATTATATCACATTGTAAACAGAAATACAGTCAGCAAGAGTCCTGAGAGATGGGACACCGAAAGCACTATGCAAGCCCTTCCCACTGAGGCAGAAGCATCTTTATCCAAGCAATTTCTGACAGGACTGGAAATCCAAACTCAGATTGCACAAATTAAGTCTGCTCCAAAACAGCTGCTCTGGGCAATTTAAATTTGTTACTTTTGTCCCAGCCTCTATATGCATGAAAAACAGATTATCCTCTGATTTCTTACAGCTATCTTTGCAGAAAAACATCCTGTTTCTTCTTACTCTCTGCCTCTTTGGACAAACTAATGCCAGTTTCTTCAAGTTTATCTCACAGGCCACATTCTGTGACATCTCTTGTAAATCTTTGTATTACTGTTGGTCTCTAAATTTCTTGCAGTACAGCACTCTCCAGTCCCAAACTGATGCTGTTTCTCAACTGCAGCACTTATGTGCAAAGCAGGGAGAAATACTTCAGGCAAACCCTGATCTGATTGCTTGCTGAAGTCTCCTTTAAAAAAATCATCAGGAGCTACTTAACTACTGCTATTATTTTTGGAATAACTCATATAATATACCAGGAACACATAAATAATGTGATTCTATAAAAACAACTTCAAAAGGCTAAAGTTGCTGATGCTTTTTATTTTATTTTTTTAATCAAATCATTTATTCTTCATAAAGTCAGGAGATAAATTCCAAGTTTCCTCAGAATAGCGACAACTATGCTTTGGTGGTTTCTAAGTCACTGACTGCCCTGTTTTCTTCAAAGTCCACTTTCTAAGCTAGACTAAGAAAAATTCCCCAAGCTATTATCTAGAGGGAGCTCTTGTCTTTGAATGGAAGTGCAGTGTCCCATAGAAAAGTATAAAAACCAGTTTTAAAACTGCATTATTGCTTTCTGTTGATGTTAGAATGGGAATGGCATTTGGGGGAATACTTTAAATTGTAAAATACAATCATATCAGAGATCTGTGTAAAAATTTATATATGTGCATTTACATATATTTGTACACAAGTTCTGCTCTGAAAGTAACACTTTCTGTTTTATTATGTTGTCCATGACATCAGAGGTGGATTTTGGTGGTTATGGCAGTAGAGGGTGAAACTTCCCACCAATATTCTCTTACATTTTCTTGCTGTGCAACAGATGGCAGCAGAGGGGCAGACTGACAAAATGGCATCTGACATGGAGGTGCATCTGGAGCAAAAGTATAGAATCATAGAATCACAAGGTTGGAAAGGACCTACAAGATCATCTAGTCCAACTGTCCTCCAATTATGACTGCTACCACAAGC
Organism: Excalfactoria chinensis; assembly: GCF_039878825.1. Taxonomy (NCBI): domain Eukaryota; kingdom Metazoa; phylum Chordata; class Aves; order Galliformes; family Phasianidae; genus Excalfactoria; species Excalfactoria chinensis. The sequence goes on along the minus strand of NC_092825.1, from coordinate 98,082,330 downwards.
CACTAAAACATATCTTGCAGCTCCTCATCCAGATGCCTCTTGAACACTGCCAGGGACAGCGACTCCACCACCTCCCTGGGTAGCCATTCCAGTGCCTGACCACTCTTTGAGAGAAAAAGTTTTTCCTTATATCTAATCTAAACCTCTTCTGGCACAACTTTGGCCATTTCCTCGGGTCCTGTTTGTTGCCTGGGAGAAGAGGCCAAACTCCTCCTCACCACAACCTCCCTTCAGAAAGTTGTAGAGTACAATGAGATCTCCCCTTAGCTTCCTCTTCTCCAGGATGAATAATCTCAGCTCCCTGAGCCTCTCCTCATGAGACTTGTGCTCCAGACCCCTCCCCAGTTTCTTTGCCCTTCTCTGGACACGTTCAAAGGCCTCAAGGTTTTTCTGTTAGTGAGGAGCCCAAAACTGAACACAATACTAGAGGTGCAGCCTCACCAGTGCTGAGTTCCCCCAGAAGAATACTGTGAGAGGCCGTGTCAAAGGCTTAGCAGAAGTCTAGGTAGACTACATCAAAAAACTTTCACTTGTCTATCAGTCTGGCCACCCAGTCAAGCATGACCTGCTTTTCATGAACCTGTGCTGATTGGGCCTGATCCCCTGGACACCGTGCACGTGCTGTGTGATCTCACCCATGATGATTTACTCCATAACTTTCCCTGGTACTGAGGCCAGGCTGATGGGCCTGTAGTTCCCCAGATCCTCCTTACAGCCCTTCTTGTAGATAGGAGTCACATTGGCAAGCCTCCAATCCCCCAGTACCTCTCCAGATAACCAGGAACACTGATAGATGGCGGAGAGTGGCTCGACAATCACACCCACCAGCTCCCTCAGAACAACAGGATGGAGCCTGTTCGGTCATAAGAACTTGTGACAGTCCAGGTGGAGGAGGAGCTCTCTCACTGTCTCAACCTGAATCACCAAAGGTGATCATACCAAGGTGTGTCAGTGAATTCCTGAATGCAAAAAAAGTGTGCATCCATGAGCATTCATTGATGCTTTCTGAACATTTATGGAGATAATAACGTGAATATGAGCATAGTGAGGTACTGTGTTTCAGGAGTGCTGACAGCAACAGTGATTCACCTCTACTGCTGCAGACTTTTATGAATGTGGCATGTAGGCTCTTGTTCTTCACTGGAAAAAAAAAAAAAAAAAAAAAAAAAAAGCATAACTAATAGTGATGATTGTGTTGAAAAACAGTGCTTTGTAACTGAGAATTTGCTCTAACAGGTAGTGTTATTGTGCTCTTTATATCTGTTATATTTTCCATGGAAATAAATACAAGGTGTTACTTTTGGAGCAATAATTAAATAGATCATCAATAGGTCATCTTCTTTTATTCAATCGATGGCTAAATATGAATCAAAATTTGCTTTAACATCTCAGAAAGTTTTTATACAACTTTCTACTACCATTATCAGTTACAATCTATCTTATTAGCATATTATGTATGTGACTAACTTGGAATGTCTTGACATTTGTTAACAATGCACATGTATATACGTATTATTTTTCCTTTATTCATATTCTATTTCTTTTATGAGGTTTTCAGCCATGTGGTGGATGCTTGTGCGAGAATAGGAATTCCGCGTTCTAATACATTTTTGTCTAATAAATATGCCAAGCACTACTGATGTGTAACAAAAGTGAGAGTGTTGGGAATCAAGAAGAGAGCAGATATTGGCTTTTTCTAGAACAAGAGAAAATCCTCTGTGAAAGGGGCAAGAAAGCCAATAACAAGAACTAACTCATTCTATGTTGGCAGTCCTCAGCTCATACCTAGAATAAGGCAGATCTCAGAGAAGTCTTAGTTCACACTGAGAACCAGACAAATAGGGTGAGTTTCCACTCTGATTTAAATAACAGTGTGTTTGTCTCTTGCTTGGATTCAGTTGGGATCTCTATAATGTTCTCTGTGCACTTGTGTTTGGGGTAAACAGTAAGCTCTGTCTTCCTAATTCCTTCAGGCTGCCCCCAGAGTCCCAATGGAAGAGTGAAATACAATTGTATTTGCAATTAATAAATCTTTTCAGGGTTAGTTATGGCATACATCACAGTAATCGTCTCACTTCTCCTCCCACACAGTGCTCAGTGCTCTCTGATGTACTACTGTGTAAATGTTGTACAGATCTTCCTAGGCTTGTGTGACAGAGGGATGAATGATGGAACATTTCATCTAAGTCTGCCTGTCATTTTTCCGCTGCTTTGTAAAGTCTCAGTTGTAGACATGGGCAAGAGATACTCTGTTTATGTACATTATGCAAGATACTGGTTATACATGAATTCTGTTTAACTGAGGGATTTCTGTCACATCGTCATATTTCTGTTTGGCTTGTTATTAACCAAATAATTATATACATAATAGAACTGATAGCTAGGTACTGGGCCCAAACTGCTGCTTCTAATGTTTACTGTATGCTGTATCTGTAATAATGACTTTGTGTCAAGCAACAAACAATTCAAAGTATTATTATTAAGTGAAAGGTAATTCTTCAGTGATTTTTAACAGAATGTGCTTAATTTTACTCACCTAAGAGATTATTTTTTTAAAATTACCTTTGGGCACTACAGTGCAAAAAGTTGAATATACTTGTGTGCATGCAGATGAATCAGGTATGGTTGAGAATTCTTAATTTGAAGATACTTCATTTTTTATTTACCAGGAAAACTCAAAGTCTGTATTTTTTGAAAATAAGAGTTTTGAAACTTGAGTTGTCAGATTTTATTTATAGTCTGAAATTTGACTTAAAAAAAAAAAAAAAAAAAGACTCCATATTTTGTCATCAGAAAACAATTTTCAGCCTATTTCACATAAAAAAAAAACATTAGCTTAAGAGAAAATAGAGACAGCATGAACTAACTCCACAGCCAAAATGTAGGCGTCCTATCTCTTCAAGGAGAGGAAAATTTTAGAATCACATTTGCTCCAGTATCATAAAATTTGATGCAGATTAGTCCATTTTCTCTCAAATTCTTATAACATTTTCCAGCTTTTCATAATTTGTAAAATCAGAGTGATTTTAATGAGTTTCTCCAGGTTGTTTTCTTTTAAAGTGAGAAATCACTAATTGATATAGTTTCAAAATGATAAGATTTCCAGTCACAAACATTTTTACCCTCATGTTTGTAAAATCCCATTCTTCCTGTATTCCAGCCAAAGCTTCCTAAAGACATATAAGCAATAAAATTCAGAGTTTAATGGCAGCTGTTTGTGATGCACATGAAAATATGTGGTAATATGATGCTTCCTGTATAAACTAAAACTAGAGCAGTTGTGAATTTGGATCTGCTTTATCAGGAAATACTTATGGAATTTTAGACAGGCATGCCAGGAAGGACAACAGCTTCTAATTTTGTGACAGATTGAACAATTGGAAAGTATTATCAGCTGTAGAAAATTAAAATGGAAAATGATCAGAAAGGAAGAATGAACCATTTTACTCCATGACTTCATATGGACTGTTTGTGTATAGGGCCAGGTGCAACTGAATTGTGAGTGAAAGGATCTAGGTAACCATTTCTTTACTATCATGTCTGAATGTCTGAGAGTGTGTACTGCATGGGGCAGGATATCAAGGTAGAGGGCTTCTGCCCACACATGCTTATTTTAACTGTATTTATGCACTATTGTCTTTCGACTGCTGTTCAACACTGTCTTCCTTCTCCTTTAGAGAAAGAAAATTTAAAAGCGTATTCTAAAATCAGCTACTTTCTGTGTACTGTTCTCTGTTCTGACTGTTCTAAACTAGCTGTGTTCCAAGGTGCATGGAGAATACTAATGATTAATTTGATTCTGAGTTAGTTCTGTTTTGAACATTTTGTTAGAAAGGCTGAATACTGCTGCACAACTATTGAACTTCATGGATCCTAACCCTTTTTGTAATTCCTATTATAACTGTGATTGTAAGTGGGAAATAGGTTCTGGATGTATTTTTGTTGCTAAATGTTTGCTTTTGGGGAAATAAGCGTGGTCAAAACAACTGTCAACATATTATTGCTTAGTGTATGTGGTGTTCTGCCCCTTGTGGAGACTTCAAGTCCTACTTACTCCTGCTAAGTTAGCTGATTGCTCAGAATGAGAGTGTGCATGGACTGCAGGGTTGTAGAAGACTTGATGATTCTCTGCAAAAGAATGAGAGTTGATCAGAAATGGAATATCTAAGGGCAGAGTTTCCTCAGGTTCCTGATGTTCTTCATTTTGAACTTCACCCTATTTCAGTTGAACAGTTGCATCATCTTAACACCTCACTGTTCACTGATAAAAGTGTTTCTAAGATTTTAAAATGAGAAATGCTAAAAAGCAAGTGGAAATGCTCTTAACAGCAATTTTTGTTTCTATATTCTATTGGTTACATGTATAAAATCCTCACATTTGTTATGCTGATTAATAAAATATTTATTTTGAAGCATTCTGGGTTATGGAAAAAGAGAAGTATAAAAGTATATTCTAAAATAAATATGTTTGGATTACAATGCTAAAGCATAAGAAGCCTAACTAAGAAAGTACGTGAAAGATGTGATATATATTCTGATCCTAGATTTCAGAAATCAGGTCTCTAATCATCCGTTTATCACATTGAATTTTTTATGTCTCTTTTATCTAGTTAATAAACAAGGTAGGCATGGAAGGCTGCTACTGAACGGTTTTTGATAATGCACTTATCCCCCCTCAATACTGAGGTGGGAGCATTTGTTTACATAGAAAACATTGAGTCATCTGTGTTTGAAAAGCCCTTCAAGATCTTCAAGATCAACCATCAACTTGATCTACCAAGACATATAATCAAACTAGGTCCATTAGTGCCATATTCACACATCTGTTAAATATCTCCAAGGCCTTAGGATGATGGCTGAAGGAACCGAATGCACAGATCATGGATGGGAAGCTAGACATGAGCCAGCATTGTGCCCTTGCAGCACATAGACCTGTTGGAGTGCATCCAGAGGAAGGCCTCAAAAATGATCCAAGGGATGGAACACTTCTCCTATGAGGACAGGATAAAAGAGATGGAGCTGTTCAGCCTGGAGAAGATGAGGCTCCAAGGAGACATGAGAACAGCTTTTCAATACCTAAAAGGGAACTGAAGGAAAGAAATGTACAGACTCTTTAGCATGGCCTGTGGTGACAGAACAAAGGGGAAATGGCTTCAAACTTAAACATGGTAGATTTAGATTGGATATAAGAAAAAATTATTTTACAGTGAGAGTGGTGAGGCAGTCAAAAAGGTTGCCCACAGATGTGGTTTATAGCCCAACCCTTGAAACTTTCAGGGTGAGGCTGGATCAGGCCCTGGGCAACATGATCTAGTTGCATGTCTCTGTTCGCTGCAGGGGATTTGGACTAGATGACCTTAAAAGGTCCCTTCCAAGTCTAAGGATTCTATGATTCTATGATAATTTTAACATAATTTTCGCTCTCAGCATTAGTAACCACAAGAAGACTTTTCTCATGACACTGAGTAACATAAAATCTTTTCAACAGACTCTCAGCTTTAAAGCTTTAAACTGCAGTCTGTTTTTTATCTATCCTCTTTTTTTTTTTTTTGCACAACACAGCCTCTGAGCACTTCTCTGATATATTCAGTGTTTGGAACAATGTTCATATATAACTCTGTAAATGTGCTGTTTATTTTATATTGTCAAGTACTTTTGAGGTATTTGGATGAAAAGAACTGTTGAACAGTGAAACGTTATAACTGTGATCTAATAATATATTATTAATTCAACTACATTCTGACTGAAAATGAACCAGAATACTGAATAAACAGGTTTTTAAATTCATTTCAAAAGAAAGAATTACATGGTTTTACTCAGATCGAAATCTAAACTATTCTAGAAAGGCATCAAAATGCCCCATCCCTGCAGATTTTCACGGTGCAACTGGATCGGGCCCTGGACAACCTGATCTAGCTATGAATGGCCCTGTTCATCCCTGGGGAGTAGGACTGAGATAATCTTTATAGGTCCCTTCCAGACCCAAAGATTCTATGACTGAATGATTCTATGATCTCCAAGTATTGAGACTCTACCATGTCCTGGGCAGCTTGTTCCAATACCTCTACCCTTTCTGTGAATAAACTCAATTGCAACCTCCCTTGGCACAACTTTAGACCATTTCCTTGTGTCCTATCATTTTCACCTGAGAAAAGAGATCAACATCCTACTCTCTGCAACCTCATTTTGGACAGGTGTAGAGAGTGTTGTGGTTTCAACTCAGCCTCCTGTTCTCCAGGCTAAACAAACCCAGTTCCCTCAACCTCAGAACTCTGGTTCTCTTATTCCTTCACCAGCTTAATTGCTCTTTTTTTCTTGCATTCTCTCAAGTGAGTCAATATCCTTCTTGTAGTGGGGGGCCCAAAACTGTAAAGAATATTTGAGGTCTTGTCTCACTAGTGCTGTGTACAAGGGAACAATCCCTTCCCTAGTCCTGCTGGCCACACAGTTTCTGACAAAGTGGCCTTCTTGGCCACCTGGGCACACTGCTCACTCTTGTTAGCTGTGCATTGATCAGCACACCTGGGTCCTTTACTCCTGGGTAATTTTTTTTTGCCACTTTTCTCCACACCTATTCCACTGTACTGGGTTTCCATGGCTCAAGAGCAGGACTTACCAGTTACAGTTGCTGAATGGCATGTAACTGGACACATCCCACAAAACTATCTTATTCAGATAACTTTGTAAAGCCTTTCTACCCTCAAACAGATAAGCACGCGCACCTAACTTAGTGTCATCTGTGATTATACTGAGGGTGCATTCAATCATCTCATACAGATCATTGATTAAAAAAAAAAAAAAATCATTAAAGAAAAATGGCCTCAATACTGAGATTTGGGAAATGTTGCTGATGACTGGTCACCAACTGGGACTACCTCCATTTACCTTGATTCTTTGGGTCTGTCCACCCAACCAGATCTTCAACTAGCAAACTGTACAACTGCCCAAATCATAAGAAGCCAAAGAACAGAAGAGTTTAGAATATTGTCTATGGTTTTATATACATGCTTACTGGTTTTAGTCTTGTGTAAGGCTGTTCAACAGCAAAGCGAAGTGTCCTTTCTAAGGCTCTTAAGAATAATCTGCTAAAATATCAATGGCACTATGGCAGCATGGCAGCTTGGCACCTTCCGGAAGTGCATTATGCAATTTAAATTAACAGTTTGCTTCTTTTTCTACCACAGAGGAAATAATTATACACATAAACACAGGATTTATTTGCACAGAATGGATATTGTATTTATCATTATTTTACAATTTTTATTATCTGAATTCGACATCATCACATCATCATCACATCATGTAGTGCACTAGGAGTCTCAGAAGAGATGTACTAGAGCTCCCAGAAAACTTTGCTTTTCCATTTTGATTTTCTGGTCGGTGGGAAAGATAAAACTGACTGGAGGTCATGAGACTTTCTCTTTATGTTCCCTGGCAGATCAGAATATCTTGGTTTTCAGAAACTCTCTCATTTTATTTGATTTATTATCTTCAATCCTAATAATTTGTATTTCTACTATTATAATTAGCAAATTACTTTTTCCTCCTCATATCATTGCTGCTGTTTGTGTTTTATTTCATTTTTCTTCTCCTCTTCCCTTTCCCTTTTCCCCCTTCTCCACTCCTTTTTTGGGCCGGTAGGCCTCTGGGTCTGCTATCCCCCTGTCACAGGCACAGATAGATCTAGAGATTACCATGACAGTACTCCTGAACACACTAGTCTTTGCTATGATGTGAGGAATGCTTATAGTCCTTTCCCTGCAGAGGACAGTGTGGGTTTTATATGTGGTAGCAATTGGCTTCTGCAATTTGAGATCACCCATTGAGAAAGCTGTGGCTCCTGTAGGGCTCTGATGCATTGTGTTGTTGTTCCTAGGAAACCTGGCTTTGTATGAAGATGAAACTGTGCAGAAAGAGATTTACCCTTAAGAACAAACTATTGTGTCTGAGGATTATTATTAGCTGTATGTTCAACTAAGCTTAAGTCATTTTTTTAATGTGCAGCAGAGCATACTCTTCAATAAGAAAGGAAGGAAAAATAGTATATAGGACAGTAAAAGGTTAGTATTAACAAGATACCCAAAAATACATTTGACTCTCAGTCTAGCAAAGGTGGGTATGTGACTTCTATTACCATCTGCACCACAATCATAAAATTTCCAAAAGTGCTTTCCTCCACCCACCACCTGCTTTCCTCAGGTTTAGCTGTGTCTGCTATCCTAGTCCCATATCTGGACTGATCCAGGCATGGAACAGTTCTGGATCTCAGATCATGTACTGTTTAATCTTCATGTTTATTCCCATTTCTTTCCAAATCATTTGCAAACTGCCTGCAAGTAAATTTTTAAGTAGGACTAGAGAAAGGAGCATTTCTTTGCTAATAGTCTTGCAAGAACATTTTAGCAGATGTCTCTGGACTTTTGTAACTGTGACTGTTTAAAAGACTCATTTTCCTTTCCACTAAGCATTTCATTTAGTCACTAGACTGTTTCCAGCAGTTTGGAGTGCAGTTTGATCCTCCAAAATATTTTATTGATTGATCTGGTTAAATGGTTTGAAAATCAGACCAAACTGAGAATCCGGAGATTTTTCTCTGAGTTATCTTGTTCTCTCCACTAGACACGACTCTTATTAAATCACCTCTGGATACTCAGAAGAAAAACAAAATTTCTTTCTAGTAATGTAGTTCTGTAAAGTACAGCCACAGAACTGCTGGGTAATGTTCAAGTTTTGAAACCTAACGAAAAACTGTTACTACATTTCAAATGTTTGTATATCTTCATTGAAGTGAGTCAAGTACAATGTTCTTCAAGAAATATTCACGTAGGATGAAGTGTCAAGATGATAATTTATGTGTCCAAGTCTGAGGAGGATCTACTTGGCTCCCTGAATAGGTTCACCATTCTCACTTTGTACAATACATCGGTCTCTAATACTAATATTAATTTCTGTCAGGTTAACTTCTAAGTTGCACCCTAACTCATCATTTATATCAGGTAAGCTCTGTGGAGTCACCCTTATCTAAATATCACGGCCTAAATGTGTTCTGATGACTGAACAGTTAATTTTTGTTTCTTTATAGAATACTAGTTACTCAGTAAATTTGTCATATGATTCAATTTCATATAGTAGAGCAAATGTGATAACAATTACAAAATTTGATTAAATGTTTAGCATTGACAGAATGGGGTATTTTTATTAACTATAGTTTTCCAGATCCCTACACATATTTATTTCAAGATAGAACAAATATGTTCCAAGTTTATTAGACATATATCTCCCAAATGCACTCATTAGTGAAGATCTTTCCTGTCTGAAAGGGTGTTCCCAGTAAACGTAGTTTGGCTTGCAGATGCTGTGACCTGATTCAGAACAGGAAACCTATCCCATACTCTAATGGTATTTTAACTGTTTTGGATCAGAGATGATAGTAAAGTAGTCATTAATGATCTCTAATTCTTTACACACATGTCATGCAGCTTATAGAATACTGAGTTATTACTTTAAGTACCTAAGTTCAATTTTTATTCAAAAAGTTGAATAAACAATAGGGGAGTCCATCTTAACGTTTTATATTTAATGTTAAAGGAAAGCACGAATAGCAATAGATACTGACATCTCTCAAATTATTCATAATATCAGTACGCAAGAGAAGGATGAGACAAATTCTCAACCACTGGACCTTAGATTAGCAGTTTAGAGTACATCTACAATAAAACATCAAGAAAACAAATCAAATGTAAAGACCTAGACATGTACTAGAAAATATAGCATGGAAAATGTACTTTTGAGATGAGGCTGAAAGAACAGCTGTGATTAGATGGGATAGGAAAATAAGATCTATGTATTTTGATACTGATAATGTCACCAGGTAAATTCTGATCAGTGATTCCACAGATACTCATATGGGTAGAGTCAAACTTCCAAATTCACAAAGCTGCAGAATGAAATCAGGACAACACAATAGATTGTAGATGTTGTGAACTTAATATTCTAGCAGAAATCATGAAGAATAAAAAAATAACTTGTAATTAATTAGCATACTTATCATTAGGAGAAATCCAGTATGGATTTTGCAGAGGAAATCATGCCTCATCAACTTGACTGCCCACTAAAATGAGATATCTAGTTTAGTAGATGACAGGAGAGCAGTAGATATTGTTTATCATGACCTTAGTAAGGCTTTCAACATTCTCTCTGATAACATCCTCACTGACAAACTGAGGAAGTATGGATTAAGTAAGTGGACCGCAGTGTAGGCAACAAAGCAATTGAACAGCTATTCTAAAAGAATTGCCAACAGCAACAGCTTATGTCCACCTGGAGGCCTATCACTGTAAACCACTGAAGTTGACACCACATCCAGTATTGTTTAATGCCTTCTTTAACTGCCGGGACAATGAGTCTTGCATATGACCCAAAATTGAAAGTGTGTGGCTAGTTGTTTCAGTATTCAGGGATACATCAGTTGGCTGAAGAAATGATCTTAAAGCAACCTCAATTTAAGAAAGTGAAGTGCAAATTCCTGTTCCTGGATAAGAACAACCCCATGTTCTGATACAGGACCAGAACTGACTGGCTGGCTCTGTAGAGGAGAGAAGGACCCGGAGATCTGAGTGGGCACCACACTGAACATGAGGCATGAGTGAGAAATGATTCTGAAGAGACTGAGTGATACCCTTTTGAGGTACAACAATGAATTGTGTATGCATAAAAGCAGATATCATTTACTGAAAGAAATAAATAAACAAAACAGCTTTTCATAAACAGTAGTATTAAAAATGTGACTGATAGTTTCTTTTTTACTTTCCTAAAGTAAGAAAAACAATATTACATATTCTCCAGTGATAACTGAATACTGATAATTGCTCTGTGCCAAGCATATTTTTGACTCTTTTCTCCTGCTTCCTCTTGCGGCATGTCTTTCTTGGGCCATAAAGTACTAGAGAATCGGCTAATTGAAATGTTGTTTTATTTTACCATAGATTGCAACAGTGTCTTGCCCTCAGAAAGAAATATGGAAGAAATGTGAAGAACTATGCCAAGTGAAAAGTGTGTCCTAGATTGGTCCTGCAACACACAGGGAAATAATTAACAACAAACCTGAGTTCTCATCCTGTCAGACTGGATGCTTCCAATGTTAACTGCTGATAACAGCTTAATAACAGCTTTGAGGAATTCCACATACTTGTTAAAATTGTGAAAGCACATTTGTCAAGTGAGTAAAGGTTTGGCACAGGGACATGTGTCGCAGTACTATTGGTAATTGCAGTGCCATTTTGGTAGTAAGGTGTCTAAAGAGAAGTAATTCATCCTGATAAGTTTTCCGTATCACCTATCAAACCACTACAGAAGCATGACACAATCAAAGGCTTCAGTGTGCTCAAATACACACAGGTGCTTTAAACAGAAGAGTAAAGGCACTTCAGACATTGATGGATGTTGTCTAATTATTTCTCTGATGCTGCTTCAGTGTTTCAATATCAGAGAGACAAGAACTTCAAAGGTTCTGAAGATCATTTAGTACAATCTCTAGACAAGCAGAGGGCCAGAGATATTATTATGGACAATGTTAGCAAAAAATAAGCTGTTTTGCTACTCTAGGGGTTAACAGAAAAATCTAGATAGTATGAAGATATCAGATATGATGCATCTGAGTCAGCAGATATGAGGTGATTTCTTTATACAGTGTCATGGTTTTGCAACAGGAATATTAACATGATATTTGTTTTGTTAATTGCCTTGAAGGAAAATAAACTCATTTAATTTATTAATAGATCACACACAACTTTGCTGCTTTCCTTACAAACAAGGGACATAACAGAAAAATCATAATGATAGGAGTCATTTTCATTAAATGATTTTGGAGGCTTTAAAGACTCACCTCTATTTAGTTGACAAAGCTAGCAGATCTCAGTGGAGCAGATGAATGCACATGTGTAGTTTACATTTGTGCATTTACACACAGTTAATAAGAACTATGATGTGGGATTCAGCCACCTTCACTGTTACGTTTGTCACATTCGATACAGAACAAAAACAAAGCAAAGGGCCACTCTTTAGCTCTTTTCCCCCATTAAGTTCATCACCTATGATGTTAAAAAGTATGCATAAAGCAGTCATTTATAAAGCAATATAATTTTTTGCTGGATTTTTTACATATAAACATAGAAAACATATGTCTGCATGTACATTGTGTAATCAATACAGAGTTTAAAGAGACATGACACATCCTTTTTCATTTTAACTTGGCCCTAAGTCTATTTGTTTACTCTTGGTTGCTTAGTTACTGCCAAGTTTGAATTAAATTGCTTTCCTTTCCTTACAGCCCTCACTTATTTGAGGAAGGCAGCCAACAGGAGTACTAGCTTTGTTATTTATGTTTCCAGCTCAGAAGCTGTCCCAGTAAAAATAAAGTGTCTTGGCATTAAACAAGAAAACATTACATTCACAGAAATGGGCAGTGCCACCTTTTCCCTCATTCCCACCAGGGGTCAATGAAATTCAAATAAATATCGTGACTCACTCCTTGCTCAAAGTTTCTTGCTTCAGTAAATCATATCTTGATTTACTGAGTGACGTAGCAAAGAAGGTTTGGAACGTAGTGAAATACACATGCAGGTGCACAATGGGAGTTGAGTCTAACGAAAGCTGATTTACTAACATCTTACAATTTAATGGCTTTACATTTTTTTCTAAAGAAGTGCATGTTCTTGTGTCAATATGTGTTTTTGACACTAGTAGAACTGTAGCCACTAAATTTTTATACATCCTCTGTGTACCCTTTTCACTTGAAAAATCAGGATTTATGAGCTGAAAATGAATTGCATACTTCATCCATACCTTATTTTTTATTTTAATTCAATCCTTACGACATCATCTCAACTTCCTTAGCTTCATCTAAGATTTGCAAGCTTCATTTTCAAGATCACATTCAAATGCATGAGAGTATAAGGATGATTTTTTATTTTTTTTAAACTTCCAGTTTAAAAGATGGAGTGGTGCATACAATTCCTGTCATTTTTCATGGATTAGATAAGTAATTAAGAATGTGATGTGACAATATCTGGTGGGATGATAGGAAGACAAAAAATATTCATATACATATAAGCAAAATTCATGTCTATATGCTCAATACTCTGCCACAAACACCAGAATCCCTACTTCCAAGGGAATGAAGATGTTGTCCTGCTTCACTCTGTATTAGGCCTCTTCCTGCAATCAACTACATTACTATCAGTTCAAAGTTGAACTGTGTTTTTAAGGACTATCTTTAACTTTATGTGCAGTTCTTTGTTTGGATCACAGAGTAGTACCAAGTATGTGAGCAGGATGTCTTTGAAATAAAAGTAAACTGAAAAGGTACTCAATACATTCCAACCATAGATGAGCATTCAGACAGATATATGCATATAGTCAAATTTAGCCGAATAAGAAACCCCCTGGAGTAAGTATAATGTGCGAGTCAGGTCCTCAGAATTAGCTCTTTTGCTCTGTACAGTGGCTGTGAATGCAAGTAGAGATTCCTATGTGGTAAACTAGGTGTGGTTTGAAATTGGATTGTGGAGGAGGATTGTTTTACATCATTTAGAAAATTTCAAATAGCACCAGAGCCTGAATGTGTTACACCCAAAAAAACTGATATGCAGAGAAAAAAAAGGTCTACAGTTAGAACCATTGTTTGTTTTCAAGTCTTTACTGTACTGGTTCACCCAGCCAAGGAGGTTGTGGATGTCCCATCCCTGGAGGCATTCAAGGCCAGGCTGGACGTGGCTTTAGGCAGCCTGGTCTGGTGGCTGGTGACCCTGCACATTGCAGGGGAGTTGAAACTGGATGATCATTCTGGTCCTTTTCAACCCAGGCCATTCTATGATTCTGTAATTCTACAAATCAAGCAGAAATTAACTTCAGGATCTTTGAAGTCTTTTAGAAATATGATGCCTAAACCAGCATATTTCAAAGAAAATTTTGCAGAAAATATTTGTTCTGTTAAACATACAAGTCTTGACACACTGGTGGGTCGCAAGGTTCAGAAAGAACCCCCTTGCTTTCTAAACTCTTCCTCAAGAGAAATCTAGATGCAGCTAGGCCCAGACTTAGTCAACTGTTTATACCTAAGTGATTGTATACAGCCACTTATCAGTCAATGTTTGTTTGTCAGAGCTCTCTTAAGGACTTTTACTTAAAGGGATTCAAAAACACCTGCCTGCTAATGCCCCCCCTGCCCCAGGACTTTTACCAAAACAGGTTTGTATAGTCAAAAACAGACAGTATACTGAGGTATCAGATTTAGATTTGCTGCTGATAAATTCACTGCTTGTTTTCCTGCTAATATCTCAAGGCTCAACCCTCTTCTTTGTTCAGGTACAGTGCAGAATAACCACATTAATTACATCTAACTCCTCCTTAATCTGTGATTCTCTGTTTACAGTTATTCTGTACTTTTACACAGCAAGCCTGATGACTTCTGCAATATTGCAGATGACTTTTCTGGTCTTCTGAAGGAAGGAAAGATTTGAGGCTCAAATACTTGAGTATTTGAATACTGGAATCTTTCTATTCACAGATGTAACATTAGTGGCTAAGGAAAGTTACACGAATTTCCTTTTCCGTTAGTTCTGATATTTTTTTACCACAATGAGAAGCAGACTTAAGAATGACTGCAATGAAAACAGGATCGTTGCTTTTTGTTTCATAAAAACTTTATAAATCAAACAGAAAAAAAGCATGATAATCAACAACATGGCTATCTAGGCAGAAAAACCCAAAGTAAAGAATACTGAAGACTTGTTCAGCCAAAATTAACTCTTGACACTAACTGGTGCTTTTCCCAAAGAACTTTCAGGGATGGACGAAATAGAAGAGCAGGCATGGAAACAGCAAATGTTTGTGCTGGTGACTGTCAAAGCTCAGGGTCATAATGGGTTTTCATTACCTGTCTGGCCTGATCTGGAATCCCCACCCTGGCTTCCTCTGTACATGGCCCAGGAGCTCTACATATCACAGAATCACAGAATCATAGAATCACAAGGGTTGGAAGGGACCTTAAGAGATCCTTGAGTCCAACTCCCCTGCTAAAGCCTTTAAACTCCCCTTTACTGTTGATAAATTTAAAAAACCCTCAACCTTTCTTGTTATCCTTTACCTCCTTTGCAAGTTTTAAATACATGAGAGCCTTAGCCATGCTCATTGCATCCCTGCAGATCCTGAAAACAATCCTTTATTATTTCCAGGTGAACAGACCCATTTTCCACATTTCATGGACCTTCTTCCTTTCTTTCATTTTATCCACACAGGCCTCTTGCCACTTTTCCTTATTTCATTCTCTTGGGGATGCACCAATATGCTGAGATCACCTAGTTCTATCAGGCTATGCTCTGTAAATAGCTAACTCCTGGCTTTGGCTTTTAGGTTGCCTTTGTACCTATCTTGCCTTCAGTTCTGTGTCCCAACTTGTATCCAGCCATCTCCTTGCTCTGGATTTAGGGAACTGCCTGCTGCCACCACACTGGGAACTTGTGTGTGGTCCCAACTTTTTTGGTCTCCTTGTGGAGCAGGCTAGCTTTCACTTCTCCTGCATCACCTGTGATGCTAAAATCCATTTTCAACCTTATAATCTCTTTGGAAAAGAGCTTCTGAAACTCCTTTGTATTCACAGGAAAAGCTGAAATGTGAGATAGAAGACGTGAAAGCCTTCTGTAACTTGTAAAGGAGACAAAATTGTGGTGTAAAAAGAAAGAATATATGCATCCATGAGTCACTGAAAATCCCAACTTAATGATAACACACTGGGGTTCTGCCGTATTTGATGAAGTCTGCATTACCAAAGCAGTGGGGAACTTTTAACATAACAGACTTACCCCTCAGGGGAAGTGACACGGATATTTGGCGATACATCCTATTTCCTTGAGCTCTGTATTTCTACTTTATGAAGAGTGAGGTCTTGGCCTTGATTGTACCTCTGAACTCCTGAGACTGGGTGAAGAGCAGCTGTTCAAACAAAGCAAAAATGATGTAAGCTACTGGCACGCAGGCAAAAATACAGTGAAGAATTCTGGGTATGTAGGTACACTTTGAGATTTGACATTTTTATAAGGAAAGCAAATGCAAAGGACATCCTAAAATCCTACCTATTAAAAGAATCTTGGTAAGAAATGAAGTATAGCACTAGAAAAGTCTGACTGTGTTTGTACTATAAAACGAGGTTACCATAACACTTGATTAATGCTACTTGAGTCATGCTGCAATTGCAGTACTGTACAAAGATTTACTGAGCAGTAAAAAAGTCTCATTAGAGATGTGTGAATATCCAGAGCCATATTAATCTCTTTTAGCTCCAAGCTAGGTTTAAAATCCTTTTCTGTACTTTTTATGGAAAGACGGGAACCCAAATACTTGCAATACTTGCTTCTAACTATATTAAGGGCATTAAATATTAATGATCAATTTATCTTTTTTTTTTTTTTTTTTTTTTTTAAATCTAAGGATTAACATTTCTTTTATAATTAGGAAGAAAAAAAAAGGACAAAAAGAAAGCTTTTAAATTATTGATTTGTAGTGTTTAGTGTCTGTTTCTGTTCAATTATTTGGTATGTGAAGGATTTAGTTTTGTTTTGTTCACTTGTTTGTTTTGCATTGTTTTCTGAAATACTTTTTAAGTACTTCAAATCCTACTTTGAGTAATGGAAATCTTTTACTTCTAAGATGATGGGAACATTCTCTTCCATCTTTGGGAACTGAAGGGAGAAAAATTATGTGAACGTGGACTCTGGTACATGTGTTTCAATCTAAACTTTTTCAGAGGGCTAAGGACAAATTCAGATCACCTATTTTAAATAAGTATGCAGTGTTCTACACCTTATCATAGAGGCGTTGGCAATTATTTACCGGCCTTACATACCATAGTGAATATCGTTTCACCTTCTTATTCTCCCAAGCCATGAAGACAAGCCGTCTTCACAGTCAGATGAATTTGTATCTTCAAGGAAGTTAGATGAGATTCAGCCTTCCTGGACCAATTTGAAATGGAGGTTTGAGATCACCATTTTGAGGAAATCACTGAGATTTTATCCCAAGAGCCTGGAACTAGATACAACTTTCTATATCTTAACATTTGTTGACAGCAGATAGTGTCAGCATCTAGTGAAATATACAAAATTATTTCACTATTAAAATAAAATTTTTATAAAAGAGATTGTCAGTCAGGTTAGTTAATTTTGAAATCCCCTCATCGCTGTTCAACTTGAGTGAAAAAATACTAATATTTAGTAAAGACACAAAGACTGTGGTGAATAACTTATTAGAAATAGTTTAAGAAAAATAACAAATAAGCAAACAAACAAAAGCCACTAAATTCGCTTCTGAAGGAAAAATGAGTTTTCACCAGGTCACTTGTGAGAAAAAGGATTATTTGAGCATGTGCCTGTTTCCTCTGGCTGAGCCAACATGCTGTTTTAAACCAAATTTTTTAGACACAGAATTCACATAGTCAGTTTCTAAAAGCTTCTTGAAAACAGAAACACAGATAGAGAATAGTGAAAATTGAAATATCCTATGAACTTGATGCTGGAGTGCTCATCTGTCTTCTAAATAAGGGAAAAATTTTGTATAACTTCACACATTCTTGGCTACAAGCCACCAAACTTGCATGAGCAGGAAAACTAGGTTTTACTTTCCTTCTTTTATGGATTCACTTGGTTGTAGATCCTCATACTCTATCTAAAAGTGGATCTAATTTCTAAAGAAAAAGACTGAATACTCTCAGCACTGTCCTATGTTTTACCAATAAAGAAAATTTTTGTCTGAATATTTTTTAATCTTTATTAGACGGTATTTTCCATGAAGACTTTCCCCTCTCTATTCCTACTTCTTTTGTTACACAGATTCTATTTCAGTAGAAAAAGACATTTGTGGAGAAGGAGAATTTGGTGAAGTTCAGGGGTGAGGGAAGCTTAACTGAAAGCGCTGAGTGGGAGAAGAAAATGGCACAAAGCTAGTCTCTGCCTTTCCAGGGAAAATCATTTCCTCAGTTTCATTCCCATTCTTTGCTCCCTTACAATTTGCAGTCACATATGCAGCTCTCCCCAGGACATTTCCCCAGCACTGCCAATGTTTATATAAACTAAATGTTCTGCTATACCTATGTGACACACGGTGCCTGTTGGAGTCAACAGTAATGAGTAGTCTGTACCAGACAGATATGAAGGCCTTTTCTGTAAAACATTAATACAGTTTCCAAATGAAGGCCTTTCTGTAAAATACTAACAGTCTCCAAATCTGACTGCTGCTGATAAGCAGGCACACTCAGAGATCTGGAATCAGAGAAGCTGGTGAGTACAAGTTGGAGCTGGCTGTGACATTCTCCCTACTTCTTTGTTGGTGTTTACAACTGAATTAAAGACATAAGTAGAGCAGAAAATCATGTTGTTTATACTTGGAATCAGTATTCCATTTTCCTGCACAACAACCATAGAATTCCCATATGTGGCTAATTTTTAAATGGGCAAAAAAATTTATGATAAAAATATTACCTTAATTTTATGTTTTTGAAAGGTAAGCTATTCAGAAATACAAGAAAGTACTGGGAAAGGCAGTTAGATCTCGTATTTTGCATAGAAAAGCAAGACAGAACAGTACATGCAGTAGTCTTCTACGTGCTTTACCCATATCTTCAGAAAAAAAGGATTTGTATTCCACCATTGAAACAATGCAATGATTGAACTACTTCAATCAAAAAACATGTGAGGAACCTCTTAAAAAGGAGGGTATTTTACTATTCTATCACTGTCATCTTAAACCAAAAATGAACTATGGATTCCCAATTATAATTTATGAATTTTAGAAAACTTTCTACTCCAATCTTCCAATGAAGATAATTTATCTGATATTTGTAAATGTTATGTACAGTTGTTCAGCACAAATATAGAAATGCTAGGCCAGGTGAAAAAATTGGAAATGACTGGATATTCCGCAGTCTTAGCGAAGCGACAAGTACTATATGACCCTTGCCCTATCTCAGTCCTTTAATACCAAAAAAAAAAAAAAAAAAAAAGGCACCAAGTATTTTCAATACAGAATATCAAATATCTCCTTGTTTCCAAATCTGAAGGATAAGCTGCATTACAAAGTGGCCTTCACAATAATCTTTGTAACAAAATGGGAATTTTCATATGGTAATGCGATTCTCAGAGTCCTTGACTGGTATGGGATTCATGTGTTAGCATTTTCATAGGAATTTCCCAGATTGATTTGCTGGTATTTACCATAGAGCCATAGAGTGAGGCATTGAAGAGGTAGGGGTTGGAGGAAAAGCATTCTACAATTTCCTTTCAGCACATTTACAGTTATTTTTTCAAGCTCAGAATGTGTGTTTTGGAGGCATGAGAAGGTGAGGGCACTCAGATTGTTGTCTTAAATGAAATTCCAATCAGTCTAAAGGCTGACTTGAGACAGTCATTAACTTGCAGGTGTGCCCAACCAAAATGTGCAGCTTGCTTAAACAGATGGAAGCTGGGCTATGAGTGTGCAACACTAAAATGAGAAGGACAGATTTATCAGTGCAAATATATTTAGGCATTCATACATAAATTTAAACAAGAAGCAATGAGGTTTTTCACCAAAGCAGTTTCAAATATGAAAACAGATACTGTAATTAAGTGAATATGTATCAGAAGGCCTCATTTAGACAGCAAAATCTGACACTTACAGAAACCTTGCTTGTAAAATCCCTGTAAAGTGTCACATTTGGCATTACCTATGCATAACATCCCAGCATCGGAACATAAATTATAAAACTGATTTAATCTCCTGGCTTTTGGCTGCTACTAGCCCTAACTTTTAATTCTTTTGATATGATTCTTATTTTTGAGATTGCAGTAAGAATCTTTGAACCTGCAAGTGAAACTGAACAGCTGCCACTGATTGAGAACTCAATCTCAAATCACTTATGTGCTTTCAAAAGAACAAAGAGACCTGTTAAGAGTGCAGAGGGTTTTGTTTTCTGGGATTGTATTTCCTAGTCTGTGGCAAAATTACTAATTCCAGGGCAAGGATCTCAGCCCTGAGATCTCCTTCAGCAAGAAGATAAAGCTCATCTGCTGCTAGAGATAAGAATAATTTTGCTGAGGTAATATCCATCATAGCGTATCTCTCTCTTATTTGCTTTAAATTTGTTTGTTTGTTTGTAATCTGTTTACAAATGGCTGCATATTTTTTTCACTATTTCAAATATTTGCAAGAAGAAATCTGATTCTCAGCTTACTGCTACCTGATCTATCTGATTAAAGCCATAAATCAAGCACTTCAGTTTCTTTATTAAATGGGATGTCCACATAAAGGAATTTGAGAAGAATTTATTAAAAAACAACATAATAGAATACTGTTAGTAGGTGCATTATGCATAGTAATGGGACTAGGAATGCTGCTTTTTGTCTAGGTGTGTGATTTCTACAAATATGAGTGAGGCTATCCAAACAAAATCCCAATAAAATGAAGATTACCTACATTTTTCAGATGAGAAAACTCAGAAATGGACTCTGAAAATTGCACAGTTTTGTAGAGGAGGTATGCTGCAGAGTTGAGAACTGAATATAAACCTGAATTTCAGACAAATTCATTAGTCAGAAGCACATTCATAATCAGAAGAGCCAGTTTTAAAGAGCATTTGTACTTGTAAATTTCTTTTCCATAAAAAAAGAACCGAAGAAGGAAATGAGTGCAAAAGGAATTACCAAAGTTTTTTTGTTTTTTTTTTTTTTTTTTTTTTTTGTGTGTGTGTGTGTGTAGTAAATTCAGTGTTCTTTGTCTATGAAAGATTAAAAAAAATAAAATGTTAGCTTGTTAGAGGGGGGGAAGGAAATAGTTATTTCAGAATGAACTGATTTTAACCTACAGTGCGGTAACTAGACACTTCAATATACTCTTGCCAGTTCTCATGTACTTTGGATGGAAAATGAGGTCAATACAAGGTGTTCTTAAATATTGGTTTGTTTTTTACTACACACCAGCCAAATGACGCAGTAGATTTCCTTCTACGGCATGGTTGACTGGTCTTTGTCTTTCTCTGAAATCATGAAAACATTACTTCTCATCAGACTTTCAAGTAAGCACACAGGAGGCTTATATTTGTATTACAAGTTACCAAAATTTGAAAGTAAAATGAATATTCTTTCTGTGATAGTTGATGAAAAACAAAACAACAACAACAACAACAACAACAACAAAACACTTTTAAGATGTTTTAACTCTGTTGTTTTAATTTTAGTTTTTCTCCCTAGACTGGAGCTTAAAAGATCAGATACTTCACTTAGGAAATATATATATATATATTTTTCAAGTCTAGAAATGAAAATGATATTTCTAATTGTCAGGTAGCAGCCGGAGATACCGTCTTAAAGGAGAACACTTGAAATCCCTTGATAGTATTTGTCAAAAGTTTAGCCAAATGGAAATTTTTTATTTGGCTTAAACTCTTTTAACCAATGAAACAACTTTTCCACAACATCTGTGAGTAAAACACTCTGAACTTTTTTGGGGATTTGAGTAACTTGCATTTAGACCCATATTCTGTGGGCAGACTGTGGCTTCAAACCATTGCACTTTGTGTCAAAGGCTGGAAGAGTTCATCATGGAGAAACTTTGCAATAGTAGCTCCTGGAAATTAAACTCTGAGTCTCCTCTGAGTGTACTACTAATCATTGACAGCTGTGCAATGGGGATGTGCAACCTCCTTTCTGATGCTTTAAATCCTCAGTCTGGAGGCAGTGTTGTCCAAGGGCTGAAGCCATAATACCCAGCTCAGGCTCCATCTGTTTTTGGCTTTCTGACCTTGAGATGATGCTTCCCTTCTGCTTAAGTTCATATATTCCTTGTGTTCTCTGCTACTGTGAGATTTCAGGAATCATTCTGTGGACCAGCCCTAAGTGACAGGTCTGGAGGGCTGCTACTTTAAGAAAAAACAAACATGAAAGAATGCCTATCAGTATTAGGATTCTCCTTTTAGACACCACATCATAGAAACCTAGAGTGTATATATAAATACAGAGAGCACACAAGAAGTTGACTGATAAGGTTGAAACTTAATACATATCCCCATGACTGTGTAGTTCTTTGAAGGAAATATTTGAGGAAGAAACAGTGCTTACTATTGTCTCTTACCTGCTCATTCACACTCATCTGACTCCTCTGACACATTTGTTTCTCAATCAGTTTTTTCTTTCCAATATCACCAGTGCTATACAGGCTTCTGTTTAGTTTTGTTTAATTAATTCTTTTTCATTGTACAACTCTTTGTGAAATGCAGAAAAGTTGAGTGAAGTGTATGGTCTTGAGCCAGCACGCTCCTATTCATCTCTCAGTACATAAAGGAAAGGCAATATGGTAGAGTGCGTTGGTATTACACTTGGGCTCGAGATTAATTATTTTTTCTGACCCAGCATTGCTTGGCTGTATGAAGCTGGTTAAATCACTTCATCTGCTTCTGCTCATCTCACTGCTTATCTGTTTTATTTTGAGACAGTGTCATTCTCTTAATCTGGGCCTAGCACAACGTACTACACCTGAACTGGAACTCTGCTATTGTTATAATAGTTCAAGTAGTAACGCTAATATAGTTTTTGTTTGCTGCACCCCCAAGAGCAAAATTTTGATTATTTATACAATTATTTTGCCTGTGTCTACAAATGTTTAGGAAGACATCTCCTTTTCTTGAGCGTCTGACTCTCCATAAAGAAACTTCTTCCATTCATTCCGTTCTGGAATTCCTGTACTAACTTTGCAGAGAATGCATTTCTGCCTGTCAGAGTTTGTATAACACGTGATTATATCTTTTGTCATGAGCCCCAAGCTTCCCCAGCTTTCAGCTGTCCTTCCTAACTTTAAGAATTTTCCTTGGCTGAGTGATCAGCCAAGAAAGGCTTGAAGTACTGTCCCTGTGACCTAATCACAGGTGTTCCTTCCCATTTCAGCTTGATCTCAGCTCTTTTCAAATTGCTTTGCAAACTAATGTTGGAAACTAGAAGCAGGGATAAAGACTGGTGATCCATATGTGCCCCTTGCAAATGCATACTATTTGCTGATATTAGTCTTCCACCTGATGATGATCTTTCATGTGAACTCTTGCAAATTAAATGATCCATATCGAATTACTAGTTTATTCTGTGTATTGTATTCAGTACTGCCAGGTTTGCATCTTCCTTCAATGGTCCTTAACTGAACTTTTTGGAAGAATAAACATTATATATGAAAAAAAATGGTATGTTTATTAATCCGGAAAAAAACACATATATTATGAATTAGATAGACTTGGGTTTGAACATCTTTCCTTTGTTTCTTTGTTGGAGTGCTGCATGGACAACTTCATATAGTACTACAAAACTTGGGTCACTGAAAGTGCATTGAAGATTACTTTTCCCACTTTTCTGTTACATTCCAGTATCAATAGATCTGTTTTGGAACACAGCGTACAATAAGAGCAGAGAGGAGTAGAGAAGGAATGGTTTCAAATATTTTCATGCAGTGGGAAATCTTTTCCTACTTGTATCCAGGCAAGATGAAGATTTCTCACTGTTGTCTTCACTGCATACATTAATAACAAAGCAGAAAAGCAACAGTGAAGTTTGCCTTTATCTTATTTCCTCCACCTGCACTGAGTAGCCACCGCATGTAACAGTGAATAAACTAGGAAAAAGATTGCTGGGAAAGTGGTATAATCGTATACACACATCATTGTGGAGCAAGTTAAGATACTGGACTTCAAACCACTTTATAGCTTCAGGGAAAATAAATTTTCCTTTCTGTGTTGGCAATCAATTTTCATATGTGTGGTTTTCTTCTTTGTTTCTTTTTCAGAAATCCCAGAAGAGACTTTTAAATCCAAGTTTGAAGCCACTTGAACTTTTGTAACATTCACTCCAGCAGCTCATTTGCACTGAACACAGAAGTCTGAGGCAAGAACGAGTAGAGACTAAAATGCACCATAGGTCTAAGCCAGAAGCTTTGAACTCAGGTACAGATGAATCACTTCCAAATAATCTGGCCCACACAATGGAATATTTCCTGTCCTCATGAATTGCATACTGCTTGGGTGGGCTTATGAATGGTGAGAAAATACAAGGATTGAAATAAATAAATCACTGCTCCTCTTGAATCAGTGAGGCAATCCATGAAGGATATAAAAAACGCTAAGGATTGCTGGAAATGTTTCAGGTTTGACCTGCAATGACCTGGTCAAACTGCATCTGCAGTATGCTTTGCTTTAGCAAACATCCTCATTATTGCCCATTTTCTACCAGATGCATCACAGCTATCATTTTATCTTGTCCTGTTAGTATTCACATAGTAGATAGAAAAGAAAGAACAAAACATACCTTTTAAAGGTTTTCAGTTCAAATGTGTTACTTGAATGCTTGCAAACATTAAGTGGGCTTTAGGGAGTGGGAACTAAACACTTGCAGCAACTTAGCAAATAGAAAGAACTATATATAATCTTTCAGAGTTTTTCTGTTTGCTTTACTTGTATGTTTGTAAATATAAACTGCGGGTTAGGGAGGGGAACTAAATGCTTGTGGGAACTTAAAATCTTCATATGTCTGGATGCAGAATAATTACCTCCTGACAAGAGTAAGAAAGAAATTTTCCTGGACCCTGCTCTCTACATGCTGACCCCTATTGTACATGCAATGTTTGGATGGATTTAATTGCTGTGTTCAGCAGGATATCTTTTTGGTAAAGAGCATCTTCTTCTTGCTGCTCTTGCTGCTCCGTTGTACAGTTCAGCACTGGTGATTCTAAGCGATTTCTAAGCGATGCCTTTTTTTTTTTTTTTTTTTTTTTTTCCCCAAACTGGGAAATGTGTTTTCTTTAATGCTAAATCTGAATTACTTTTTTTTTTACTCACTTTCAGTATGCTTGCTCTGGTGAAAAGGTGAAGTTTTCTAACAGCCTGTTGGCACCAGAGCAAGATGTGTTATCTACACACTGTTCAAGATAGCAACGGGCACTTAAATTATCCTACAGCAGATACATAGGCACCTAACTCTCCCCAAAAGCTGTTCTGTCACCTTCCTATGATATCTGGATGCTCCTTTCCAAAAGCACAAGAGCACTGTGTGCCCCCAGTGGCGCAGTAGTATAAGCTGCTGCTTGCGGCACCGGAGGGCCCGGGTTCGAATCCCTCCTGTGGCGCAGGGGTAGAAGTGCCGCTCCGCTACACAGGGGGCTCGAAACCTGGGAGTTGGACTCGATGATCTCTAAGGTCCCTTCCAACTCGCACGATACTATGATACTATGATTTATGATAAGTTTAAAATCATCTTCCCACAGTGGGGACCAGTCCCCAGAGTCACTCATCACTGACAGAGGAGTTCCACTGCACTAATTCCCAAGTGAGTAGCCTGAAGTCAATTTGTTTAATTTCTTGACCTAAGGATACAGATGAGATCATTATGTCCTTTAGAAAATCAGGCCCATGGTCCCTGAGGCTCCACACCATAATATTATCATTTATTATTATTGAGCTAAATTTTAATGTAACTAAATAATTTAATCCAAGATTAAATATATATATATATGTATATATCAATTCCCCATGTAACTCCATGAAGTACATTGGAGTTGCACCAAGCATGACTTTGGCCCACTATGTGTTTTCTCCGAAGATGTGAATCATCCCTACTACAACTTCAGTGATTTCACATTTTGGACAACAGATTGATGCAGGCAATTTTACAAAACCTCAGCAGCCACCCTCAAAAATTTCCATAACTGCCTTTTTTGCAACCACATAAATGTATCGCAACTGTTTGGAATGAAACATGAGGCCACAAAGCTAACATAGCAATTTCATAAGCATCTGATTTTAAGGCACTGCTTAGAATTAAATTTTCTGGCAGTAGCTTTTCCCTAAAATAAAAAGCCTTTTGTTCCTAGGACTTATTATTATGACTTTGAATGTGATCTGTCAAGTCCTCTATCGGCATCACTCTTCAGTATGTACAGATTTGATCCTAAATGCAACCTACATCATGAATAAGTCCTTGTTTATTGTATTCCATTTGTTCAGTCTGATTTCCCAGAACCCACAAGTTGCAGTTAAAATGTAAAATCCTGTGCCACCATGTAAATTTGATTTTGAGGTGATATAAATTTACAATAATTTTCTTGCAGTGCATCATTCAGGCTGTCTGGATCTAAACAAATTTCTCTTGTTTTCTTATATCTGTATCAAAATGCTTAAAGTTAGTTTTCATCGTCAGTGACGATCATCAGGTTTACTTTGGTATGTTGATATGTATAATATAGTTCTTATTGTTAGGGATTAAATATTTGCAAAAATTACTTGTGTTGATTTTGAAATAAATCAGGACAATAATATAGTCTCTGGTTTGCTGGGAAGTGTGTGGTCAGGTTAGGCCTCTGAGCACAGATTTTGTCCTTCTTTCAAAGTACAACTGAACACCAAAATCTTGAAAGCTTTCTTTTAGTAATGTTGAAATTTATGTCTGTTTTATTACAATTCACCAAAACTACAAGTCAACACCGTAATACATACAATACAGTATATAATATTCTCTATTTTTTGAGTGTAATTGCTGTAATTTTTTTGAATTAACTAACAGTTTGTTCAAGTTGTGTATTTCAGTCTCTTTAGTTCTAGAGGGGATCCACAAAGACTGTTCTTTCTAAACTTGCTGCTAAATTTTTATAAAAGCCCTCATACTGCATAGAACAACTTGCTTTTGTATAGTTTTCTAACAAGCATATGGGGAATGGAAAACTGAATCAGTCGAACAATGTAAAAAAAAAGTGTTACCACTGGCTGTAAGTGAAATTAGGTACATAATTCATAAGTTCAAACTCCAGTCCTGATGAGTTTCTAGCTCCATTTATATGATGGCAATGTAGATTTTTCTAGCCTCTTTCTAGCTGACCTATTTAGATTTCAAGCTGTCTAGTACATGTGGTTTTTTTTTTTTTGTTTGTTTGTTTGTTTTTTGAGATTGAATAACCTAGCTTTTATGAACAAATGAATTTCAAGATACACAAATATTATCTTATCGTAAGAATATCTTATCAAATGAGGTCAAGTCCTAATGACTACCATCAACAAATATGAAAAGAGAAAAAGAATAAGACCTTTAGACCTACTTTTATAACATTCTGGACACATTCATCAGAAATAAATCCTCTAACTTAGGCATGGAAATGATGGACATGAGAAAAGAATATGAGAAATGAAACACTTGGTTTTAGTAAAATATATTTACTACATTATGGAAATAAGGAAACAAATATTTTAAAACTCAGCTTCTTGAAAAGTTCATCTCTCCTTGATATATTGATGAAAATCATAACAAATCTCTGTATAAAAATATATTGTTATACTGAATAAAAAAAAAAAAAAAAAGAGAATACCATTTTCAGATGAAACTTGGATGAAAATAAATGTGTCCCTTTCTCTTTTACTTTGAAGATACAGTGAATAAAACCCTACAATTCTATCAGATTTCCCAACACTAGATCTCTGCTGTAAGTAACAATTACATTCCAGGCATAGGCCAATGCTTAGAAATTTTTAGATAGATCAAAATACTTTCATTTCTACAGAGCATTTTATATAAGTAGAAAGTCTAATGAATCTCTTATTTTCAGAGGGAAAAAAAATATATATGTATTTCCTACTGTGTAACCCTTGAGTATACAGGTGTATAACCAGTAGGTATATGGAGAAGTTAGGCTTGAAAAAAAAATATATATATATAATGTATCAACCCTTAGATGGGGTCTAGGAGAGATGCAACCAGGCTCCACCCCTTCAGGTCACACAGCTGTCTTTCCTTTACCTGCACTCCCACAGCTGACTCATTGCTTGCCTCAGGTGGTCAATCAGAGGTTCAGGCCATGATTCAACAGTTTCCATACACCTACAGTAAAAGCTGGCCTGTAATAGTTCATTAAGCTATAATTTAGTTGCACAATAATTGTTTTGTTTCTGAAAGAAAGTTTCTAATTCAGAGGGCTTCTGATTCAAAATAAGTCCCAGAAAGTTCCTTCTGAAGAATAAATCCTTTTTTTTTTTTTTTTTTTTCCTTGATGGTCATCTATCTGAAACTATTCATGTGTATTTATCTTTGTTCCTGTAAAGAAAGAGGAACTCCTTGGTCAGTCTTTCAGTATATGTGGTGAATCATAGTTAAAATTATTTAAAAGAATATTTATGAGAAAGTAGAGCATTATTAGAATTACTTGAGATATTCTCCATGAATTCAGAAGAAATTACAAGAAATGTACGTGACAGCCCATTCATATACTAAAGTCTATTCATTAAGAAAGAGTCATGACAAAGGAGTTCTGATGCACTTCTGCAAACTGGGGGGTGATAAACAGTGACTTTATCTCACAGATTAAATATGTGATATTTTATATTTAAGGTGAAATTTGCTTTGCATGACTTCCTCCTCTTGTTCTTATTTGAATTAAAAAAAAAAAAAAAAAAAAAAAAAAAAAGTTACACAATTGAGATTATTGTATAACCATGTCACAGTACAATCACTATATACTTTAAAACTTTTATGTAATGGTAAAAAAGTAACATTAAAGAAGATTTCTTTTTTTCAGAATACTCCGACAGTACAAAAATATCACAGATTTGAAAACAGCATAACTAATTTGGGCCTATATTTTAATGAATCAATACTATTTTAGGTTTAAGATAGTATCTTTTTTAACCTCTTCTTCAGGTATTTTTTAGTATCCTCGATGTAATGACTTTTCCTCCAACTGAAAGAAGTAGATTTATGTATGTTTTTCTTAGTACCTTAAAAAACTGTTATTTTTCACTAAATTGTAATTAAAAAATTATTTACTTCCTCAGAAGAACGGTATAAACAAAATGTAATCATAATTTTGATATGGAACTGTCAACGTTTGCCAAGACCTTTTGATATTTATACTGCATACAGAAATTACTATAAATGTCTTCTTAAAAGTTTGAGTTTAGAATCATGGACTCACTGAATCATAGAATCCTTGGAGCTGGAAGGGACCTTTAAAGGCTGCCTAGTCCAACTCCCCTGCAACAAACAGGGAAACGACAGCTAGATCATGTTACCAATGGCCTGATCCAGCTTCACCCTGAAAGTCTCCAGTGACTTGACATCAACCAGAACACTAGGGAACCTGTTCCAGTGCCTCACCACCTTCACTGTAAAAGACTGTTTCTTATATCTATTTTACTAGCTTTCCTTCTGCTTCATACACTGTATGAAACACAACACAAGACATATATTCAATAGCATATGTTCATAAAATTATAGAATGTCCTGGGTTGAAATGTACCACAATTATCATCTAGTTTCAACCCCCCTGCTATCTGCAGGGTCAACAACCACCTGACCAGGCTACACAGAGCCACATCCAGCCTGGCCTTGAATGCCTCCAGGGATGGGGCATCTACAACCTCCTTGGGCAACCTGTTCCAGTGCGTCACCACCCTCTGACTGAAAAACTGCCTCCTAAAATCTAACTTAAACCTCCCCTGTCCTATCACTATCCACCCTTGTAAACAGCCATTCCCCCTCCTGTTTATACAACCTTCACTGATAGGAGAGGTGCCCTCCTCAGGACATGCTCCAAGAGCTCCTCGTTCTTTCTGCACTGGGGGCCCAACGCCTAGATGCAGTACTCCAGATGGGGCCTCACAAGAGCTGAATAGAGGGGGAAAATCACCTCCCTGTCCCAGCTGGCAACCACTTTTTTGATGCAGCCCAGAACATGTAGGTCTTCCAGGCCGCAAGTGCATACTGCTAGCTCCTGTCCAGTTTCGTGTCCAGCATGACCCCCAAGTCCTTCCCTGCAGGTCTGCTCTCAAGGAGATCTTTCCCCAGTTTGTTTAAATACCTGGTATTGCCCTGACAAAACTGTATAGAAATATTTAAACTGTTCATTAGCCTAACTTTAAAATTCAAACACTACTACTTAGATGTAGTCCTATTTTTAAAAATTATTACTATAATTTATCTAAATAATGTGTTAGAATTGCAAGTCATAGATTCAGAATTTAGTTAACACTAAGCCCACTGCATCAGCATGTTTCATTTTTCCTTCCTTTGCTTTTTTCACATTCCAGTCTCCTCTCCCCATTTTTTCTTAGTATCCTCCTTCCAACAAAAGAAACACAGGTATTTTCTTGACCCCTTGAGTTTCCACTCCTCCTGCTAAGGACCAACATCTGTAGCAGCAGACATGCTTGTTTATGCACTAATTTTGTGCATTTCTAGTGTTTCAGTGGCAAATGCAGCTAGAGGATGATTACAAATGATTCAGGAAAAAAACACATAGAAAATGCATCAACCAAATTAATGTTTTTACTAACTTACCTGAGAACAGGTAGGAGACCAACTTTTATAGGTAGAAGGGCAAATGTATTTCTGACTTGGTGGTATCATGACCATTGCCAAGGACTCCCTCCATTCCATAAAGGTTGTGGAGTTCTTGCATAATTTGAAAATTAGAGGCATCAAAAGAAGTGCTTTTGAAGGAATTGTATAATCACTAGTTGTGGGACATGCTAGCGTCAAAAACAGTGTTAGTGTCTATTCAATTAAAGGCTTCTAGACCCATTGAATTTGTTTTAGCTAAAGGAAGATGGATATTATTAAAACATTTCTAATAAAGCTATTGAGATAAAATCATTGTTTTTCATTGAAATTTACAGATCACAGATTATGAATTGTATGTATGATTTTCCCACTCTTTCATTACACATGATAAACTTGATGTTTATTGCACATAATTGCACAGACAAGCATTTCTGTGTTTTGGGGAATATGAAGTATTACACTTTCTCAAAGTAATTTATTCAATTCAATAATTTTAGCAAATAGACAACTTCTAGTAGATAGGAAGAACACAACTGCCTCCCCAGTATTGTCTGCTTTGCTGAAAGAATGGAAAATGCTCCCTTTTTGTGGTCTTCTGGTATGCAGTACATTCTTTGAGAGTTATAGATTCAGATAACCTTTTCCAAATGCATTGTTTATTCAGTAATGATTTTCATCTCATGCCTGGGTTTCCATAGCCTGTGACAACCACTGGCCTCGTCCTTGAATTCCTGGGGCAACTGAATGCCAAGGAATATTACAGCATCTAGTCATCTAGAGCGCTCTTCAGCACTCTCTGAGTAGTCAGCATTGAGATGACTCCACAAGCATGAGAAGACTGCAGTTCTCATGGCTGTGTTTCTTACAGACAGTGGATGAAAAGAACAGTGGGATACGTGCTTGTGCTTTTCTTCCCCTGACATGAGTAGAATGGAATGTGTTGTATACAGTCATCATTAGCAGCCAGTGAGTGTTGCTGCAACATTAGACATGAGAGAGCAGATCTTCTTGAAGTATCACAATCACAGTTTTTAGTTTTAGTAGTTCACACCCAACCCCCTGTGTGACTCTCCAGAATGCAAATGTGATGGGAATTTCTGAATTTCAATAATATCTCAAAAACATTAGGATAGGTTGTAATGCACAACTAGGGCCCACTGAGAAAATGTTGATTGCTTTTTCTTGATGAAGTAAAAAAAGAACTGCCTCGAGAGATCCATTATAATGATATCCATCAGATGTTAAAGAAATTAGATCAGAAGGAAAGAGGGTGGTAACACTAGTACTAAACATATTGCCTGTCCAAATGGATTCACAACAGCTGCAAACTAAACATTATTCACACTGTTCAGGCCTTGCAGTACTTTTCAAATATGTCAAGTTTTCCAGTTCTTAAGAGTCAGTTCATCTGCCATTTGGTTCCTAGTTACACTAGAGACAGTTTGATTCATCATTAAATTATCATCAAGCTGTAATACTGAGGGGATTATAAATAACTATATATATATGTATATATATGTATACACACACACACACACAAACATACGTAGTTGCTTTCTCAGGTGTATATATAATTTTAAAAGCCACATAGATCAGTAGAAAATTAAATATAAAGGCCAAAACAGATGTATATGATGTTATATATTCTGTACTTATGGACAGCTCCGTGGACCTTCCTTGTAAAAATATAACTAAATTATCTTGATTGGAAGACATTCCTATTTTACCAGACAGTATGCAGTTTTAGATCTGGCAGATCCATCTGGAATAACCTTGAATTTTCCTTGACACTGTAATTTAATTCTAATATGATAATTTTGAGAGAGATTTTCTTCTATGGTATGCTTCTTCACTACGCTGAAGTTTGTTAGCATTAGTTGAATGAATTATATGCTAAAGGAAATACTGTCTGTCAGAAGACTAGTTTTATTTGATCTCATTATTTTCCAGAATCTTGTAGTAGGTTACAGTATAATGTTATTTTGTACATTGACTGGAAAATATAAATTTAGCACAACTGTGTTTACATTGAGATTTATACAGTGCATTTGCAGACAATTTACCATCTTAAAAAAAAAAAAGAGCTGAGATACCTATCTTGGCATGAGTTGATTTCAATAAAAAAATCTATGAAAGCTAGGTTAAAATAATGCATTGCACGATTCAGACTAAAAAGACACTTATGATGGTAGTCTTAAAATTTAATCACATTATTCATTTTAGATATTTTAAGTGATGTGATTGCTTTTCCATCTTTTTCTAACACTGCTCTACACTGCAACTTCCTTGTACTTCATGAAGTCTTAAATGGTACTGATAATTTCTCGTTGTTTAGGCTTACTGACTAAAAACTGTCTCTGACACATGCATAAAAACAGAATAAATCAGTTACAAATTTTCATGGCATCTAATAATTCTAGGTAGCTAGATCACCCTCAGTTAAATCAATGGGCTGTTACCATTTTTACTTTTCTGACAAAGCTGAACAAGCCTAATTCCTTCAGTCATTCTTCATAGGAGAGGTGCTCCAGTCCTCTGATGATCTTTTTGGCCCTCCTCTGGACTTACTCCAAAAGCTCCACATCTTTCCTATGTTGAGGGCGCCAGATTTGGACAAAGTACTTCAACTGGAGCCTGCACAAAGATTGAGTAGAGGGGGATAATCCTTTCCCTCCTCTGATGGCCAACCATCTTCTGATGGAACTCAGGAAACCGTTGGCCTTCCGGACCGCAAGTGCACACTGCTGGCTTATGTTAAGTTTTTCATCAGTCAGGGCCCCTAAATCCTTGTCCCAGTTTGTATACATTTCTGAGCTTACCTTGACTCAAGAGCAAAACCTTTCACTTTGCTTTGTTGAAGCTCATTAGATTCACCTTAGATGCACCTTAGATTCACCTTCTTCTATGGTTCAACCACCCCCTGCCCCCTGGGCTGGCACCGTCATGTCGCCAGGGCCATCAGCTACCCTGACACCAATATGATGAATAGCAAAATGGCATTTATTGTGGGGCAGTTAACACCTTAAATACACTACTAGTTTTGTCTATGCCCCTTAAGAATATGTGAAAAGTGTGCACCAAATTTTCATCACAGAGCAGGGGACAGAGCAGGAGGGTCCTTCCATGTCAAAACCTGAATCCCCACTAACTCCTACTATTTCTGTCATTTTTGTTTTTTTTTTTTTTTCTTTTATTATTATTTTTATTATTATTCTATATTGCCATGGATTTTATGATCAGTGTCTCTGGATTTTTTTGCTTTCTGATACAAAGGATGTAGCCAGCTAATTTTATTCATTTATTTTAGTCATAAATAACCACTGCAGAATATGTCTCACTGTCTCATTCATTTCCTATAAACAAGAAAAACATGATAGACAGAAAAATAAAAAGAAGAAAAAAAAAGAAAAGAAAAAAAGCTAATGTCCCTACCACCTCCTTTTCTGTCTTCTTCAATCATCCACAAATTTCAGAAGATTAATTCTTTTGGCTTTTTACCTCTCACCATGCAATTTACCATAGTTTTTGAAGAACCAGTCAGTCTCTATTTCCTGCTTACCTCTCTAATGACAAAGCATGATTTGGAAAGCGTGGCTTTTGTTCTGTCTATATTAGACACAGTCAGAGTGCCTATCTGCAATTCAAGCTTGATTTTGTTCCCCAAATATGGTCACATCATGGCCTTAGCTATCCCTTTTGGCTCTCGATTGCTGCTCTTAAGGACACAGATAGCACAGAGCCTGAAGCCTATCTCTGCATTATAATAAAAGAGAGAGAGGAACAGCTTTGATATAGTAGAAACTTCCTGTAACAGAAAAAATAAAACAGTGGTATCTTAAGCAGTTGCATAAGATAAACTGAAGTTCCCCATTCCTTTTCATAATTATGTAAATTTACTAGCAATCTAAGAGTGAGAAGATGGAAAACAATATAGAAAAACAGTTAAAAAATAGAAGAAAAAATAGTAATGTAGGTATAAATAGTTCTCCAAGTTAATCACTTTTGATTGTAAAAAATTTCTTCTAATAGTCTTTAAATACAGTTTGTATAACCCCAACCACAATGCTTCAATCCATACAATTTCTGTGTTATTATCTATTTATAAAATGCAAGTATACATCATGTCATTCTGCTTCCTGACCAACTAACTTCCTCTAGTGTTAACAGGATGTCTAATGATTGCAGCATGAGCCTGAGAATAAATATTAAAGTTTGGCACAGTTTGGCACCGCCTTCCTCTCTGAACTTCCTCAGTTACTTGGAGTGAGAACATCAACAGGTTGTACAAGTGATTCGCGGAAAGACTGTGCCCAAATATGGAAAAACTGTGTGTACAACATGGGACCCAAACCACTGCTTTGCTGGGCTAAGATGACAAGCAAGAGGGCATGTTTCCTATTATGATCCAAATCTTTAAATGTCACTATGACCATTCAGTGTCTGACCTGAGGTCTCCAGCACCTTGTTGTAGCAACAATTCATAATGATTACAGGAAACTTTTATCTAGCAAGAGTTTAGAGAAAGGATGGCACAGTTTTCCATCCTCAATTTGCCTCATAGTTAGGCAATTCTGATTTACTTCCTCAAGATATTTGATAAGTAACATAGTATTTTGAATAATGCAACAGTTATAAAAAGCAGTGTAAGTGTTGAGAATCTAAAGATATGGCACTGAAAACAGAGGGGGGGGAAAAAAAAAAAAAAAAAAAAAAAAAAAAAAAAAAAAAAAAAAAGGTATTTTTCCAGCAAATAACAGTTTCATTATATCATAAACATGAGTAACTACATTTGAGTTATCTAAGAAAGTACTGATATTTTCTGCCAATATTTCTGTTTTCTTTGGGAGTCAGCTTTTCAGTCTCTGAAAGTTTTATAGCTTCATACTTAGCAGTCTGAAATGTTATGAATGAGAGTTTCATTGTCAGTACCAGAAAATATAAATTCTGAATAATTTTAAACTTTTGAATGTCCACGTTCTAAAATAGACAAGATGATTCACTCCTTCAAATGAATAATTTGTCCTCATTCAAGTATGAAATAATCCAATAGCTATTGCATACTGACCAGAAAGGGATGGGGAGCTTATGGGGGGAAGGGTTTGGGGATGGGGGCGAATGTTTTATATTACTAGGTTGTAAATCACAGGAACAGTGAACAGAAGTAACAATGCCCTTTAATTGAGGGGTAAGCCATTCTAATTATTAAATTTGAATCAGACAGTGAATGAATGGTGTTATTATCCACTGATCCCAGTGAGCAACATCCAATCTGAAGATTGCATAGTTTTGGGAGAGTTGGTTGGGAGAAAGTAGTATTCATTGAGACAAAGCTTGTGTTGTTAGGTCTAGCTGACATAATCTGTTCTCTCAAGTAATCATGAAATGGTTACCTCTTTGACTGAAGAAAAGAACAATTTGTGATTATTATTGAGACATTCTCCGAACTGTTCTGCTCCAAAAGACTAGCAATAATTCTTAAACTTATAACAATTAGAGAACATCCATAGATGAAGTTGATTACCAAACAATAGATTAAATCATGCCTGTCACAATTCTCAGTGTTGCCACAGTGGTTCGTTGACTAATGGTATTTGGCAACTATCTGGATGGCCATTTGCCATTCATTCATGTGTGCCCTCTAGAGTGCAACGCACGAGTGACCTATTGGGAAAAGAATAATCTTTTCATCTACTCGCTCTTTCTACTGTAGTAACAGAGGAACACTGGGGGTGGGTGAAATCAAGTCTTTGAATGAGGCATTTCTTAGAATATATGAATTGAGAGAAAGAAGGTGGGCAGGTGGAAAAATAGAAAAGAAAAAAGAAAAAAAAAAAAAGACAAGTTGTGGTCAAGACAATAAAATGTGATAATTTAAATGAGGACTTTAGACATCCTCATTATTTCTTTGACAGTATTGTAAATGTCTTGATTAAAAATAACTGGGGAAGACATAATTTCTGTTCATATAGGTATCAAGAATCACAGCATCACGTAGTGTTAGGGGGTGGAAAGGATCTGGAGACCAACAAATCTAATCCCCTGCTGAAGCAGGTTTCCCACAACAGATTTCACAGATAGACATCCAGGTGGATTTTGAATATCTCCAGAGAAAGAGACTCAACTGCCTCTCTGAGCATCCTGTACCAGTGCTCTGACACCCCCACAATAAGAAGTTCTTTGTCATATTCTGAGGTGTTGAAATGGACCTGCAATGTGGAGAAGTTTTGCAGTTACAATTCAATAATTCTGAGTTGAGAGAGCCACAAGATTGTTTTTCCCCTCGTGTCCTAGATGTTGTGTTCAATTCCTCTGGTAACGTTTCCATGGACAACCTCTACATTTGTTTCTTTACTTCTTACCCTAAGATCATTCTCGCTCTTATTAGTGATCCAGTAAGCTGATTAAAAACATCAAAGAGGTGAACAGAAAATCACATGAACATTTAATTATAACTAACATATCTATTTGATATAATTATGTAAAATACTGAGAGAAGCAGGGAATGTGTACAGGTTCTGCTGAAGGCATGGCCATTGATACACTCAGAAAAACTAAGTTATTATTTAATTTCACCCTTCTTGAAGGCCTGCATGTAAAAGGGGTACAGACACAGCATGTACAAATTACCTGCTGAGATAAAAAGCATATAAAAAGCTAATTTTAATACACTTTTCAGATGCTTAATCACATTAAACAGATTAAAATTCTGGTCCCAATTTATTATATAAAATAAGTAAATTTTCTGGTAACATCTTCAAAATCACTTAATATATTTATTTTATTTCTATATGTTTACAAATTAGAAATAAAGTATTTTTTCAGTAGCCCAGGGGACAAAGTCTGTTTCCAGGAGACTGTATGTATTTCAGAAAAACTTTCCTTTGTGGATATTCTATTAACTAATAAGAGGTTATCTGAACAAAATCTTACTCTGGCAGCAAGTGTGAAGCCACACTGAGAGAAATGAGCCTTCTGGAGGACTTTGAGGCCTGAGAGAACAAAGTTTGGATATGTTTAATAAATGATTAATAAATTAATAAATTAACATGAGCTGAAAATATTAAGACTGTTAAGTTCTATCCACACAAGTATATTTAATCTAACAGTGTTAGAACCTGAGCTGAAATCTTCTCAGTGTGAAAAAAAAAAAAAAAAAAAAAAAAAAAGGAAAATAAACTTGCCTTGAAGCTACGTCTTCTGAAAATATCTGGTGAAAACTGATGGAGGCAAACCTGATTTCCTGGTGAAGCTAGTTTGTAACCTATCCACTATTAGGCAATGGTTATAAGTGTCCTATTAATTCTACTCTTCTGTGATGTGGTGCTAGCACTCACTAAGAAGGATATGATTTCTCTTCTTGCAGACAAATTTTGCTTGTGCTATCAGTGCTGTGCAGAATCATCTCCTATGAATTTAAATAAAAACTGCTGAGAAAGGATTATTAATGGCAGTTATATATTTTAGTTTGAGTGAAAAAGAAATTAGGATACCAGACTGTCAAAGCAATATTTGTTAAGTCCAAGATCTCTGCCAAGCGTTCTTTAAATTCACTCTTATACCTCAGGGCTGAAAATCGCCATTGGCATGAACTGGTTCACAAGATCTGGATTTAAAAATAAAAATAAAAAAATTAAAAATAATAATTAAAAAAAATTGGAACCAGAGGAAAGCAGTGATTAAAAATTTGAAATATCACAGGAGCCAATTAGCCTAAGAAATATGCAGCTGTGTTAACTGTACTCTAAATCTTGTTCACATAATTGCATAACTCACATCTCCCAAAAGGAACTAGAACTTGAAATTTGCCAACTACAGGATGTCTGTATGAATAAAAAGTGAGGAGAAAGTGTTATTGTCTGAGTAGCAAGACTATACATATTCTCATCTGTTCCATCATAAAATAAATACAGTTATTCAAATATAGTAGTTTGTATGATCTAATTACAGTTTCAAACTTGAATATCATGAAGGAACAGAGGATAATATTTCTTAGTGTGAAGCACCTGCTGTCACTTATAAAGAAAATGTTTCTCTTTTTCAGAAGCAACATGTATTCTTGCTATATGTTTTCCACATTTCTCCAGACTCCCAATGGAATAGTCCGATGGATGATTTTTCAGTTGTTAAATTCCTTAAATTATGGTCATATTTTTTCATCTGACTTGTTCATAATTCTCTTCCAGGAAACCTGTGTCTTCTTCTATCTGTAAACTACTTTGGAGTGTGTGATACATAGATGCTTCTGGAAGTCAGGAGACCTGTTGCCAGTTTGGTAGTTGCATTATGGATTTAGGGAATCAACTAGGACTTTAATGAAATACCTCTGATGTTGATTCACAAACAAAACAGAGGTGGCAATGACAAGTATTTTTTCTTCATTGTCTGTCTGTGTGGCTTGTAAGCCATGAAGCCAGCAGTGTCATATTCTCAGTACGTAAAATATCTTGTAGTGGGACATTGATTGTGGTTGGAGACTGTAGGAGATACAGTAATAAGCTATATTTTTACCCCACAAAAGTTAAATGGATACTATTAGAAACTGTATCTATCTGTGGAATGATGCAGAGTTATAATGCAATCTATAAAATTCAGCTGTTCAGCTATTTTCATGGGATATAGTCCCAGAAAGCATGCCATCCTCTTAAAAGATAAGGACATTGAAGCATTTAAGATGTGCACCTCTCTGTTAAGTAGATTTTTATTTCACCCACTTTCCAGACCTGGCTATATATCAGTTCTTTTATTTTCAACTGGGTTCTTTTTCCAGGAGAAGGTAACTTCCTGTGTTACTTTTTGTCCAGCAAAGGTGAAAATGTTCTCCAAACAGCATTATTTAAACTGATGTGCACATGTGGCTAAACAGTTTAATTCAATTTGAATAAAAATGTACACTGGCTGGAAATACCATGAAAACTGATATTCCAAATGGGGCAAAATATTAAGTGTTTGGTGAAATGTAGGTTTTAAAATGTTCTTGTTTCTGAGCATGATTTTTTTTCTTCCTAAGTGAACATAATTTCAAGTATGAATCAAGAACGGAAATATAAATTCATAGCCTCACATCAGGAAAGGTTTTGCCGTGTTATTGCTTTGATTATCTATGTAATCTCACTTCCTCTATTTTGACGCATTATTCTCATTCACACTATTCAGCTATTTTATTTACATAGCCTATATTACTATAACAATGTGATGATGGGCCAGTTTTGAATATTTAAAAGTGCTTGCTTGACACCACTGTGGGACTGGAAAGCATCGTTTTCTCCTCTTTTTCATAAATGAGAAACTGAACTACAGATGCATCTGTCTGAATTCACATGGGCTGTCAAGTCATGTAACATTTCAATGAATATAATGTTTGCCTTAGACTTCTCTGGAAATCAATCTATATCTACACTGATTTATTCAGAAGCAAAATCTCACGTTGAAGTGACTCATTTTCTAGAGGGAACTGGACAAAGTCGCTACAAAGTTCCCACATTCTATTTACAGAGTCCAAATTTTGAATGTAAATAGTTTATTTTCTGTTAGCATTCATTCTGAAAGAAGTGAAGCACAGTTTAAATCCATATTTAAGGAACTCAGGTTTCTTCCTTGAGGCATACTCTCACAATTAAAAATTCAGTCATTCTCAACTCTGAACCTGAATTAAAAGTATTATTTTTTCTCATCAGAGAGCAAATAATATACACCAAATTTAAGGAGTTCAGTTGTTTTTTTTCCCCTATTCATAGAATAGTTTGGGTTGGATGAGACCTTTAAGATCATCCAGTTCCAACCCTCTGCTATAGGCAGGTATAACTCCCTGTAGACCAGGTTCCTCACAGCCCCATCCAGACCGACCTCAAATGCTTCTGGGCAGGGGGGGGAGCATTCACAACCTCACTGGGCAATTCAGTTCTTTTAGTTCTAACGTCTTGACAGCTTGCATTGTTTACATACTGATAGATGTGGGTTAAAAAATAGCTGAAGAAAAACAAGCTTTACAAATACATTACTTCATTGGCAAGGACCTAGGATGAGATTTCCCTGGAAGTAGGAAAAACTACCTAATCAGTTCAAATGAGAAATAAGGCAAAAAGGAGAAGGTTGCCAAATTAAAATACATTTTTCTAAAAGTATTTGTGTGCCACATATTGTAGCTATACAATTTTAAGGTGGATGCTTAAACACAAAATTGTTTTCTCCTTGCTCTAGATAGAGGGCTGGCAGTTTGGGCTGGCAGAAAGTGGAGTGCAGCAGTTCTAAATCTTTGGGACTTTGGTAAAGGATCAATACATGTGATTACCTGTAGAACTTCAGTCAGTAGTTGGAATCATCAGCTTCACTATATAAAAGCAACATTAAGTATATCTCTGACTTCATCTTTGTGGTGTAGGTCATTTTTTGTTTGTTTTGTGTATTGTTTTTTTCCTGTATCTGACTTTCTTTTAACTTTCTTTTCAGAGACATGCCATTCTTTACAATAGAATCCTTCTTTTCTGTGTTGACATTTAGGATGGTTCTTGATTATTGTGTTACTAAATAACTAGGTGGACTAGTCCATTTTGTATGCATTTTGTGGGATTAGAAGCTCCAAGAAAATAAAAATACTTCAAATTTAGTTATTTCAGTTTAAGATACTGTTAGATTCTTCTACTGACAAAATGGGGCAATTTTTTTTTATTTTTTATTTTATTTTATTTTTTTTGGATGAAGCATCAAAAGTTGAGAAATAATTTTCTATTACCATTATAATACTTTTTGAATTAACACCTTCATGAATAAAATAACATGTAAACATTCACATTTTTCCTATGTGATAATAGAAATGCATACAGTTTTCATTTAAAGAGAAATTATTTGATCTTTCCTCTTACAATAGTCAATATAGAAATTTTGTTTGGGAGAAGTCTAGAGATACTTGTGTGTCAAAATGCTACTCCTTTGAATTTGATAAGTCCTTTGTAAAATACCTTTTATTAGATCTCAGCATTATAATTAAGAGATAGCAAAGTAAAATTTAGTGGATGCCAGAAAACAAACAAACAAACAACAGACCTGGTTGAATTCTATTGACACCTTTCCCACTTCTTCATTTGACTTTTTCCCATTTTGAAATGGGAAATATTCAGATTTTCATTCCATTCCCAGTTCAAATATCATGGTCCATTTTATTAAATTGTATTACATCAGAGTACATTACATTACACATTTGTGTATCTTGTGTGGTGTCTGAATCATCCATGACCAAGAACTGTAGGGTCAGTTTTAACAATATTTGTCATGAACTCATCTTGCAGCCAGGAAAATCTATGTCTCTAGTTTATTTGCTATTTTCTCTTTATTTTTCTGTTTAATGGATACTGTACTTGACCTCAGTGTTGAAGAAAAATGCAAAAAGTTGTCACAACTTTGTTTGTAGTGATACCATTTTCATTCAATCTGCCCATGTATTTTAAAGATTATATCATCAAATATAAATAATATTCTTAAGGCTGATACAGACTGCACTGAAGTTCAAAACACCATCCTTAATACACTGCACTAAATACTATTTCTCTCTGTAGGGGAGATTCCATTTCAGAAACAGAATCTCAACAAACACCTGTACACACACATATATACAAATACTGACTGAAGGTATCATATATTCAGAGCATTCAAAGTTTTGCTTTAAGGGAAAAAAGTAACAGTCTTTAAAATGAAAGGAGTAGTACTGCACAGATCTTGTCTTCCCAGAACAAATAAGGGGGAAGATTTTTTTTTATTATTATTATTTTATTTTTTTTTTTAATTGAACTCCAGTAATTAGTGATTGCATCAAGTCTTCCAGTTTTTTCAAGTATCGCCATGTTTAGTCCAATATATTTCATCAGGACAAATATAGCATGGTAATTCAAACTCTAGACATTTCATTACATGATCAGAAAGTTTATTGACAGAAATATTGATAGAAATAGGTATTAATAAATCAATCTTAATATTACTGAAATCAGTGTAAAAATCACGAAATGTGCTCTGGAGAGAACATTTCAAACTGTTTAAAATGTCTCACACTTCCCAGAACAATTGATATATAGAGTTCCAACAGCCTTTGTTAGCAGAAATAACTTAGAGAATCAATTTTGTTTCAAAACACACGTTTAGGTCCATGTGTCATGTGGGTGATGAATGTTACATGTGATGTAGTCTTTCAAAAAGAGGACTGCAGAAAAGTTGTTGTATTTGTATTTAACACAAATTAGTCTAGAAAGATCAGAAGATCTGCTGTGAATGGAGTGAGCTTAGGAGCTGGCCAAAGTATAAAAATAAGAGCACTTTACGGGATCTTTGCCCCCCTTGTCTTAGACTGCAGTGCATTTTCTCTTACAAGATATCCACTCAGAGAAGACTGAAAAATAATTGTGAAAATGGGGATGAAAGAGGATCCATAGTGTTATCTGCACAGTATAGTAATTATGTATTAATTTTGTGCATAATAATAAAGTTGTTTTAACTATAAGGCTATTTATCTTGGACCCTTTATTAAAACAAAATCAAAGAAGGCTTTTCAAACTTTGTGGAGTCTAGTTCATTTTTTTCCTCAATGACACATAAAATACTTTCTAATGCTAATGTATTTTTACATAAATATGCATGTTTGCATCTTCCAACCAATTGCTAACTCACATCCTTTTAAAATGAGCATCCTTTTTGTATACTATGCTCTGATACAGTACAGGGAGCTGGCATTAGTATGCATTTTCATACTTTGACATGTAGAAAATCCTTCAGCAGGGAAAGTGAATTTCACAAAATGTTATCTTGTAAACAAAGCTAAATCTAGAACAGATTTAGAAATAATGTTTAAAAAAAATAACAAATCACAACATTTGAGTTTTGTCTCTCACCCAACACTTGGCAGACTGCAAATTGAGAGTTTGTTACAAACCATACAGAGTATTATGTATAAATCTGCTGGTCGAGAATGATGCCAGATCCTCTGAAGTTAAGAAACACTGAAGAAAAATGTTCAATATCTTTTACTACCATGTATGTATTATCTATCATCAGCTCTTTGAATATTTAAATTGCAAACAGTCTTGTTTTTCAGCTGCTGTTTAGAAACCAATTTTCCCCAGCTCTGACACTGAATATTGTATCCAGACTGAATCACAGACAGGAAGAAAAGAATTTGCGAGAAGCTTGGCCTCTCTCTTTCATTGGGTACAACCTCACAAAGTTGTGATGAGGTGCTCTTCTGGTAAACTGTGAAGTAATGCTCATTAAATTAATGGCAATTTATATTAGTTACAACAAAAGATAGCAGCCAGGATCTGATCTTAATTCCACATGATGCTAATCTATTGTCAACAAGAATATTGTGCAAACCTTCATTAAACTTAAGAAGTAGAAGTCAAAATCCATCCAGCAGTTAGGCCAAATTCTGAGCTATTGTATACAGGGCAGCTCCTTTAAAGAATCAGTGGAAACTTCTGAATGTTTTTGTGGTATTTATTCTAATTTGAAGACTTACAAGCAGTAAGAAGTCTCCAGTTTGTGTATGATGTTTTTCTGTCTTTAATGTCAAATGCAAATTTTATCACCACAGATCTGCAGAGGCAATAGTATCACTTGTTATATTAGAAGACTCTTAGAGCAGCTGCAACAAAATATGGAATATCTGACAAGAACATATGCTGTTCTTGTCTCCTTTTTTAAGAAGACAAATCTGTGCTTTAGCAAAATATAAATATATGTATAGAATGCAGTAACTGGAATGAGAAACAGTCAATTTTCAGAGCTTTCATATCT
This sequence comes from Excalfactoria chinensis, assembly GCF_039878825.1. Classification (NCBI taxonomy): domain Eukaryota; kingdom Metazoa; phylum Chordata; class Aves; order Galliformes; family Phasianidae; genus Excalfactoria; species Excalfactoria chinensis. Next base: position 98,038,177 of record NC_092825.1, on the reverse strand, counting down.
GTTGTTCCCTTTCAGGCTTAGCACAAATTTTCTTTTAAAATATTTATATGATTACAGTTGGTATCAGTTGACATGATAAATATAGCATAGCTTTAAAATGATGTTTATTAATAGATGATTGAACAAAATAAATAAGGGAACTACATTTTTAAATATTACTTAGTTGATGTTGAACTCCAAATGATGTAATTCTCTCTCTGTCAAGTGTTCACTCAGCACAAGACATTAAACATTCCAAGTACCCTAGAAGTTATGTGTTGGAAGAATTACAATAAATGATTAAAGACAATTAAATGATGGCAGTTTCACTAGGTCACACCTAAACTGTCAAATGTAGTTTTAGCAAAATTTGGCCTCTCATTTGTGCTCTCTAGAATGCAATACTTTTGATAACATACTTAAAGTATTTTAAATATAAATTTTGGATAAAAAATGATGTTCCACAATTGTTGGATGATTGAGTAGAATGTATCTGTACTTGAGTTAAAGCTTTGAGGGTAAAGCTAACACTGGAGGGATAATTCTATTTATTCATTGGCTGGTAAAATAAAAAGATTGTTAACAAAAGGAGCCTATAGTGTCTATAGAAAGTTGTGTGATCCAACACTTTCTGACATTTTGTTGAAAGAGATAAGATGGCAGAAATCACTAGATTTTCAAATCATAATCTCAGCGGGTTTTTGTTTTGCTTTGTTTCAGGCAAGGAGAAAAATATCTGCAGTGTAGCAGGGAATGAGAGCAGGAGTCTACTGTAAATTGATTCTCATGAAGATCAGGGGTACAACTGTCATAAGTTTCTTCCTCCTTAGGGGAGAAAGAGTTCCCTTGTCTTTGGATATTCAAGGAAAAGATAGGAAAATATAGAAATGTTTACGAGCAAAATAATTCCTCCCACAGGAAATGCAGGCTGCATTTCACCCAAAACCCTTTCCTCAAACTTGAGGAGCTGTGGTGTTCAGTCAGTCTCTGAGCCATAGCATGGAACCATGTGAAAGGGATCCATGCTGGCATGTACTGTCAGTGATAGTGCAACTGCTGGAACTGACAGGTAATGCTGTAACTTCTGTTTTCTTCTCCCTTTTACTGCTTGTAAGATGCAAGCTGTAAATAACAGGAAGCTCATATGCATTTATAGGTACTGCAAGAACACGCTTGTTTTGAGGTTTACATTTACTTATTCATTTTGATTTATTCATCTGTATCAAAATTAAAGAAAAATTTAGCACGTGCAACATGTGAGAAAAATTATTTTGTATGAAACTATTTTGAACTGTTTATAGCCACTCATTCTGGAATCTGTGATTTGATCCATTTGTATACAATTCATTTCTATGTAGCTTGGAAAGAGTACAAGAGTGAAACATCTTGCAGGCTGCATATAATCATCATATCATCCAAGACTTCATTTTGAGTCTGCTACAGCATTACTGTGTTCTCTCTGGAACCAGAGCAGGTTGAATATAATTCACTACATATCTGAGTGTCTTCTATTTTATGCTGCAAGTCTTGTCCCATAGCAAATCTAGTGAGGAGGATCTGAATGTTCCGTTCTTTCCCTGATCTGGTGGGAATAGAGATACAGACTTTATCTAGTCCAAACAATGACACATGCTTTTCTAGGGAATATCAAATCCAGTTTCATTTGTGCAGTTATGATGATAAAACATATTAAAATTGAAGTAATTGGTTCATTATTAGCTCTGACAATGTGTTAAGGGTGATGCTAAACAAAACTAAAACAGATTTTTCAGAGATGCTGTTGTGCATGACTTAATCTGTATGAGGTATTGCTGTGGCAATCAATTTCCATGATAGATGGCTATATTTTTCAAAGTATGCTATAAATTTGTGTATATAAGGTAAACATGCAATGCAGACTCTAGCAAGTACATATACCTTTTTTTTCTAATACTAATATCAAGATTATTTTTATACACTATTTTGTGGTCCATAGCACCTTTATGACCTGCATTTGTTACTGCTGTCCTGCACACTGGCTATAGCATGTCCACTCTTAAAGTGGTTATCATAACGTAACATATTAAGGCTTGGGAAGATGGTCCGTTCTCCTCCATTTTCTCCAGTATGGAAAGAGAAAAGTAGACAGGTTAGTTGCATTCAAATACATGCAGGCAGATCAATGTATGCCAACTATAAAAAGCTCTGAGAAGATTCTTCAGAATCTGGTGTGGTTATTGTATTTCCTAGCTGTGCTTTCTTTGATAATAACTGTTGATTATCTGTGCAAGAGGTATGTGTTGGTTCACAGTGATAGCTTGCTATACTGGAGAGCTTCTCTCATGTTGGTTACATCAGCATAGTTTAGCCTAAGTGTAGCTAGGAATGAGCCAGAGTTGCTGCTATTGTTGCTATAAACAGATTGTATCAGATAATGTATTTCTAATAATGGTCTTCAGAAATTATGGATTTTGGATATTGCTTGGGATGTTGAAAAATGGGAAGTGAAAGAAGTCCCTGTCAAGACAGAGACAGTCAGAAGGACTGTACTGTGAAAAAGATTCTGAGAGTTTTGGAAATGAAGGAGTTCATTGCTTCTCCTTACTACAAACTTGAAGCAAGGGTACTCAAAGTCAGGAAGTAGTGTATTTAAAAATTTTATTCCTCTTACTGATTAATTTGGATAACTGGGGTTATAACAAATCACAGAACCACAGAATCGTAGGGGTTGGAAGGTACCTCCAGAGATTATTGAGTCCAGTACCCCCTGCCAAAGCAGGTTCCCCACACGAGGTCACACAGGTAGGCGTCCAGGCAGGTCTTGAATATCTCCAGAGAAGGAGACTCCACAAATCCCCTGGGCAGCCTGTTCCAGTGCTCTGTCATCCTCACTGTAAAGAAGTTGTTGTGCAGATTTGTGTGGAACTTCCTATGCTCTAGGAATGCAAGATTTTCAAGAAATAAAATTAAATGTAGTATTTCACAGCACAGAAAATGTGAGTTCAGAATATTGTCTGAATTATGATTTCTGATAATTATATTCTGTAGTTCTAGATTATCAAATGCTCAGGAAGAATTTATGTGGAATTGAGGGAATCCTCTCAGATCAATTAAGAGCTTCTTGAACCTCTGTGTCAGATTTTGTTTTGTTTTAACTTGTTTTGTTATTATTTATTTATTTATTTACATTTATATATCCTTTTTCTGATCAAGAATATTTGATATTTATACAGAAGAGATAGTATAAAACCATAAAATCAGATAAAACTGCATTTCTGACATCTTCACTTAGCATATGCACATCATGAGAGAGCTGGCTCAGTAATTATGGAAATAAATTCTGAACCAGCCAGCAGTTAGACTTCATAGGTATGCAGAATAAAATGATCATGGGATGATGGGCATTGTGCTGATTTGTTTGTAGATTTGGACTGTGACATTACATGATGCTAAAATGTAAAACACCACATTACATATGCAATTACTGTCTAGCAGTATGAAAATAGAAAACAAAATTGCAAACCCTGCAGGAAACGAGTTTCTCACAGAAAACCCCAGATGAACAGAAACAGAATTGCTATTACCAACTAAGTGCTTTCTTGTTTCTATTCTGTATGCAATGTAAAGCAATGACTGCTGGCAAAAAATGATGATTGATCTCCTTCAGTCTCTACCCCAAAACTATGCATGCATTTCCAGAAATAAGCATTTATTTATTATAATGACATAGAATGGCATCACAGCAGAACTCAAATCTCTGTCACTGTATCCATTATAACTATTATTTACAGGTGCTTTTTAAAGCTATTTTAAAAATTTAATTATCAGTGGAAATTTTTAGAAAACTTGCTCATGGCAGGGGGAGGGGAGGGGGGATAAAAAAAAATCCCTAAAGAAACACCACTGAAAATCTTAAGAATGTTGTTGTTTCAAGTATCACACACAGATACAGAGGTACAGCATGACAGTAGGACATCATGGCTTACGCAATTTTTTATGCTTGCTATATTTTTGATGCCTTTTCTGCTCTTCACCTCAGTTTCCTGAATACTGATCCTGAATCTTATGTTTTTTTCCACTGGATGTAAAATATGTATAATCTAATCTTCCACCATGTTTATATCTGATACAGTTTGTTTATTTGCAGTCTACATGGATAATTTTCACCTAAAGCAACTAAAGATTTTATAGTTGTTAACGTATATTGTGAGTATGTGGCAATTAGAGAATTTTCCATAGAACTGTCAATTGGCTTCTGTATTTCTAAGCCCCATAAAAACTCGTTGTTGGGGGGCTCACTCAGCAGGCACACACAACTCACAGCCTTATTGCAGTTCCCCCTATTTAACTGCTGCCTTCTGTAATTGCTTGCCCATAGCATGCATTTTTGCTAATAAGTAAAGAAACATCTCAGTGTTTTATACACAGAACAAACAAACAAACAGTAGTGATTCCTGCTGTGAAAACTAAACCAGAGAGGTGTAAGTTGATGAGACAAAGGTACATTTATACATACAAGAGCAGGAGAGAGAAAACTGCAAAACGAAATCAACTGACAGACAGATCTAGTTTGCTGCTTTCATTTTGGACATAATCTGTTGAAAGAAGTCACAGTCCTCTGGGGGACCAGGGAGTCTGTTTCCCCAACCTTGATCAATGAGCTGATGAATGATGGTGATCAGTGCAAATGCCTAAATCTGGCAGGGACCAATTGTCCCTAAATGTGAAGGATCGATTCCACCATTTTAAGAGAAGATGTCTTCAGTTCTTTTCGCCTGAGAATAAAGGAAATCCGAAACTTGATGCTGCCCTAAGTGTGAGGAGAGCCCTCTGCACAACAAAGAGAAATGACCCAACACTTCTCCCAAAAGACAGCCCTGGTAGCCTGTTTCAGGAGCTGGTGGAGTATATAGGCTGCTGCTGGGAGACCCTTGCTTCCTCTCTGCCCCTCTGTAGAGTGTCAGGGGCAGAGTCCCATAGAAGCTGCAAATCAGGCCAGGGTGGGAAGGAAAGAGGTGTTGCTCCTTGCTGAACTTGGACGCAGCTATGGAAATTAAATCTGGAAGTTGTATTATTTCCCTCTGTGTCCCATTAATGATTGTTACTAGGCAGCTGCAGTGGGACCCAGCCAGTGTGGAGGCCATTCCCACAGAAACCCCATATGACTTTTAAACTGTGCCATATGTAATCTGTTAGTGCTAGAGAAAAAGAAATAGTCTCCTAACTGAAGGCAGCCATGCTGAACACCAGCTGGACCTGTATTTCTTGCTCAGAGTTGATGGAGACTTTAATGGTAAAACTGACAGATGCTCTGTTTAAACTGGATAATTGAAAACTACTGGAGCGCATGTAGAGACATACCACAGCCATTCAGATGGGTGGTGTGGTGTAAAAACTAACAAGGCCCACCAAATCCTGTGCTTTACCTTACGGTTTGCAAGTTGTTCTTACACATTTCTAAATCTCCATACTTGCAGATATCTCTTTAAGCAAGGGTCCTAAATAGAGAAAATGTTACATTAGTACCCAGAATCATTCTGTCCTTCAGTTCAGAAGTTTCAAAGAAAGTTGTAAATAAAATGCATATTTTTTCCCCATTAACATTCCTTATAATTTAAATGGATATTAAAATGGGTTATTTAGCATTCTATCTCTCTCCTACATTGTTGCTCAGTAGTGATTGTTTCAATCTATTTTATTGTTATTACTCTTTTAAACAAAGGTACTAAACAATCTGAAATTCAGTCTTTTATATGCCAAAAGCTACCCACGTTATTTTCCTACAGATTTTCAGGCAGATATTAACACTCTATGTTCTTCTTGAGGAACATGTATTCATGTCACCATTTACATCCCCTTTGGGCCTGAGATGTGTTTTCTTTCAGTGTATTCCTGCAGGGAATCTCATCATGAATTCCTCTGTGAAACTGCTCTACAAAAAACCTCTCGCTGCCTGCAAGCCAAAGAAAGCGTTTTGCCCTCTGGATTCCCAGCTATATGCAGCTACACTACATTTTTGTTTGGCTATTCTAACTGTTTGAGCTAATTTTGCACTTTAGGACATGGTGAAACAGCTGCCACCTGCTAGGAAACTGGAGGGAATCCATAGTAGACTTAAGAGTATCTCCAGACTTGAAATTTTAGTTGGAACCTAAAAGTAGCGTGATTCCTTAGATGTATATCTGGGATATAAGAGAAAATATAAAACAAATTTCTCTTGAGTATTACTGGGCTGCTTAGACATCATTTTTAACTGTGGAGCCCATTTCACAGCACTCTTTCTCTTCATTCATTCTTTATAAAATATTATTGTGCTTCAAAGAGCTTTGTGATATCCACATTAGAAGTACAAATCCCAGAAGGTAAGACAGCTCTTATTGAGATGACCTATGCACCCTCCCAGTTCCTGAAATTCCACTGCTTTCTTTTGTTTTATTTCCATCAGGTATAGGCAGGACAGAGTGGCTTCTTGTGATTTTGAAAGTCACGCTCTTTTACATTACTATGTCATTCTAATTCTCTGATTAGATGTAAAATAAAATCATAGAATCACAGAATTTTTTGAGTTTTCAACCTGTCAAGGGACTCTGAAAGTCATCTGGTTCAACTTTCCTGCAATAAACAGGGACACCTACAGCTATGTCATATTGCTCAGAGCCACATCCAGCCTGACCTTGAGTGTCTCCAAGTACAGGGCATCCACCACTTCTCTGGGCAAAGAGGAATTAAAGAAACTATTCAAGATTAAGATTACTCTGGGTAAAATGTTTGACTTCAGTAATGAGAACATTGTGAAATCTATATTTCATGTATCTAAGCGAACTAGTCTGTTTAGCCTTGAGAAAAGATGACTGAGAGGGGATCTAATCCAGGTTTATAAATATCTGAGGTGTGGGGGCCATAGTGGCTAGGACAGTCTCTTTTCAGTGGTATGTGGAGACAGGACAAGGGGAAATGGACATAAGCTGGAACACAGGAAGTTCTGCAAGAATGTGCACAAGTACTTCTTTACAGAGAGGGTGACGGAGCACTGGAACAGGCTGCCCTGGGGGGTTGTGGAGTCTCCTTCTCTGGAGATATTCAAGTCCCGCTTGGACACCTACCTGTGCGACCTGGCACAGGGGACCTGCTTTGGCAGAGGGGTTGGACTCAATGATCTCTGGAGGTCCCTTCCAACCCCTACGCTTCTGTGATTCTGTGATTCTGTGATAATTTTATCTTCTGATATTCCGCACTTGTTTCTTCATAGAATTAATGGTGATAACCAGATACCACTTCTGGCATATCACAGCACACTGCCACTAAGTAAGTAGTCGAAGGAGTTTCCAGCCCTGAGAAGAAAAACAAACAAACAAACAAAAAGAAACCAACCAACCAACCAAACAAAAATTGAAATCCAAATGCTTGTTGTGAAATACATTCTTAATTACGGAGATCATATAATGAGGAGGAAGTTAATTAAACAACTGTGATTTGATTCAATTTTACAAGAAAAAAAAAAATCCTGAAAAGGAAAAAAAGATTTAACTGGATAGAGACATATGCATATTAGCATTTTGTTTATGATTAATTTGCTATAAGTAAGTCTGACATTTGTTATATCTACCACTTGGTTAAAGGCCCTCTCATATTTGAACTGTTTTCTGTCCATCTCCCACCTCTTTTTTCCCAGAGAAGATGATTTTTCCTATTCAGTAGATCACTTTTTAGTACAATGATTAGGAAGCATCTTCTGTATGCAAGAACTACATTTAACCTGAAAGAGATATCTTTAGTGTATTTGCATTAGTGTGATGTCAGTGAGGAATAAAGCTGATGTCGTATGTTTCATTATATGTTGAGGGGAGTATCCTAGCACCAGAGTGTTAAAAAACATATTTCTCAGGGTTTGTAACAGATCCAGGCATTCACTAATAATAAAACATCTGTGGTTTGTAGTTAATACCAAAGCCAAAATAAATTTAAATGTTTTGATTCCAGATGTCATGGGTAGGATTTTAAACAAGTTTTGCTCTAATTGTCAGTGATGACTTTCACCATATTCTTGGTTCAGTAACTACATAAACTGTTCTTTCATTTTGTTTTAATTTGTAAAAAGTGTCTTCATGTAAGTGTGATGTCATGCTTTTGCCAAACATACCATTTTTTAAAGAAGAAAAAAGAGATCTGCACAATCATAGCAATGCTGTGATGTAAAAGAGACTTCTGCAAATGATTAATCGCTTATATGCATAATTCACCCACTTGTATACAAAGTCCTATTTTAAAGAGAAGGATAAATAGTAAAGCAACAGGTTATGCATTTGAATAATTATGCAGTCAGCTGTTCTCACCCTTGAACCAGGAAAGATGTCTACTACCACATATAGGGATTTCCACGAGAACAGCAGCTGCAAAAGCTGAAAATGGCAAAGCCACAGAGCAAATGAAGGAATAAACTATAAGCATGCCCTGGTAAATGTAAATGTATTGCTATAAAAATAGTAAATAATTCAAAAGAAAAACATGAGGTTTACTGTCATACAATCCTTTGCTTCCTGTCTTGATTTAGTTTTCTATGAATTGAACACATGTCAACTCCCCACTATTAGAATTACTGAAATAAAGAAGTATGGAAGCATGGATGATCTTTTTGGTTAAAAAGCTATTTTAAATATGCCATTTTACCTGTTTAAAATCCTTAGGACCTGAATGTTTGCAGAACAAGTATAGGAAGTTAGGCAAAGGAATGATAGTCACTATCTGAGAGTAGCAAGGCTAATGGGAATATTTGTGCTCTTCTGGGGAGCACTGTGGGTTTAGGAGTACATCTGAAATGCTTTTATAGCAGCAAATGCAGTATAAGAAGCAAACTGGATGAAATGAAAACATTGGTCCTTTCCTAGAGCTATATCATTTACATTAGTGAAACCTGATGGGATGAGTCCTGTGACTGGAGTGTTGGGATGAAGGAATATCAACTGTACAGGATGGATAAGCAGGACAGGAAAGGCAGAGATGTGCTGTGTATAATGGAGATATTAGACTATACAGCTGTTGTCATTAAACAGGACTGATGATCTGGATGAAGGAATGAAATGCAGCCTCAGAAAGTTTTCTGGTAATACTAAACCGAGAGGGTCTGTTGACTCCCTGGGATGAGAGGACTTGGGGAAGGATCTAGGTAGAATGGAAAACTGGACAATTAGCAAAGCCATGAATTTAATAGAAGGAAAAAGATGGTTTAATTCCTGGGATGGAGTAAAGCCAGACACAGGAACAGAGTGGTAGGAAAGTAGCTCTGCAGAAAGGGGTTCCCCATCAACAGCAAGCTCAAGAGGAATCAGCAATATGTCCTGGAAGCCAAGACAGCAAATTACATTTTAAGATACATACATTAAATACAGCATAGCCAGCCAGTTGAAAGAGATGATTTCCACACTACGTTTAGCACTGGGGAGACCTCACCTTGAATACTGTATACAATTTTGATCTCTAAAATCTCTCCATAGATCGGTACGTGTCACTTTCCAGTGACTGACCAGATTTTTATTTCTGGTTAAAATTCACACTTGATTCTTTCTTTCTCCATTTATGTTTGAAGCTGAAGTTTACAATTTCAGGATGATGTCCAATCAGTAGATTTGGAGAATACTGAGAATGAAAAATGGCATCACACTCTGTGTGTGTGTGTTCAAGCAAACTGTTGTAAGTATTTCTAGTACCTTAAAAAAAAAAAAAAAAAAAAAAAAAAAAAAAAAAAAAAAAGTCCATTTTAGTACTTAAAACTGAGTTGCACATTTTTGAGGAAACCATTACAACAGAGCCCTTGCCCTTTCACAAAGATCTTTTACTACAACAAGGGACAAGGATCTGAGAGCATAAACCTCTTTGCAGGGTTAAATGGAGAAGTTAATGTCTGCAGGAAAGATACTGGAAAGAGAGAGTAAAGGCAGTGTTTTTTTACACATGTCAAGGCAGTCTGGCATCAAAGTTAATCATATGGCCATCTGTCTCTTTGGAATGAATGTACATGTTTAATTACATTGCTAGGAGCTAGCTAAATTTGTAAATACTGCTGCAGTGGTTACTAGCTTCAGGAAAGCAGATATCTTGGGCACACTGCTTGCTTTAAAGAAAAGTTGTACATTTAAACGTAAAAACTTGGATTTCTTCCTGGCCAGTTCTGCAAATTCATCAGTAGCTCTGTGAAACTGAGTTAACTGAAACATCTCTAGAACCAGTAAGAAAGTCTCAAAAAATGATAAATTAAAAATAAATATATATTTTAAAAATCCTGCCTTTATAGAGTGGAATCCTTTAAGGATTTTTCTTAATTAGGAGAAAAAAAAACAAAAACAAAAAAAAAAAAAAAACAACTTTATTTTCTAGGGGATGAGTTATCTACATAGCTGAGGTACATCTCAAGTATGTAGGTGATTCACATCAGAAATGACACTTGCAGACATAAAGAACAGTTCTCCAGATGTAAGTGGGAAGCAGAGGAAGGAGGACTATATACAAGACATGAAGGTTACCAGAATAAGGTGTCTTGCCTTTACAGTGATAGGTTTTGTGTACAGAGGTCCAGCTGCTCCTTTTGACGATTTTGGTAGCTAAATGCTCAAATAAAATCAGAGAGATCCTGAATATCCTTCATATGCATTCAGCTCATGCTTTCATAAAGCCTTACAAAATGCTGATAAAGATTCATTTTACTAGTCATTCTCCCTCAGCTCAGCCTCATAAAAAACTTTTCCAAAAGCATTAAGTTGCTCAGACAGAAGCTGGAGCCATCACAGCAATCAGTGTATGCTCAACATGCTACAAAGAAAGAGCATTACTAACAAGTAAGAACTTGGAAATAGTGCTGTGAGATTGATGTAGGCTGACGTCCTGCCATCAAGGCCTAAGTATCCAGTTACATTCATCGTCAATCAGAACAGTGAGTAAAATATACTTGCCTGCAACTAGGGTTTTTTTTTTTTTTGGTCATTGTTATTTTGTTTGGTTTTCTTTGTTTTTCTTTGTTTGTTTGTTTGTTTGTTTGTTTGTTTTTGTTTATTTACTTATTTTGTTTGGTTTGGTTTGGTTTGGTTTTGGTTTTGGTTTGGTTTTTTGCCAGGTTTCATTGCTTGGATTGAACTTCCCACAATGATTCTTCAAGTGAAAATTTTTGGGGAAGTTACAGTGAAAAACATTACACCATTTCCAAGAGCGAGATTACAGAGAAATATATTGATTTCCCAGTATTAAAATTTATTTCTTTGAAGAACTGAGGTACTTCCATGTGTTGTAACAGCAACTGGCTTGTCATTTTATCTATGAGAATTTACTTATTTGGATAAGTTATAAAACTTTGAAAACTGCTATTTGCATATGTTCAGTACTGTTTCAACAGAGTTTCCATCTACATTATCTGATATTTCCCAACAAGCTTACCTTATCACAGTCCCAACAAGCTTATTGTATTAGAGACATGTATACCCAACCCAGAACTGTAGAGTAGGTGAACACATAAAAAGTTTGACATGAAAAGTGAGAAGCGGGTCACTTAGCAGAATACCCAATTTTTCAGTAAAATGAAAGACCTCTTTGGATGGATTTAGGTGATTGCCTTCCACAAATCCTTTTTTCCCCCTACAGTTTCTAAATGTATTTAGTATTACATCCATTTTCTTTTCCAAATCTACTGCCTTTTTCTTTGTATGATTAGGTAACTTTCTTCCTGAAAGTAGCTGCAGATTCCAAAATAAATTTATTTGTAGGTAAGTCACACCTGACCTTGTCTACACTAGCTTATGAAGCAGTCTTAAAAAATAAAAATTATATAGAAAACAGGCTATCTTAAGATTTCCTCACCTGTACTAAGACACCATACAATGTGAAACAGTTTGTAACACATCATGACCCATGTCTGCTTGAGTTGCAAACATAGTGCTTCAGTCTCTGATGTTTATCTAGACTCTAAAACTGAGACAGAAAAATTGAGAATGAGAAAATTACTTCTCTTCAAACACAATTTTTGCTAATTTTTCTTTCTTGAAACATTTAGTGGGTATAATCATGTTGGACACACTTAAGTTCAAGATGATCAAAGGATCTTGTTTCCCAGAGAAGTTCAACAATTTTCTGTCAAAATCAACACAGGTACTTGAAAAAACAAATGAACATAAAACAAAATAACAATAACAACAACAACAAAACCACCATCATAACAAGAATCTGTTCAGTTCAATTCTTGGTTTACTGTTACTAATGGTGGCCACAAATTAAAAGCTACATTTTCACATTTCCTTTCAGCAATTAATCTGGGAAAGTTTTTAGACCCTGTTGAGTTTTGAAGTCAAATTTGCAGATTTTAATTCAAATTTTATTTATTTATTTATTTATTGGTCATTTATGAGAAATGCTGTCAACATTATTTACTGGTTGATGTCTTTTCGTAAGGGACCTCAGAATTTCTCAGTGCTCTGTTGAAGTAACATGTAATATTTTGCTTTGCATGTTTTCTTACTCTTCTGAAAAGATGAAACTCGGTCCATGGTAGGAATCCAAGCATAACAAATCTACATTACTCAGAGAGAAAAAAAAAAAAAAACAAAAAAAAAAAAAACCACCAAAGAATAGTTACTACATCCAGGAAATAAGAATTTCCCTCCACTGGGTTCAGAGTGTTTTTAAGTATTCTTTTGAACTATTTGTCCATGAGTTTGTTCTCAGAAATTAACAGTTTGTACTATGATTAACTGACAACACTGTCTTAACAAATAGATTTAAACTTCTCTTTCTCATTTGTCAGTTACTTCCTCTGCTTGTGTCAATCAGCCTCTTTCTGCAAAACACTTCACAGACTTTCAGGGTTTAGATACCTGATTTAGTTATCTATGTGTTGTCACACTTATTCCTGCTTGCAAGCAGAAAAATCTTTTTGGTTTAAGTTTGTTGACTGATGTGAAGAACTTTGTGATGTTCTGACACTCCTTGCCACACTGGTATTTATGAGTTCTGGTAACTGATTTTGATTTTATAAAAATAAATGTAAATTTCACAGTTCTTGTAATCATTAAACCCATAGTAGCCTCCAAGAGAAATGATGGAGCTACTGAATTCAGTGGAAAAACTACAAGTGAAAACAATTATTTAAACAGATGAAAGATGATTTAAAACCTCTCATTAACTGGAAACATCAAAAATTTCTTTCCAGCCTGAATGTGTTCCAGGGAAATCTCACCATGCTTACTAGCTATCCAAGTGTCTGTAAAGACGGGACTCACCAGCCTGCTTTGCTAGCACAGTCAGGATTGTATAGCTCCCACAGCACTGTGCCAGTGAGAACAGATGCCCTGAAGCAACTGGGCTGTGTTGATCCATAGATCTCGGAAAACCCAGGAAGCCACACCACAACTGGATGTTCTTCAAGTGCTAACAGTAATCCATCAGGAACACCTGCAGTTTGCTACAGATGTACACAAAACTTCATAGACACCATTTGTTTCAATTACCCAATGACTTTTCTCAATATAATACTGTTTCACTGCAGTAAGGACAAGTCTTAACTCATGCAATTGCTTGAATCAAAGAACCCTGATGGTAAAAAATACATAAAATAATTACAGAAGAGCACGTTAAACCTCAACATATTTCACAATTTAATTAATGGCAGCTATATTCAACTTCTATTTTAAAAATAAAATAAAACAGATTAGAAAGGTTTCGTATAGTTTTGCTGTGTGGTAGTTACACACTCCTGGTACACCAAATATAAATAAATATAAATGTAAGTAGAATCATAAAATATCCTAAGATGGAAGGAATTCACAAGGATCACTGAGTCCAACTCCAGGCTCCATGCAGCACCACCTAAAAATCAGACCAGGCTAAATATATTTTTACAGTCGTGTAAAATCTCATTTTCATTCCCAGTTTCTCCCACTTATGAGACAAAGATGATTGCAAAGTAATCTTGAAATCTTTCTGAAATATAGTATATGGAAGACAAATTGTCCTTGAAAAGGAAACAAGGTTCTTCACTGTATATCTACTACATATATTTGTGCATCTTTGCTAGCAGTGAAATTAATTATAGTAGCTTGACATTGCTTACATGCTGACTTTAATGCTTATTTACTACTCAAGGTGTGACACCAAAGAATTTCCTAACTTAAATGACTGTCATATCTTTCACAGACCCAGTTCTCTCTGATTGTTTTCCAAATTTTGTGAGACAGATAGATACTTTGTTTTTTATTGCTGTTAGAATAGCACATTAAAATGATTTCAGCTTCTGTGGCTAATCCCTTCAAAAACATACATACTAAATCCCAAACTCAGCTGAAGTCCTTGAATGTGCTTGACTCCTATCTGGAAAGAAAACATTTGAGTACTTGTGACTTGATTATTCATAGAATGTTGTTTGCCAGTTAGTTCTAAGTTGCAAAAGAGTCTTTCTTAAGACGGTGACTCACTGAGGCTTGTTGAGTCACAGGTAATAAACAGGATACTGCTAATATTGAACATCATAAAAAGCATAGTTTTTCTCATTTCTAAGAAAAAAAAAAAAAAAAAAAAAAAAGTCACATGTCCAAATACAGGAGACAACGTTCCCAGTGAAATTAAGCTTTTATGTATTTATTTGGTGTTGATTTTCTGTTTTTATTTGGTTTTGTTGTTGTTGCTGTTTGTTTGTTTGTTTGTTTTTTAACAAAGGTTATGATTTGAAAATTCCCATGCTGAATACAAGACAGTTTTCACAGGCAAGGACACATTCAGCAGCTGTAATCATTACTACTTAAGATTTCTACATAATCTTTAGATTATTTTGAAGGTTTTAACTGCAAGGGCAACAGAAATGTTCACTGTAGAATTTAATCAGATATGTTACTTTAAGAAGTACTTGGAGAGGAAGAGGTCTGTAAATCTTTGACCTAGAGTCAAGATCTGTTGATACTGACCAATTATTTGCATTAAAAAACAAACAAACAAACAAACAAACATTCTTAACTGAAAAGCTAGAACTTTTAAAATCTTTAATTTCATTAACTTCAGTGACTAACTAGAATTATTAGCAGATACAGAAAATCTGAGGCCAAATTTCAAACATACTAAAACCAAAGGGGAAATTGCCTTATTGCAAGTGACAGACTGAAACTTAAATATTAATGCCCTTTTTTGTCTTCTGTGTAGCTACTATGAATATAATAGTATATCATTTCCACATATTGCCTGTGACAGGGATTTTGAGATTTGAAGAGATGTTTTGATGCCCATTTTATCAGTCTTTTGTACATAATGTATCTTTCATTGACCTTTCTGGAGTTTTCAATGTTTACCTGAAAATGAAAAATAAAGAAAGCACCATGACTGAAGCTTCTAATATACTTTTTATTTTTGAAGTATAAAATAAGAAGATGCAGAGCAATGTTGCACAACCTTCTTATAGAAGTGTTCACTCCTCTTGCAGGAGCACAAGTCTATGATGACATAAACACAAGTTATCCATAGGGACTCTACTCTGGCATATAGAATAACTTGTTCGTCAGATTTTATTCTTTGATTATTTTGATTTAGACACATGATGTTCCACAAGGCAGATTAGTGTGAGATGATCATACCTCTGCCTTCAGAAAATCAGATAATTCTGATACTAGTTAAAACCAATTGATCAACACTAAAGTCAAAGGCTTACTTCTGAGATACTATTCTAATAATTCCTGTTTGTTAGGTAAAGGATAATTCAAAGCAAAGTTCATATTTGATATATATTGTTTAATGGGACAAAGGCATAACAAGTTGGTTTTAGACATAGCAATCAACTTACTTTGAGTACTGGGTCCAAAAGAGTCAAATAAGTCCCAGGTCTATAAATATCTGAGGTGTGGGGGCCATAGTGGCTAGGACAGTCTCTTTTCAGTGGTACGTGGAGACAGGACAAGGGAAAATGGACATAAGCTGGAACACAGGAAGTTCTGCCTGAACGTGCACAAGAACTTCTTTACAGTGAGGGTGACAGAGCACTGGAACAGGCTGCCCAGGGAGGTGGTGGAGTCTCCTTCTCTGGAGATATTCAAGACCCGCCTGGATGCCTACCTGTGCAACGTGGTGTAGGGAGCCTACTTTGGCAGGGGGGTTGAACACGATGATCTCTGGAGGTCCTTTCCAACCCCTACGCTTCTGTGATTCTGTGATTCTGTGAATAAGACTGTCAGTTTTGGAGAACCTCCTCTATCAGGGAAGACTGAAGGAGTTATATCTTTTGATGTTACAAAAGACAGAACTCAAGGGACACAAGGGACCTCACTGTAGTTTTGTAGTATACAAAGAGCGGCTAAAAAGAGGATGAAGCCCCTATTTTCCATAGAATCCACATCAAGATGATAGGAGATAATGGACACAAGTTTTACCAGGAACAGGTTCATCTTGACATTAGAAATTTTCCACAAAGAGAACAACCAGTTTCTGGAACAACCTTTCCAGCAATATGGTAGAATACTCATCACTGGAGGTTTTCAAGATGCAATTAGATACATTGTTAGACATGACTATTTCCTGAGGTTTTTCAGAGTGCTTTTTCTCTTATTTGGGTAGAGAGGTTCCTATAGAGTTGAATAGATGGATAGTGGGAGGAAACATGCATCTGTAAACAAGCTCATTTTCACTCAGACTATATTGCACGGGTGATGTGACTGCAAATATAATTTTAAATATGAATCTTGGCAAAGTTAGTCTTTAAATTCTGTAGATTTTTTCACCAGTAAGAGCATTTTTTTCTACCCTGTCCACTCCAGATTCTTAATAGTGCTTTGTGAGGACTGATTAAGCCTCCCATTATGTGACCAAGAAAAAATCTTACTTCTCATTTCAGCCATTTCAGTCTATAAGACATAAAAATTATGGGACCATGCTCCAGTTTCCCAAAGACAAAGTCTATTAAGTCTATTAAACACAAAGGGTTTTTTCTCTGAATTCCTCTGGAATATTGCCTAAACTATGTAACTTGTTCAGTATGTTTTCTCCTAAATCCCACTCTTCAGCTTCACTATTTCAAAATTCTAAGTATTATGACTGTTAACATAAATAGAACTAGGTTGTCTAGGTATTTTAAAGACTAAATTATGCATTTGTAGGCACAAGAAAACTCAGCATTCCCAGTGTCCTGAAAATTATATAACTGGGTTTTATAATTAAGAAGGCTGCCAAATGAAAGTCATGAAGTCAGGATAGTGGTTCTCCCACCAAGGCACATGCAGCCTTGGTAACAGGCACATAAAGTACACATCTCAGCTATCACCTAGATGAACATACATGTATGGATGCCCTAGTCTTTCACAGAAAAGGAAGCAAATAATTTTTCTAAAATTTGAGGTCACATGTAGGACACAATTTCCTTCTACTTGAGTGGGTCAGTGTACAAATGTTAATATGTGAACAGACAAGGAGGAAAAATTTGTATATTGTTTCTGCCCTCAGATGTGTGACTATACAATCTTTAAACCCCAGGAAATTGTATAGAAGGTAAGTGGGGGGGAGGGGGGAGAAGACTTTATCTGGCTTCCAGTGATAAATTCCACAAATGGTTTCCAGAGATCAGAGACCAGAAACTGTAGAACACATTTTGCTCAAATGCCATGGCTTAAAACAAGCAGTTTACTAAGTGAAAATACTGCAGACTTAAATTTTTAAATGCTAATGGGGCAATTAAAAATATCCAAGAGTCACAGATGTTTTAAATAGCAACTTTTAGATTGGAATGACAGCCTACTTTCTACTGTTTTTTAACTTAAAATCAATAAATCTTGGAATTCATAAGAGTTGCCAAGCTTTATCTTGAAATAAGACAATCTACAGTGCATTCAAAGATTTAGTGTGGTGTCGTGTAGGGCTTTAGTTATAGCAATAAAAACTTTGGTAAAAAATGTTGCCTACAAAACTTGCAACTCACTTTAGATCTTGGAGCTCACACCTTGTTTAACAGTATTTGTATAATTCCTTTTTTGATTCAGTTCTAGTTCTTACTCATATAAATATTAATATTTACATGGTAGTAATAGAAAAATATTTCAGTAACATAGGAAAATCTTATGGTGCAGTCATGTTTTATGATCATTTCCCTGTAAAACCTTGCTTTCTTTTTTAGATGTATTTTTAAAATCATTTCTGCATTTGTATCTGTAGCTTAAATTTTATTTTGTACATTCAAAGATCTAAGTTATGCTTAAGTGTATAATTTGTAAGCAACATTTTGCATACAGTTTAGAAATTCAGATACATGAAGGTGATGCAAATCTAGACACAAGTATGCGAAATGCAGGATTCAAGTTAACATTCAGTCTTACCATTCAGTGAAATTGGTTGGAAACAACTATTAGAAGATGTTTAATTAGGGAAGAACTAAAGTGAAACAAGAGCCTGTGTGAAAAATATGCTTTTTCTATTACAAGTAGCTATAACTCTGAGTATTATTTTGGATGACAGTACCATTTTAAGAAAAACTCAGTACCACTTACTGTGTGCTTCATAAGGCAAGATAAGTATCAGTAATTGTTCTAATAATCACTGAATTGCAGAGCTATAAAGGATCTCATGGTGTGTTCCCACTGCTTTGCCTACAGGTGGGATTAAGAGGTATTTATATTGCATTTAAATACAGCCTTTACAACCTCTCCATTGAATCTGTCCCTCAGCTTCATAATAATTGCTTGTAACATATTTTTACCTTTTTTTACTCCTTATGCCTATATTGAATATATTCTGATACAATTTATGTCTGATATTCTAAATCCTATTTCCTTTGGACATGAAAGACACTATTGTCTTTCTCCTTGTACTGTCCTTGTGATGTTCCATATCTGCAAAACAGCTGTGATTAATCTTCTTCTTGCCCCAGTTTTTTCTTATGCATTTTATTCTTTTTCTTTCTGTGTGTACTCTTTATTCTACGCTTATCCTTGCTCAAAAATTTACAGATCTTTCCATTATGTTGCCATCAATAAGAGTAAAAAAGCACTATTTCTATTATATGTGTATAGTAGAACAACAGATTCTTTATAAGAATATAAGATTATATCTTCACATCATTTGTAAACCAAGAAAAAGGAAATTTTCATTTCTCATGCCACTACTTTTATCAGTTTCATCCTTTCAAAAAGGTAAGCGAGGCAGGTGATCAGTTTATTAGTCAGGTATTGAAATGAACATTCTGAAATTTCTCATTCATTTAGAAGTGTGAGTTTATAAATACTGACACATTTCCAGATCTAGAACCTGAACATTAATAACTGCCTAGGTTCTTGGAAGACGAGAGGAATAAAGCTGGCTGAAAACACTGTATACAAAGGTCTTTCCTCTTACTCATTCAGTTTACTTACAACCATTCTCTAGCATGAAGTACTTTTCCTTCCTACAGCAAAACTACTCCTAATGTGGGCTTACCTCCACCACAGATTCTACCACTTTCATTTATTCAGTATTTAGTTAGACTAGGGAAGTTCTTTTACCTGCACATGGGTTTAATAAGAAAGCCACAACCACCCTCCTACCCCACTGCAGATTTCTTTTATACTTAACTGTGCTTTGAAAGAACTTATTTGTTTACCAACAGTAATGTAGACCACCAATATAGATTATATATATATTCATCTAGAGTGTACCAAGTTTAACTTCTGGTACTGATCATAGAATCATAGAATGGCCTGGTTTGAACAGGACCAACAACCCCCATGCAAGGTGCAGGGTTGCCAAATGCAAGACCACACTGCACAGAGCCACATCCAGCCTGGCTCTGAATGTCTCCAGGGATGGGGCATCCACAGCCTCCTTGGGCAACCTGTTCCAGTGTCACCATCTGGAAAACTTCCTCCTAATAACAAAACTAAACCTCTCCTTTTAGTATAAAACCATTCCCCCTTGTCCTACCACTATCCACCCTCATAAACAGGCATTCCCCCTCCTGTTTAAACACTCCCTTCAAGTACTGGAAGGCCACAACGAGGTCTCGCCAGAGCCTTCTCTTCTCCAAGCTAAACAATCCCAGTTCCTTCAACCTTTCTTCATAGGAGGGGTACCCCAGTCCTCTGATCATCTTAGTGACCCTCCTTAGGACATGCTCCAAGAGTTTCACATCCTTCCTGTACTGGGGGTCCCAGACCTGGACACAGTACTCCAGATGGGTCCTCACAAGAGCTGAGAAGAAGGGGGCAATCATTTCTCCCTCTCAGCTTGGTCATCTGCAAACTTGCTGAGGGTGCACTAGATGCCATCATCTATGTCATTGATGAAGATGTCAAAGAGCACCGGTCCCAAGACTGACGCCTGAGGGACATCAGTTGTGACCAGCCTCCACCCTCACACAGAACCACTAATCATAACCCTTTCACTGCATCCAATAAAAAAATTCCTAATCTATCAAACAGTCCATCCTTCAAATCCATACCTCTTCTATTCAGAGAGAAGGATGTGGTGAGGGACCATGTCAAAGGCTTTGCAGAATTCTAGGTAGATGACATCCATCGCTCTTCCCCCATCCACCAAAGCCATCACTCTATCATAGAAGGCCACCAGATTGGTCTGGCAAGATCTGTCCTTGGTGAAGCCTTGCTGGTTGTCTCGAATCACCTCTGCATCTTGTATATACCCTAACATAGCTTCTAGGATGATCTGCTCTATGATCTTTCCAGGCACAGAAGTGAGGCTCACCAGCCTGTAGTTTCCCAGATCTTTCTTTCTCCTTTTCTTAAAAATATGAGTAATGTTTCCCTTTTTCCATTCATTGGGGACTTCACTGGACAGCCATGATTTTTCAGACATGATGGAGAGCAGCTCAGCAACTACATCAGCCATCTCTTTCAGAACCTGAGGATCTGTATCATCTGGCCCCATGGACTTATACACATTCAGTTTCACAAGGAGGACTAGGACATGTTCCACTGTTACAGTGGGACAGAAACCACTCCCCACACCCTTGCCTAGAGGCTCAGGGTCCTGGCAGACAGGGGAAGTCTGACCATTCGTGAAGACTGAGGCAAAGCACTCACTGAGTACCTCAGCTTTTTCTATGTCTGAGGAAACAAGTCCCCATTACCTTTCATCAGAGGGGGAACACTCCTTGACCTGTCTCCTCCTGCCTATGTACCCATAGAACCACTGAACCCCTTCTTTTTATCTTTCATATCCCTCACCAAGTTCAGCTACATCTGCTCCTTGACTTAACTAATCCTTTCCCTACACACACAGACAACAGCCCTGTATTCCTCCCAGGCTACACAACCCTGCTTCCACTTTCTGTACATTTCCCTCAGTTTAAGATGCAGGTCCTTGCACAGCCATGACAGTCATCTGCCTCCCCTACTTGACTTCCATTGGGAGATGGAGATCCGACCCACTCTCAAAGGGGTGTCCTTAAAGAGCTGCACCCATGCCCTTAAGAACAGTTTCCCAGGTGATACCATTCAGCAGTTCCTTGAGCAGGTGGAATTTTGCTCTCCTTAAGCACAGGGTCATAGCTCTGTGTTTCAACTCAAGTGGTGTTCTTTTGTAAAGTGAGTCAGCAGAGGAAACAGGAAGATGATAATTCTGTAGTGTCTATTGACTCACCATCCAAAAGTAGAAGAAATTTTATATCACTTATTTATTAAGGTGATGATCTTTGCTTGACAGAGAACAGCCAAGGACCTTCCTATCTACCAGTTCTACTTAGAAAGCAGAAAGATGTAACTTCCTATTAATTTCCATATTCTTTTGCATAGTGTATTATAATTTCTGCAGTATTATTGATGTTTGTGGAACAGTTTTTTGCAGGTTTGTATGCTGACAGCTAAGCCTAGCAAGTGAATAGTAATACCAGAACACCACGGGTATTTTCAGTTACACAAAATTAAAATTAGTATTCTATCCATTAATCTTCTCTTTGACAAGTTCTGCAGCATGCAATTTTTAAAATATGACAAGGAATACTGTCACAAAAGCTATAATATATCACTTCTCCTGTTGGATTTGGATTTATTCTGGGAACAAATGTGTCCCTTCAGAAACTATAAGGATGTAACAAAACATACTTACTCTCTCCTTTAGGTGGCTGTCTAGAGTTCAGCATTTCTATCTACGTAGATGTTTTTCCTCTTACAGTGTCCTCCCTTAAAACGAATTAATGGACTAGCCCATAATAGTATGTGCTTCCTATTCCAGTAAAAAGGAAGGAAACTTCCAAATCAAATGGACGTCAATTGGGCTGCAACTTCTGATGAATAAATGTATAGCTACAACAGGAAAATCTCTTGTCTTGCCAAAACATGGATAGGAACTGGATTTCCTCTCCTTAATGGGCAATATAAAGGTCAAGAGTCTAAATAGAGACAAATGGTGACATTATGCCTGATGATTACTTTACTGATTTAAAATGTAATACAGGAAGTAGCTAGAAGCTGCCTGCCAGATGATTATTACTATATCACTACTCTCATCAACAAAAATAATCAACAAACAGATATATTTGCCCTTAAGGTAATAGTTAAAATGAAAAAGTTCTATGAAATCATTTTCCCACACAGTGCAGTGGAAAAGCTGATTTAGTTTTTGTATAGAAATAGACTTGGAGTAGGTGGTATTACTAAAGTCTTCAAATTTGCCAGTATGCTTTCATTTTAATCATACAAACTTAAGGGAAACAGTAGTAGAAGTAAATATACCAGTTTAAATACTTTCTGGAATAAATGTTTTGGACATAATGTACATGTCTGAGGATTGCTTCAAAAGTAATGCCTCCTGTTTTATGATGCTCACCCACAACCTCAGAGGCAGATTTTGGTGGTATGGCAGTAGAGGGTGAACCTTCCTTCCTGTATCCCACTGCACTTTGTTGCTGCATGATAGATGGTAGCAGAAGGGCAGTCTGACAGAACAACTTCTGACATCAAAGTGTGTATGAAACAAAGGAGTGTCACTCAACTCCTCCATGCAGAAAAATGGCCCACATTGGCATTCAATTACACTGAATACTTATGGAGGCCAAGCAATGGGTGTGAGCACAGTGAGAGAGCAGGTGAAGCATTTCAGCATTGGTGACAGTGATTTGAAAGACAAGCCATATTCGAGACAGCTGTGCACTGATATCACACTTGGGGGTCCTGGTGTACAAGAAGCTGGATATGAGCTTGCAGTGTGTGCCTGCAGCCCAGAAGGCCACCTGTGTTTTGGGCTGCACTAAAAAAGGGGTGGCCAGCAGGGAGAGGGAGGTGATCGTACCCCTCTACTCGGCACTTGTGAGGTCCCATCTGGAGTACTGCGTCCAGGCATGGAGCCCCCAGTACAGGAAGGACATGGAGTTCTTGGAGCATGTCCTGAGAACTACTAATATGATCAGAGGTCTGGAGCAGCTCTCCAGTGAGGAAAAGTTGAGGGACTTGGGCTTGTCTAGCTTAGAGAAGAGAAGGCTCCACAGAGACCTTGATGAGGTCTTTCAGTACTTGAAGGGATGGGGAATACCTGTTTACGAGGGTGGACAGTGATAGGACAAGGGGGAATGGTTTTAAACTAAAACAGGGGAGGTTTAATTTTGTTATTAGGCGGAAGTTTTCCAGTCAGAGGGTGCTGACGCTCTGGAACAGGTTGCCCAAGGAGGCTGTGTATGCCCCATTCCTGGAGGCATTCAGAGCCAGGCTGGATGTGGCTCTGGGCAGCCTGGTCTGGTGGTTGGTGGCCCTGAATATGGTGTTGAAACTGGGTGATCGTTGTGGTCCTTTTCAACCCAGTCCATTCTATGTATGATTCTATGATTCTACGATTCTATGAAGGTGGGGGGAGTGGCTAACACACCAGAAGGCTGTGCTGCCATTCAGCAAGACTTGGACAGACTGGAGAGGTAGGCAGCAATAAACCAGATGAAGATTAACAAAAGCAAGTGTAGAGTCTTGCACCTGGGAAGGGATAACTGCAAGTATTGGCACAGGTTGGGGCATGACCAGGTGGACGGAAGCTCTGTGGAGAAGGATCTTGGGAGCCTCATGGACGACTACGTGCCCTGGTGTCCAAGAAGGCTTCTGGGATCCTGGAACGTATTAAAGGCAGTGAGGCCAGCAGGTCAAGGGAAGTGATCCTACCCTTCTACTGTGCCTCACCTGGCAAACTGTATCCAGTACAAAAAAAGAGAGGGATCTCCTGGAGAGAATCCAGCACAAGGCCACAAAGGTGATTAAGGTCCTGTAGCATCTCCCCTGTGAGAAAGGCTGAGAAAAATTGGGTCTGTTCAGCCTTGAGAAAAGAAGAGTCAGAGTCAAAGGTGATCTTATTAATGTTGACAAAGATCTTAACCGTGTGAGTCAAAGGGACATGGCCAGCCTGTTTTCAGTGGTCTGCGTGGACAGGACATGGGGAAATGGACGTAAAACGGAGCATAGGAAGTTCCACAAAATTATGAGAAGGAACTTCTTCACAGTGACAGAGCATTGAAACAGGCTGCCCAGGAAGGCTGTGGATTCTCCTTTTCTGGAGATATTCAAAACCTGCCTGGATGTCTACCTGTGCAGCCTTCTTCAGGGGGGCTGTTTTACAGGGGATTGGACTTGAAGATCTCTGGACATCCCTTCCAACCCCTACAATTCTGTGATTCTGTGATACTAGTTTGATGATCATGGTGTATGTTGCTGATCTTAGCTGCATTATCCTATCACACCCACTGTATAATCTGTATTTGGCACCTTCTGAATTCCATCTGATCAGGACAATAAAAGACAGACTGTGTGGGCAACATTTTCTTAGCAATTATTCTGTCTTAACAACTGTGAAAAAATGGGTGACCTTTGCAGAAGCAGATTTTTACGAGCTTGACATGCAAGATGTTTGTCATGGCTAGCAAAAATGCACAGCTAATGGTGGAGAATAAGATGAAAAAGAGTGTTTTGTAACTTAGAATATGTTCTATCAAATTGCATTATTTGTGCTCTTTGTTTTTGCTGTAGTTTCCATGGAAATAAATGGGAAGCATTACTTTCAGAGCAACCTATGTATTTTAAACAATAATTATTTATTCAAAGTGTATAAGATATTGTATTAAAAATAAAAACATGATTTAAACCACTTTCCAAATTTTATGTTTATTTAGTCAATTCCCTGCTGGTATTATATATCACTATGAGCTGGCCCCACAAATTTCATCCCAGTGCCAGATTCAGTAGCACTGCTAGAATGTTTTTAAGATTTTCACAACTGTATCAGTTTTATTAGTTCACCAAGGACCCCAGAAATTTCACTACTGCTTTTGGGAAAACACAGTGTCAATAATGAATAATTTCTTGTTAAATTATTGTTAATTCTCCCTCACAACCCCCCTTATGCTGAAAAATATTCATACTTTCTGTGATTTCTTCACTTCCTGTTCTAATTATGTTCAGTTGCTGAAGCAAAAATGCCAGGAAAAAGGCTCAGAAACTGTTGTCAAGAAATTTTCACCTCTTTTCAAACCTCATTAAGATTTATTTAAACTACACCATCATTCACATCAGGAAAATCAGCACTGTAGGACGAGAAGTTCTGATAAACTTCAATGTCCCTGCTCTTCAATACTTTGATGTTCTCTATTAAGGAAGCAGTGGCACTTATGAGTACAAAAGAAACAGAAGATTGATACATAAGGTTAATGAGTTAAGCTTCATTATCAACAATAGACTCATGCTATTAGATTGTATTAGCACCATTTCCGTGCCCACTTGTATCTGATTGTCATGGAGTTTTGAAAATGAGAAAAACATTCTGAGTTTAGTTTTTCAAGGATGAAAAAATACATAAAAGAGATGTAGATGGAACTCATCTGAATTCCCGCTCTTCCATTCATAGCCAAAAGCCAGGCCATCAGATTTTTGTGTTTAATGTGATATTTACATTATATAACTCTTTTCACAAGGCAAGCTTGGAATAAGCTGTCATAAACAAACCACTGCTGCTTCTGCCTTAGCGCCTCAAGTTAGCACTGTGTTTGGAGCTCTAATTCAGCAGAGGCAACTTTTTATTTCTTAAATACCAGCAATTTTATTTAGATTTTACAAAGTTCTTCAGTTAAATCTTCTAATAAGCACAAACTATAAGCAAGAAACTTGGCTTCACTGGACATACTATCATAGAGATAGGATATGTTTCTGCAGAGGAGAGAGGGAGTGAGATAGATAAGATTCTTTGTGGTTGGCATCTCAAAATATTTGTATTTTTTAGTACTTTTTTTGTTCTCTTGGTGATCTAGCTGATGTATTTGATGTTGCAATATTAGTTTGAAACACAGCACAGTAAGAGAAAATGCAAACATTTTACAGATCAGTATCCTCCCTATACGTGAAAATTCAGGAGGCTATGAATTCATAAGGAATTGCTCTGCTAAGAATAAATGCCAGGGTGCCAAAAATCTCTCTGTAATAGAGTGATAGCTCTTAGGGCTCATATTTTGACTGATCATGACAGGACAACAGTTTTCAGAGAGGAAAACCAGTCAATAAATCCACTACCTGCAATCATCTTGCAGAGTATTTCACAGCCTCTTAGGTTGCTTGACTCCCTCTCTGAGTATATTATGTGCTGGGAACTTACTCAGGCTGAAGTATGGTGTCTGGCTGAATGCCCTGGCCTTCTTTCTGAAAGACAGCTCTGTCAGGAGAGCAGAGGGCAATGTAGCACAACCATAGGAATGGTTTTAACAACGAGGCACTGTTTTCCTGCTTTTTTTTCTCTATCCAGCTAGCATTCACATTAGGACAGTGTGTGAAATATAGATTGCAATTATAGTCAGACATAATTTCCCACGATTTGGGGTTTTGTAGACATTCATCATTCTGCATACTTTTTTGGCACTGATGAGCTCTTAATCAAAGATGAGCTTTTAGTGCTGACATTTTCAAGCAATCTTGACAGCACAAACATCTGCCTGTGCTTTAGCACCTGTGCCCTCACAATAACCCAGCACCTGCTAGTGTCCAAGCAGGGTGATTTATGTGCCTGTTCACAGGAGCCTGAAGGCAATCTATGGCTACAAATGGTGGCACACATGTGCTCCAGTGCACAGAAAGTGCTGGGGCTTCACTTGCAATTGAGTAGTCTGTTTGTGTGCAGATGGACATCCCAGAGTGACTGCATGGGCACTTCGGCTGAGACCCACCACTTACTGCTCATGATTTCGGCAGTCCTGCAGAACCTGTAATAGAATTATAAAATGGCTGGGAAGAAACCTCAGAGATCATTCAGTTCCAATGCCCTGCTGCAGACAGAGCTGCAACCCACTAGATGAGGCAGTAGATCAGGCTACCTAGAGCCCCATCCAACCTGGCCTTAAACACCTCCTGGCACATTAAAGTGCCAGGAAACAGAAGAGCCTGTAGCTATTTAGTTTCCAGTTGATAGGTGTTCAAGGGCTTTTATTTTAAATTTTAATTAAGATTAGTGAACTTGTTGAATTTTTTATTTACATTAAAATCCTTTCATGAAGAATTCACTACTGATCTACGTCCTTTGTAACAATACAATTGTTAGAGCTCGCTAGGGAGACATCTAGATATGTCAGCAACCAGCAAATTGCATGAGAAGATTATATATATATATATATATATATATATATATATATATATATATATATATATATATATATATATATATATGGGGAAAAGCTTATTTTCCCTTGTTGGAAAACAGACTTCGGTAGATAAAAAACATAGGAAATCTTGACCTTAGAGTCAACCTAACAATGTAATGTTTTGGTTCTGAGTTATATTTCTATATATGGATTGTTTACTGAGAGAGGGGAGCTAGCAAGATGAACAATGCTATGAGAGTTAAATCACTAGGGGCTGTTGTGATATGCTCAAAAAAGATGAAGTGCCAAACTCTGAAAGAGAAGAAAGGGATTTATAATCCTGTGTGCTGAGGTAATTGTGTTACTTCCTATTTTAACTTAAAGACACATTTTTGTATAGGAGAAAAAATGCTATTCCTCTGGCTAAAAGATAACAACCTAATTTTCAGCATCTATTCAAGTCTTAACTTACTCTTTCTTAGATTTGAAATTCCAAAGAAACCTTTGCTCTAAACAGAGAAGATGTTAAGAGGATGAAATACCAAAAAAATATTGCATTATCTGTCTTAAATTACTGACGTCAGATATGATAATGATTCTATCCTGCTCTTCTGGACGCTTTTTCTGTGACTAAGAACAGTAATAAAATGAAATGAATCTTGTGCCAAGTCTTTAGTTACCCAGCGAAACTTTTTCTCTTGTTCCAGTTTTATGACACCCTGTAACGATGCAATAATGATCCTTGGCAGCATAACAGTGTCCTGTCTATTTACATCATCTTTTGCTATTATATACACTGTGATTCTATGTACTTGACCTATGACTGTTAGTGCTCATAATTAATTTGTATTTACGTCTATATTAGTTAGATACGCTACACCACTAGGCAAATTATCTTTCAAAGAAATCTTCGTTCTGAAATTTGCTGTAGCAACTCTAGTATTCTAATTCACATATTCTGGAAATTATTAACTTTGTAGATAGGCTATTTACACAAATATCTAAATATCTTTGAGAAGCATCAGGCATGAATTCTAATTGTATGGTGTTGTCCAACCAGAGAAATTGGTCCCAAAGCCTTGATAAAAGCAATATTTTGGAATATTTCTCAATTCAGGGGAAAAAAAAAAAAAAAAAAAGAAAAGAAAAGAAAAAAAAAAAGAAAAAAAAATCAGTTTTGTCAAGAGTAAGTAGAATCTCAACAAAATTTTATAGGAGAAAAAAGAAAACCCACAATTTGTAATTTTAAAGTTAACTTACAGTCTTTCATAATTATTAATACACAAAGACTGCAGGCCATGCAAGTGCCTTCTTTTTATCATCTAAAGTAAAACCAGCACCCAAGAACGCAATATGTTACAGAACATGCCCTGGAGGTTCTCAGGTGTAGAATGAGTAAAATGCATGATGTTAAAATCTAATTTTACCTGCCATCACCCCACCCACAAAGAGAAACAAACAAACAAAAAACCCTGTGGAAAGAAATCCGTGGTCTCATTTTCTTTAAGTACACTAAATGATAAAGATCTGTACATTGCACAGTTGTGAGAATTCATGTCAGGATAATCATTTTGTAATCTTTCCTGCAAGCAAAATACACGAATATAAGAAAGCCTAACTGAGACAAACTATACTTCCTGAGGTGTCCATCTGTGATATTCAATGATATAAATTACAAACGAGGCACTTATCAAATTACGTGGATTGTATGCACCACAAGTGCATGTTTTCCATCTAAAGGATATAATAAACACAGCCAGCATTTTCAGCAGATGAAATGTCATTCTTATGTCTTCTGGTGATAAATGTGGCCTATCATTTGTTGCTGCTCTGTGTTTTATCACAGTAAAGTCTAGTCACTAACATAATGCAAGTTTATGTGCCAGTGTTTTAGCCTTTAACATGTTTGGGCACCTCTCTATACCTCACAATAATAACACTGAATTTGCCAATATTTTCCTGAAACACTGAGATCTTTTTTCTCTTTATGAAAGGTGAATCTGTTTTGTTATGCTGTTTAAAAGCTCTGTCATGCAATAACACATTAAAGTCTTTAGTATTCATTTCATATGCAGGCTCTTCAAATAATTAATGTAACCGTTTTATCTAGTCTCAGAAATCTCTTTAGAGGCACTGAATGAACTGTAATATATATATAAGCAAATGTAATGCTGACACAATGAACTGCAAGTTTGAAGTGGCTTTATGCAGCTTTATGCAAGTGTGTATATACACGCATGCATTTATATTGTGTGTATTGCCAACTGTATCCTGGGTTGCATCAGAGAAGTGCAACCAGCATGTTGAGGGAAGTGATTCTTCCGCTCTACTCTGATCTTGTGAAACCCCACCTGGCGTATTGTTTCCAGTTCTGGAACTCCGAACACAAGAAGGACGTGTTGCTGCTAGAGCAAGTACAGAGGAGGGCTACGAAGATGACTAGAGGGCTAGAGTACTAACACAAGGATAGCCTGAGAGAGCTGGCGTTCTTCAACCTGGAGAAGAGAAGGCTCTGGGAGAACCTTAAAGTGGCCTTCCCAGACCTGCAGGGGATCTACAGAAAGGCTGGGAACAGATTTTTTATAAAGTCATGTAGTGACAGGATGAGGAAAAATGGTTTTAAACTGGAAGAGGGTAGATTTAGATTAGATATTAGGAAGAAATACTTTACTTTGAGGGTGGTGGGGCACTGGAACAGGTCACCCAGAGGCTGCACCTCCCTGAAGGCATTCAAGGCCAAGCTGGATGGGGCTTTGAGCAACCTGGTCTACAGGGAGGTGTCCCTGCCTATAGCAGAGAGGTTGGAACTAGATGATCTTAAGGGTCCCTTCCAACCCAAACCATTCTATGATTCTGTGCATACATTAAAAGTGTCAGTGTTTCACTCAGATAGAAAAAAATATGCTTTGGAGGATAAACTCCTGATAAGAAAATCAGTAGAGGCTCATTTGCTTTCTTTGAGTTCACAGTGTGCAACTTCACATTAAGTCTGTCATTGAAAACTAGTCCCCTGTTACAAGTCTAGGTAGGTTATTAATAGAAATATTTTAAAAATGCTGATTCAATTTCATCAAAACATTCTGTGGGAACAACTTCATTTTTCTTAGTTACTCTCGACAGAATCTAGGCAGGTTTCCATGGAAACTTGCCTACTTCACCAACAGTTTTTCCTGTCTGGAGCCAGATTTCAAGACATGGGATGAGTCTAAACTGTTTGGATCCTCAGGCTGTTAGGGTTCAGAGAACTTGAAGAACGTCATCTCTACTTTGTTTTGAAAGGCCAAAGCAAAACTGCTGCTTTGGTTTCTGTAAACAACATTTCAGGATTCATGACTGAAGAAATGTTGAAGTCTTTTTCCAATATGCAATACATTTTTCCCCCCTCTCAGATTTCCACAACGAAAAATAATTTTGTCTTCTGACCACTAGTTTCTTGAAAAGCTGCCACGTATCATGCTTCATATGGATACAGACCTGCAAAGTATTTCAACTTTTTTCTAAAAGTCACAAGCTTGTAAAAACCCTAGTACCTATCAGAGATGAACAGTAATTCCTTAATATGGTATGGTTTCAAAGACATCAGTATAGGAGGAGCAGTGACTTTTGGTAGGATGGGTGTGAAGTCAGTTATTTCTCAGTGTACAAATACATTGTTCTTTGCAAATGCTGGTATTTGTGTTCTGTGAAAGAAACCTAGTCTGACTGACTGGCTTGTAAAATCTGTATGAAAATTATTTGTTCTGAAAGTATGACATTTTTATGATTTTCAAGGCAAAAGTATCTGATGTCAACATTTGATCTTCTTCTATGATTGCACTTATTAAAACACCAAAAGTAAGTGCAATGTTTATTTTTTAAACAAAAATAAAGGAGGCACTGATCCCTTTGTTAGAAGGTGTTAGACAAAATCACTTTAAAACCCCTTTAAACAGGCACTGAAGGAAAATGGTAATCACTGTATGTAGCTAGAATCTCTCTCATCCTATCTGTGTTGACCTTTAAGATCCTTGTTAGAGAAGTCCTTAAAGGAAATGCTTATATTATCTTTTCCCAGATATAGCATTCTGTAATCATCATTTTAGTCATCCTTCTGTTTTGTAAGCTGGACGTTTACGACGTGGTAAAAACATTAAAACCATCACTCGTACAGGAAGAAGAAAGGAAAAAAAAAAAAAAAAAAAAAAAAAAAGAAGACAACGAAGAAGAAAAGGAAAAAAAAGCCCTAATGGAAAAATCTAACTTGCAGCTGTGGAGGAAGCTGATCTGAACTTACATATTTTAATCCCTAAGTAATAGCAAAGTATTGCACATCTATGTAATGAAAATGGTATCAACCGGGAGAGGCAACAACTGTTCAGGGGCAGTAAGAAGTTACGTAACCACTAAATAGGAAGGACGTCCATTTTTTTTCTACAGCAAATACATATGAATGTACAGATCTTAATACATCTGGTTCTTGCCACACACATCAACTATCACATAATGTGACAGAAGATCATCTTAAATTCTGAGCCTTTAGGTCACAAAGCCACTGCATTAACTCATTACTTCCCTGAAAAACACAAAGAAATGCACTCCCTCACCACTGCCCTGCACCATTTAAACCACGACCAAAATTAAACACTATTGTATTCAACAGTTAGAAGGCATCCTTTCAGGTAAGAGATGAACTGCTTTTTCTTCTAAATTTACTTGAATGTTTTCTTTATTTTATCTCATCCTTTTCTTGTTACCTGAGCAGCAATACTGGATTCTTAGGGCTAAACATTATATTTTCACTTCTTTACCACATCCAGTGCTACCTGATCATTTCCCAACACTTTAATATCTACTCTATGTTGATACATAACTAAGAGTCCAAATACTTGTGTGTTAGATCAGACATCAAATTTATTCATTAGAAGAGTTCAGCAGTAGGGAAGATAGGTAACATCTTTTCTAGGACATATTTTGTGTGGAAAAGTTTAAGCATAAAATAACTTGGTTATAAAATGAAACTGTCTTTAACAAATGAAGTGTCAATGCCCTCAGGAAAATACAAGATGGAATAATATGTCAGTTATTAGCTGGCGGAGAACCTGAGTTACATTTTTATGCCCTCTCTTATTTAACTGTGGATAAAGTCACTGCATACATAGTAGGCCAGATGAGTTCATGTTCTTGCCTGTTTGAAATACTCTGGGGAAGTATCAGGAAGCCCAATCTATCCAGCATTCTATTCTCTAGATACCTCATATGCACTCTCACACTGTGCTTTAGCTTGGGTTGACTGAAAATTGGGTCATTTTAAAAAATATTTCATGCTTTTACCTCTGTCTGGCAGCTATCTTTTCTGTGTGTTTGCTGTGAGATGCAGGTTAGAAATGTTGAGGATATTAGGCATGCAGTGGTGTACATTTTTACTAGAAAACACATATCTATGAATAGTTTCCTGGTGATTCCTAATCCTTGCACTAAACAGGTTCAGGAATATATATTTTTTAATTATTATTTTTATTTTTCCCAATTTGTTTAATAGTAATGAAATGTTCCTGCAAAAGATGTAGGAAAGAAAACTCATCAGCCTCTGAGATGACTGAATATTACATGCTGAAAGATGTCAACATATACAGCAGAGAGAAAACAATTTTCCTTGAAAGAAACTGCTTTATGGTGCTACTTCCTTACAAAGCCTGCCTGATGTAGAGGTATAATATGGTTATAGTATTCACAATAATTCAATTAATTACCAGCAAGTACAAAGCAAGTAGTAATACAAATTCTCCTTTTCATTTTTTCCTTGTAGCTGTTTTCTTATGCAAACAAAATAACACAGTTCTGAGGGCTGCTATCACATGTTCTGGTCTGACTTAGACGAATTAAACTGATGGCTAATCACTATTTGATAGCTAGTTTTGCAATGGCACCACTTCGTTGAATTGTAACATATTTGGTTCATGAAAATGCTTCATAAAAAGTTAAATTTAATTTAGTATTTTTGACTTATCAAGTCCCTCACATAACCAAACTTCTATTCAGAAAGTTTAGTTAATTACTGATTAAAGAAACTGAAGAGTTCATCATAAAGAAAGTTGCAGTGAACAACTGATTTATCTGAAAAGATCAGATATGGGGAAGGAAACCAGAACAGAAGAAAAACTAAGCAACCCTCTCATGATTATTTAATGGTATGCCAAAGAAAGAATTTTGTTCTCTTTAGGGAAGTTATGCACAGAAATGAGTTAAATTTAAGAGTCTTTCCCTTTCCCAGGAAGGGAAAAGGGAAAATCCAGTTTTGGGGATTTTATGCCTGTCTTTGAATAGTTAGATGTATTGTTTGTGACAAATAGCTAAAAGTTACACAAACAGATTAAGCCTCTTCTACAAATCTTAAGAACTGTGTTTAGAAAACAAAATACTTGTGTGCTTGACAAATTCTTTCTTATATCGATGAGTTTCCCAGACTTTGCAATAGAAAGCAATCATAAAATGAATATTTTATCTTTTCTTAAATCAATTATGTACAAAATATAGTTATCTTGACAGTGTAATTCAATTTAAATTCAATCTATTTTGGAATTAATCTACAGTGACTTCAGTGATTTTCTCTATTACTAATTCTGTGTTTATAACTTTTTGATTGTGATAGCTTGATCTGCTCTCTGACACAATTTTGTTCATTTCATTTGCTTGTCTTTCTCTGGATTTGTTTTGATTGCTACCATATGACAATGATGCAAAAATCAAAATTTTTCTACCAAAGCTTGTTATTCCTAATGTGAACTGGAAATCCATGTTACTGTCTTTCTATCCTTTCTTGGGAGAAAAATGTGTATGTCTTTCAGCCTGTGTCTTTTGTAGAAGTTTTATGTTTTTTTCCTTCACCGGAAAATATAGTTCTGTACTGCTGGCTGAGATACTGTATCTTCTGTGACTTAAGCATCTCTTGTTTATTCTTAGTCCTCCTGCTTAGTCTTGATCTTCCTAAATTATTACAGAGGATGTGAGTAGTTTGGGAATGTTGATAAGACATAGTTTCTACAATTTGGTGCATAGAAGGTTTCCTAGTGCTCAGCAAAAGCCTTGCCTAAAATGATCTTATATATCTCAGTAATGTGAGAACATAGAAAATATTACAGGGAGTGACAAAATAGTATTTCTTGTCTTGGGCCCATGTTACATTCTGTAAATCTTTGTAAGTATTCACTTTCAGTGTTGTTTGATCAATTTCCAGTTAATTCATTATTTCATGAGGATGACACAGAGAATGCTGAAGAGAGTAGGAAAAAATAAATTAAAGACAGAAGCCAATGAAAACAGAATGCATATTAGACCAACCAATTGAGAATGTGAACAAAGAGTAGGAATGGAAAAAGAGATTTTAATGCTTACAAATGCTCTCCTAAGTTCTACACATAGTATTTATCCACATTTCATAGAGCTTACTATTTCTTAATTTACAAATAGAATTAATATAATTAATTATACCGACTATTGAAGGGGACAATCTAAATTTTGAAAAAGAATTAGAATTTCTTAAAACACTTTTGGGAGGCAATTTTACTGTTGCTCAGTATTAAAAATGTAGAACATGATTTTGCAGCTCTTCTGTTTCCAAATCTAGTTGTTGAAATGTATTCTTATGAGCATTTTATTACCAACCATGATTCTAAAACAGATTTTCAATATTTTTTTAGACTCATCTTTTTCACTGGAATTTTCTCTCATACTGGTATTATTTAAAGCAATGTCTATCTTCTACACTCTTGCTTAGAGTGATTTTTCTTTAGCAGCATTTTTAATCTGGTCCTGTTTTGGTCCTGTTTCATATGTGAATCATGATGTCAGGTGTCTCTTCCCTGATTTGTTTCACACTACACCAGTATTTGGACTGGCGTAACTCAAAAGGTGATGTTTGCAGGGAAGTAAGATAGGAAAGGAACAGTTGAGCTCAACAGCTGCTTGGACTGATACTGCTGCTGATAGAAATGGATGTAAAATATGGGGTTTGGAAGGCTTGGATTTGATTCTCTGTTCTGCCTCAGGCCTCCATTATAACTCTTTGGTAAATTATTTAGGTTCAAACTAACAGACATTTCAGCACCTAGTTGCCATGGATTTTAGTGGAAGTTAGAAGACTAAACACTAAATATATATGACTGGATCTAGAAACCTTGCTTCATATGTGTAAAACCTCAAAAATGAAGAATAAAATAAAAATTATGAAGGTCTCAAATTTTATGTCAGTGGAACACTGAAAAAATAAAATACCTCTTTTTCATGTAACTATTTCCATGTACTCATAAAAGATAGCTGCAAATGTGTCCCACAAGGAAAAGAGGGTGCAATTTATCTCTTCTGGGACGATATGAAAAATCAAGACGTGATTTTTTGACAAAGGAAATTTCGGTGGGTAAAATCTGATTTGCCTTTTCCTTTTGGAATAAAATGCTTCCTAATAAAGGATGCTGATGGTTCCCTTTCCAAGTTCCTTCAAAAAGAGTAAATGAATCAGGAAATCTTTTAATGATACTTTCTCATAAGAGCACTGAAGGCCAGTGGCATATGTAGACATCCTCTAGCATATTCATGCATCTCACTCCCTTTCCCCAGAATAATATCAGAGATGAATAATTTTTCCTGTATGAAGTTTATTGCCTGAGACCTGATTCTCACCTTAGAAAAAAAAAAAAAAATACTTCTCCCTGACCTCCCCCCCCAATAAGCTGAAGTTTCCATTTCCTGCTTTGTTCCGGCACGCCTTCTGAAATAATAAGTGGAAGTCACATTTCTTCAGTATTGCTTTCGTCACAGCAAAAAGGTCTACAAAAGCCTGGGAAAACAAAAGTGAGTAAGTAGCAATGCGTGTTAAAGTTCAAAGGGTGGGTTTCACTTACAGTGGTATTTTTCATGTTAGCTGTCCAAAATGCTGTCTGTTGATCAGATTAGCTGAGTGAGTGACCAAAGTATTCATTTTCTGTAAGTCAACTTCAGTTAATGTTATGTATATGAAAATGGGGGCAACATGAACTGAATCAGAAGAGGCAGATCTTTTGAATTATTAAATGGGGATCTGAAGGGATAGTAAAATGTTTTTTGACTGTGGGTCAGCTTTACAAAACAACCTGAAAAGTATATTAGCCATGTCTACAAGCAGTTGCTTTTTTTCATGAACTGGATGAGCTTTTCCTGAGGATAACAGTTATAGTTTGATGTCTGAATAAGATTGCACTTGATTTATGTTTATCATGTGCTTCTTCTGCAACCAGTTTTAATGTCAACTTAATTTTTTCCCCTTTCTTATGTAGACTTTATTCTTGCGGAATACATAACGACTTTTGGACAATATTCAAATTAGTTTCAATTATATTAATTAATTTTAGAATGTATAACTTCTTAGCAAGCTACTTTTAATCCCATTAGTGTTTGTGCTTGCTGATACAATTCCCGATAACAATTTACAGTCAAATCTTTGAGGATTTATAATGCTTTCCACTTGAAAATGTAAGTATTTTCAAATAATTGTGGGTGCAGTGGAGAGGGTGTTAAAGAAACCAAGAGTATTGACTTTCCTATAGAATATTTGGCTATTGGGACAATTAAGTATATTTCACATGACAGTATTTGTGGAATGTACAGAATAAGCAAAAAATTAGATACCAAAACCTAAATATATACCACAAAGTACACGTCTAGAATTTCTTTAAATCTTTACCAGGTTATTATTTGTTTCTTCAAAAATGCAGAAATTCTAATATTAACAGTGTTATAAACACTGAATTCAGTAATGTTCTCTTTCTCATTGAGAAGGGGGAGTGGTTGCATTAATATGTCTTTCTTTCCCTTATTCCACATCTCCCACTATATGTTTAACCTATTGCAAATGTCAAATCTATGGGAAATAATTTTTGGAAGGAAAATTCCATTTTAGAAAGGAAGTGATGGATATCGTTTCTTGGCAATAAGAATGGTACAGTACGTTCCTTTCACAGATAATATCTCTGTTGTCCAACTCAAGTCATAAGTCTTATTATTATTTATCAAAATACGATGATTATCTTTTAAAATTATTAAGACATTTAAACATTGCACTGATAATTTGCTTCATTTCATTCGTGATAATGATGATCTGAAGATAAACCAAAAAAACTATTTTAACAGCAAATCATATGAGTTTCATTCTTTTTTTCCATCTATGGAATGAGTATTAAGAGAGGCTGATGATAAATCTCAGATGGAAATAGGTGGAGTCCCCTTTGTTCATATGAAAATACACAATACACTGTTGTGTGTTTTATGTTAGATAGCTAGCATTTGATTGTTTTTTTCATGCAAAAAGCTCTGCATTGTTCAGTTTGCTTGCATTCTGCCATTGCAACTGTTCCCCGGAGTAACAAGAATTAATATTTTTAATTTAGTCAGAAGCTTGACGTAATTGCTTCCCAATAAACCGAATCTAAGATGGAAAAATTATGTTATTTATATGTACTGTATATAGGACTTGCTACTTCACACAGAAATCAAAGATTTTCACATGTTAAGGAGGGGCTTTTTCCATTTACAGGGTAAAAGGTCTTTCAGTAGAGGACATTTTTTTAAAGTACTTTGTTCCCTACCCCCCACTACTCCTGTGCTGAGAACACTGAATCACTTTACGTGATTCAGAAGGGTGTGAAGAACAATAACAACTTACACTTCTTGGGATGGGAAAACTCCTCTCTTCCCTAGTGAACAAGGAAGTCTATCCACACCCAGTATTTTCCAGAAGCCATTCACCACCAGAAAAGAGTAAGAGAAGGCAGGGGAAACTGAATTCAACATAGTGCAGGGATAAGATAAAGGCTGATAAGACATGTGAAGTAATGTTTCTAAAGGTACGTTTCTAATTTGTTGGGAACTGTTTTAAAATGTTTACTGCTGATACCTTGTCAAGACATTCTCAAAGCACCATGTTATAAGACTAAGAACTCAAAATAAAATTTCCCTCAACATGTCTTTAGAATGAAAGTTCCATTAAATATGTATTTTATGTAGTTTTACGCAAAAACATAAACAGAAAATAGACCCTCATCCCTATAACATAGGTAAGATGAAGTCAGGACCATTATATGAAATTCTTGCCTCATAGTTCTGAGTATTGTCCCCAGCATTTCAGAGACGGCTTAAATTAGTTTTGAGCTGGTTAGCTCAGATACTGTTGAAATAGTTCTTTAATCAAGTTTCCTAAACTAAAACATCACTTGAGAGGCTTGAAGTTCATGGTATTCTCAAAATTTCACTCTTTTATTTCACTGAATAGGCAAACAAAAGTTAGGCGGCATAAAGTACACATTATCTTGACAGATAAAGTCAAGATCTTCCTAAGAAATACACTGGCTGTTTTGTCTGCTAGATACAGATTCAGTAGAGGAGCTACAATGGAAAATATGCCAAGAGGAGTGTGCTGGACAAGTTAGCAAGAAAGATGATCAGGATCTGGAAGAAGTTTAGATTTCAGCAGGTGTGCTAGATGGTCTAAGCAAGCCCTGAAGCTATTTGGAAAATAGTGTATATAAGTGATAAATTTGATCTGAGATCCATTCTTGAGGCAATAGCTACATTCCTGTACATAGGCATCAAAAGACACCAACCAAGGATTGTGGAACTGCTAATTGAGGAAATCCATTTTTAATGTCTGCCACTGACTGGTGATCACATGTCAAACACACTGACAAGCAAGTATATTTTTGTGGAGAAAAAAACAACGTCTCGTGAAAGACCTCTAGATAATTTCCTCTTAAATTGCTATTGGTTCAATGTTATTTTCACTTCAATTGGCACAGTGAAGTCAATACAGCTTTGTTAACCTTATTATTTTAGAGAAATAGGTAGCTTTAAGTATTAAATCATCCAAGGAATAATTTTCCTTGCCCATGGAAAGGAAGCCCATGAGGGACTACAGTTGAAACTAAGTCCTTCAGTTTAAGCAGGCCTCTTAAGGCGGGCCTCTTGAGTTTGGGATTGTTTGTATACAAAGGAGGCTTCTGGGTGCTTTGAAAACTTCATTTTGTTGAGCTTTCAAAGCTATACTGTTTTATCACATACTGCATGATAAGAATAATGAGACAAATATGAATTAAGTAGTTGTTGGTTTTTTTAATTATTATTTTTAACTTTAAAATTTGAGACACTTTGAGCCTTATTAGGATGGATTTTGTTTTGTTATGTTAACAAATACATGACAAAAAGATCTAAAAATAATTGTTTATAACCATGGTGGAAATGTGGCATATTTGGAGGTAGGACTATTTCAAATCATAATATGCATAATTGACTCATGCTCTGCCTGATCATGTGCTTTCTATGCTTTCCAAAGAATTTCTCCCCAACATCTGTGTGCACAAAAACTATACCCACTGCAAAACGCAAACATGAGCCCCAGAGGATGAAGGACTATGAGCCACAAGGGAAATTAGTCTGCATTCCTTGCAAACAAGTTCATCTATATCTGATTATTTTTAAACACAAGAATTACTTTCCTTCTGCTTCTTGGTACAATTAGTTTCAACCACAACTACACAATTTGTTCTGTTTGTTTCTATGGAGACATTTGCTTTGAGATGAGTGTACCTCTTTAGCTACTATATACTAAGGGAACACATTTTTAAACCAGTAACTGCATAACAGAAAACATAGTAGAAAATATTTCAAATCATAATACGTCTTTCTCTCCAACTGAGTGAGATGATTGAAAGTACTGCATCATCAGTGTATTACAGTGAAGGGTAATGCAGCACTTAGCACTCACTCTGGTGAATTAGAAATACAGATTTATTATACAAAATTTGGTATGAGTTGAAACAAAAAGAATAGAGACAAAATAATCATCTACAAATGAATGATAGTTTGTTGACATCTTTTTTCTAGAGCTTAGCAGTAAAACTCAGTGTCAGAATATTTCCCTTCAGAACATTAGTACTCATTAAAAAGTTTATTTGTTTGAAAGACTTGCCTAGTACTTATTGTTATACATAAGTTCAGAACTGCAGTAGAAGAAATTCATCTATACCTAGCAAATAAAATTTAAGAGAAAAGCATGAACCACACTTATTTTCTGTTTTTACCTTATGAATCTCAGTTTGCACCAATTTGATAAAATCCTATGTTTGTCCAATTTTTATTCAGTACAAGTAGTATTGGTTGTCGCTATCAGTTTTTAAATGAAGTCCAATATTATCCTGTAGCTGACTGATAGTTTATCAGCCTG
Source organism: Excalfactoria chinensis (assembly GCF_039878825.1). Classification (NCBI taxonomy): domain Eukaryota; kingdom Metazoa; phylum Chordata; class Aves; order Galliformes; family Phasianidae; genus Excalfactoria; species Excalfactoria chinensis. The sequence continues at coordinate 97,997,474 of NC_092825.1, read as the reverse complement.
CCTGGATTCAAATAGATCTACCAGCGTCACTGAAGCATGGCAGAAACTGATGTGTCTTCTGCCTCTTTGAAGCTTCTCATGTTCTCGCCTAGTAATCTGTTGGAATTGATTCTGCAGTGTGATTTTATACTTTTATTAAATCAAGTATATAGATTTTATACTGTATATCAAATCAAGAATTAGTAGATGCTCCAAATCTCTGTTAAATTTTATTTTTAAAAAGCAGTGTTGTACAAACAGTCTCTGATGATTTCCCATTGGCCTGTGGGGAAAAAACAAGATAAGATAACTGAAGCATCAGAATACCGTAGTACAGTTTAATTTATTGTTGCAGCCTAACGATTTAATGCCTCTTAAGGCAAAAATTATGTGGTTAACCTTCTTTTCCAGGAGAGCATGATGTTAATTTTGCACACTAGTAGAACTTCTGTTGTGCTGTCTTCTATCTAGTCTGCTCCCAGCCTGTGCAGTCACAGGGAGTTATTTAATAAAAGAAGAGGAACTGCCATGTCAACAGTTGTTACAGTTTAGTAATTTGAATGAAAGCAAACATTGGTTTAATAAGCTTAATCAGTCCTGGACTAATGCAGTACAGCAATCTAAAGTTTTACCAATGAATGACACAAATAATGTGACTGCCCTTTGCCAGGTAGAGAAATTCACCATCTTCTTCAAAAGCAACAAAATTGAAGAAAAAAATATAGCTGAACATAGAATCATAGAATGCCCTGGGTTGAAAAGAACCACAATGATCATCCAGTTTCAACCCCCCTGCTATGTGCAGGGTTGCCAACCACCAGACCAGGCTGCCCAAAGTCATATCCAGCCTAGCTTTGGATGCCTCAGGCATTCCATCCACAACCGCCTTGGGCAACCTGTTCCAGTGCATCACCACCCTCTGTGTGAAAAATGTCCTTCTAATATCTAACCTAAAAATCCCCTGTCTCAGTTTGAAACCATCCCCCTTGTCCTACCACTGTCCACCTTTACATTAGCAGTAATAAAGGCTTTAGAGTAGCTATTCCACCAATAGGAGGCATATTTTGTAAAGTTTGAGGTGTAGGCTCACAGCACACTGATACAATATGTTTGGCAAATAAACTAATGCTTAACTAGTGCAAATCCATTTGCAATGCGTACCTTCAAAATTTAAAAATTTTAGAAAGTTTCCCAGAATATATTCAAATTATCAGAATGCCTGAGATTTGAACCTTTTTTACTTCTCGATTTTGGTGAAATGGACTAGAAGAGTACATAAATTTGTACTGTTTAACATTGTTAATTGAATGAATCCTGGAAGTTTTCCACGGCAGTCCAAAATTCCACTTCACTTTTCAATAAAATGTCCTAGAGCATGCACATGCACAAAACAGTTGGACATGCTGACCACTCTGTTGCTTGATTTGGTAGACGTAATTTGTTTGCTGTTACAGAAAGCCTGCTTATTGACACACCTTTTAATGTTGAATTCCACTTGGCAAAAATCTGTTTCCAACACTGAGTTCCTTAGTAGGTTTGAAGCTGTCCCTCCACACTGAAGAGAATTCACTAGTTACTGAAGAGCTTGCCAGAGATTGTCAAGGTATTACAGAAAGTATTTCTTGTTTCATTAGATGACTGAATGTTTTTAATTCTACTTTTCCTGGGGCTCCTATAGAAATTGCTGACTCAGAATTTTACACTCTCTTAATAGATTAGAAAAGATTCAAAACTGTCTCTTATTGCACTTTTCCTGATGTAAGGGAAAAAAAAAAAAAAAAAAAAAAAAAAAAAAAAAAAAAGTGGCATATATCAAATTAATAGACTTTTAAATCAGTCAGTACTCAAGCAAAAGAAGCAAAAGGATCAAACACAGGCAAAAGGCATCACACCTCTTATGTCTGTTTGGAAGACATCTCTCTGTGCTTCGCTTGTACTGAACAGAGTAACAGAAAACTCAGCCTTGTTAGAGCAAATTCTCACAAAATAGAAAGTGTTACACAGCAGACAAAGCAGGTAACACTAGATTCTTGTAGACAACTGGGAATAAATTTGAAACAAATGATATTTCCCAACTTTTATAAGACTCAATCTATTCATCTGTCCGTGTTATGTGTCTAGATTGCCACAGTTTATCTGAAGTTGATACACACTTTCATATTTATGTTAATCTTCTCTAGAATCATGTGATACTGAGAAGAGTAACAGCCTTTAGAACTCTGTCCACTATATATTATTGTTTTGTTTTGTGTTTTGTTGGTGGTGGTATTGGAACCACAGAGCCTATGTAGATAGACAAAAGTTTCATTAACTTGAAGTAACTGCTTATTTTATCTACCTGATGTGTGGAGAAAAAATGCTGCTCCTTGAGGCCAGTGAGCTTCTCAAACAGTTGCTGGAGACCTCAGCACTCCAGAGATCAATGAGCAGCTCGCTTAGTCTGATCTAAGTTCCTGTAATTATGCTCAAGAACCATTGTGGTTTAGTCTTACACTGTGCAGCTGTGAAAAAATCTATTATATAACTTTGAAATCAAGTATTTCAAATGCCTGGATTTAAATATATATATACACACACATATGTATATGTATATGTATATGTATATATATGTATTCACAGATTTCAAAATAAATAGACTAACTAGAACAATTCTCTACCAACACACATACAAAACAAACAAGCAAACAAAAAACAAACTTGTAAGTTCCCTCCCTAGTTCATAATATAAATACAGAAATACAGGCAGGTCTGTTTGATTTAATTCTAACTTGGTTGGAGAATATGTAGGCAGAATTTTATCAAATCTGTCAAGTCAAGGAGAGAATATTTTTAGTATCCCTCCAGAAATATTTTCCAGTGTCTTTCAGTGTTATTTATTAAAGCAGGTCCTTTACTATTTTCTTAAAAATCAAAAACATGTTCAGTGATTTCATTTTCCCATCTGAGATTACATCATGCATAACAAAGTAGTGACAATTTCTACTCTATGAAATATCTTTTAAGTACATGGCACACATAAAAGTCAAATGTATTAGTTGCTGCAATTTGAAATATCTGTTTTATTTCATATAAATATTTTGTTTTAAACTTAACTATAAAAGGTAAAAATGGAAACTAAGAGTGAATTATGAGATATCCAAAAAAATTCTTCTTCTCCTTTCCATATGATGACATTTTTTCTTTCAAAATGAATTCCTTCTAGCACTTCCAAGTTAATATATAAACAACTAGATGAACACTTTTACTTCATAGTTATATTTAGATTTTCTTGTTTTCTCTTTTAATCTCTCAAGGAAAGTGAGCGAAAGAAAAAGAAATAAACATCTACTCTCTGACATCTATTCTAAATCTTCTCTCCTTTAGTTTAAAACCATAGCTTCTTGTCCTATCACTATCTACTCATGTAAGAAGTTGATTTCCTTCATGTTTATAATCTCCCTTTAAATGTTGGAAGACCTTATGAAGTCTTATCAGAGCCTTCTCTGTTCCAGATTGATCAAACCCAGCTCACTCATCCTGTCTTTGTAGAAGAGGTGCTTCAACCCTCTGATCTTCAAATATGGCTTCCTCTCAACTTTCTCAAACTGCTCTACATCTTTCCTGCATTGGGTTCTTCAGACCAGGTGGGGCCTAACGAGTCTGCAGACACATGCTAGATGATATGAAGGACTTGGACACAGACTCAAGCACTTATCTAATTTTAGGTAAATTTCTGTAGAGGAATAACTATGCAGCACAAGAAAGAGTGTATAAGAATGGGACGAAATACTTTTACTGGTGCTGCTTTCTTAGTATAGTCATGGCTCATGGCTGTATTTTGAATAGACCTATCTTGTCCACTACCAAGAAAAACAAACAAACAAACAAACAAACAGTAAGTCTTAATTCTTTTTTTTTTTTTTTTTTTTTTATATGAAAACTTGAATCAATTCGATGTGAAAGTTTCTTGTGTATATTAATGTTGGCACTGGCACTATCAAATCAGCTCCCTAGAAGCTGGTTGCTAGTGCAAAATATGAGTTTGTAACTTTATATATATTTGTATATATGTAAACTTCCACGAATATATAAAGACAGGAAAATCCTACAGAAATTAAATCTGTTAATTTATCAAAGAATTACCTTAAACTATCTATCTTCTTATATAAAACAAGTGTGCAAACAACTCTGCAACAACAGACTAAAATTTTAAGAATTCTGGAATTTGAATGCTGTACATATGATTTTTTTCCTGGATCAGAAAGGGAAAATCACATTCTGCACTATTAGTTCTTTGTAGCTGAACACAGTCTTTCAAAGAAAGTGTGAGAAAATATGATGAAAAATAGCTTAGGTTTTGAGATTAGGACAAGCAGATCACTCAGTAATTACTGTTACAGGTAAAAAAACCTCAGAGTATGGAGATAAATATAATTTGTTGCCTCCTGATAACAGACAAATGCAGTGAGAACTAAAATCCAACTAAAACCACCTTCCTTCAATCCAACCACTTCTACCTCTTCCCACATGCTGCAGCTCTCCCAGCACTGCCCTGCATGGCTCCATACTAAGGGGCCCACTCTTCAGGACCACATTGCACCCCACGGCTCCCCATAGGTTGTATCTCCCCCAGACCTCCTGCCTCACTGTGGGCTCTTCTCCATGTGCTGCAGCTCTGGCCCAGAAAATTCCATGTACTTGTCATGTGAAGAGTTGCTTCTTTTTTGTCAGTTATGTACTACAGTATAGTCTTCATTCTACAGTTTCGATAATTGGAAATTAAAATTTATTTTGAGTCTGATTAATTGTGTTTTAATACCACTATATTATGCTTGAATAAGCCTATTAGTGTAATCTGCCATGTCTATAATTTCAGCGCTGGTAACACATGGATCAGTGGCTTTATGGCTTTCCTTTGATGGATTCCCTCTTCAGTTATAAATCAGGTTTGTGTAGCAGTACTAAATGGTATGCTTAGAATTTTTATTGTAAACCTTTAGCTTTGAATGTTTATAATTTGGCCACGCATAATACCAGGTTTGAAAGGGGGAACATGTCTCAAGGTCCAGACAGAAATGATCATTCATGAAATCTGTAGAAAAGAAAAACATCCATCTCATTTTATGACCACAGAAAAGCTCAAATTCAATAGAATGTTGTTTAGAAATATATATGCTTTTAGTAGTTGTATCCAGAAAAGAGCTTTCTACACCTGGTCCCTTATTTGAGCTCCACTGTAACTTTCATATTCTTTATGGTGGTTCTATTTATAAATAACATCTCAGTCTGCAACTATACAAAATACAGTCTTGACATTCCTGAAGAGACACATTGTAAAATTATTTGCCAGATAACTTTCCACTATTCTACATTTTGCACAATCTCTTCCCCAGTGTAAAGAGACATGGTGATTTGCTTTAAACTTTGATCAGTTATGTTAAGATGGAAATGATATTAAAATTCTCTATTATTTAACTCGGTAGGAAATGCAGTGCTTATTATCTCACAATTATGCATCAAGATATTTGCATAAAAGGTCATAGAATTTTGAATTACCTTACAGTCTACATATGCATAGAAAAATATATGTCAGTGAGGTTTAAGACAGAAACTTCATGAGGAGTGATTTGTACTTTGAGGCCAGATGGACTGCACCCTAGCATGCTGAGAAAGTTGGTGGATGTGGTTGCCAAGCCTTTCTCCATCATCTTTCAACAGATTATTTATTTATTTATTTTGCTACTGCAGATTTACTCTTCCTTGGGGCAGGACACTTTCCTTTGTTGAATTTTGTGAGCATTATATTGGCCCATCCCTTCAGCCCACTGAAGTTCCTCTGGATGGCAGCAAGAACTTCTGTCTTATCAGCCACTCTTCCCAGTTTGGTATCACCAACAAACTTGCTGAGGGTAGGCTCTACCCCCTCATCCAGATCATTAATGAAGATATTAACTAGCTCTGGAGCCAAGGTCACAGCAGTAGTTACTGGTCTCCTCCTAGACTTCAAGCTACTAATCAAAACACTAAGCTTAGCTAACTAGCTCATTACCTATTTGTCCAGCCTATACTTCAACTGCACCTCTACAAAGAAGTCACTAGATCAAGGTAAAAGGTATTTACTGATTTCTCATCTCTTCAGTGAGGGATTTAATTGTAAAAAGTTTTCAGTTTGGTGAAGACCCAATTCCCTTTTTGAATCTGTGTTGACTACTCCCAGTAACCTTTTTCTCCTTCATATTTTGTCCTTGATGTCTTTGCTCTAGCTCCAGCTGTTCCTTGGCTTTGGCTCCAATTGGGAACATGGATTTTTCTAGTTCCTGACTGCTGTTATTTAAGGGAATACTTTGGAGGCATTTTTTATTTTCTTTGCATCTGAGTTTGCTGTGACCACAGTATCTGTTTCTACTCATCTGAATCCCAGCTGAAACCACTGGAAGTGGCCATTCATATCATGACAAGGAATAAGTTAAATATACCACATGAAGTTTGACAAGAATGAGAAATATTTTTGTTTAAAAGAAGGTCACCACTGCCTGTGATATTAGCAGCATGTCATATGTAATTGATTTAATCATATTTTCAAATAAAACAAGCTGTAGTCCAGGAATTCCACTAAGGAGAAAGAGCTATTTATTATTGAAGACATCCTAATACTTTGAAAATTCTACTTGCTTTGAGATGAAACAAAACATATATTTGAAAGGCTGAATCATCATGAAAGATAAATGGTGTTCTAAAAAATAAATAAATAAATGATTAAAAATCAAGGCATATTAAAAAAAAATAAAAATTAAACATGGTGGACCACAGACATTTGAGCTTGTATTATAAAACCAAAGATGAGAAAAAACAAATGTCTATTTCAGTATGAAAGTTTAAATATTTTTTCTTAATAGTTGAAATATTCAGATGGAAATATCTCAATCTTTTTCTTTTTTTTTTTTTTTGTTTTGTTTTGTTTTTTTTGGTTTTTTGCTCATTTCAAAACATTTTATGTTACATGACTTGTTATTTTCATGTCAGTTCAAATAGAAAATATCATCAGCTATGTTGAAATGTTAATAACCTAATATTTTTTTTTAATTGCTTATTAGACTGCATGCTTCTTTTGTCAAATATTCATTGCACCAAAAAGAGCCCACAAAATGGCTCTGATGTTGTCGCAGTAGCATATACAAGCATGTCCTGATGTGCTTTCTCTTAACAGTTTCTAGGGGAAAATGAATTCATGTTTGAGTTTTCTTCTAAAAAAAAAAATAAAAAAAATGTGGGGAATGAAGCAGACTTTTCCTCTCAGCCAGTTGATGCACAAAGATGTGAATTAAAAATACTGTTTGAATCACATAAACACAAAGAATTACTGGTATAGTCTTGCTAGGTAAGTTACCTGAACATTTTTTCCTACTGCATCCTCTCTAGAGTTATAAAGAATCATTCAGCTGTTTTATTGACATATAGTTCACGGTTAACTTCTTACTTATTAGGCCTTAGAAGGACTTCTTGGCAAGTCCATTTGGCTTACAGTAGGGAAATGTGTGCTACAACTGCTTAAACAATATTTGGCTTACTCATACTAAAGTAACATCATTACCTGTGTTGCCAGGGTCTTGTTTCAGATTTATAGGCAGGGGGGTGACATCACTGCAGTTCTTCACCATTTACACTTCATTTGCTGTATCATTCTGGAATAAGAAATGCATATTTCATGTAAAGTTCCCATTTCAATTACACATCATTTGCCTCCCCAGCTTACAAGAAAGGAATCAATTTGCAGGATTGTTAATGATGACCTTCTTGGAATCTTAATAACACCTCACACTGTAAGCCAGCATTTCCGTAGCACTTCATCATTACAGTGTTTTATCACCTAATAGAATTAATGATTACTTAAGAACACTAGCTGTTCTGGAGGTGAGTTGGCAAGTTGGCCAGAACTTAAGATTTCTAAAGTTGCATTATCTTATAATTTAGTTAATTACCATACAGAGAGGTGCAGAAGGGAACTGTTTTTTATCTGTGCTCTACACTCCTAGCAACATTTCAATTCCAGTGTAACTTATGTCAGCTTAAAAGATATTTTCGTGTGTAATGAGTCAGTGGTAGTGCAACTGAAATGGGTTAATACTCTTGCTCTGCCTTCTGTACATTTCAGAAAACCACACTTGGAATGGGCACCAATTGTTATCCTTAATTAAAACCTCTGTGCGGAATCTGTAGACACTGGCCAAATTATCTTCCCACATCTTTAAGGTCAATATAGGAAAGGAGATACACATTTTTGGGATTTTACATATAGGATAGTCACTATTCATACTTCAAATAAATTATTTGGCTCAAAAAAATCCATTTGTTTTGGGAAAAAAAAAAAAAGAATAAATCTTATTGTTTTGGGCAATGTTGATGAAATAGTATTTCTCAATAGCCATCAAACCTATTCTATGTGGCTACCTCAGTTGCTAGTTTTCTAAAACAAACTGCTTCCTAAACATTTAGATGCAGAAAAAGTGGTTGCATGCACTTCTGATCTTTTCTGGATACATGCTAGTAGAGTCTTTGCAAAAAATTAGAGACCAATCAATTTCATAAAAAACAGGATTTCATTACTTTTTTCACACACTGCAGCAAGCATGTGTGCATAAACAATTCTTCTGTTGCATTCTATTACTTTAACAGGTAGTTCTCATAATTCCTCAGACATACAAAAAGCACAATCCTTGCTTTATGAATGTAAAGGTTCTTTTAGATGTTTGTAATGGGCACTTTAGTAGTCCATTACACCTTAATAACTTTGTTTAAATGAAACATGCCTTAAGGAAAAGGGCAAAAATTTTGTCTCAGCTTTTATTGAGAAAAACTATAATTTCTTACCATCAAACCTTAATGCATTAGAATTCACAGACCTCAAAAGGCATAGAGGCATCAAGCAAAAAGACTGGATTAGGTTTCTAGAGGGAAAAGATTAATAGCTATGTTGTTTGAGGAAAACTAGTACATGAACAAGGTAGGTCTGGATGACATTCAAGTTTGGGAAGGAACATTTCAGGGTTAGTACAATACTGATCTGTAATTACCTCTCTTTATGATCAGAAAACTCACAATATCTTTTGTTTGGAGAAAGCTACTCTGTTCACATAATATTAAGAGTTGTCAGTTATTGCCAAAAGGCGCATCTCAGCAACAGTTGTTTCCAACAAAGACTGATAGAAAAGCATAAAGTTGCTAATACCTGAGAGATACATCTGAACATAAAAACTAGTTTCTCTTCTGTAGATTCTCTTCTTTAATTTACATTTCAAAAGTTTTGGAAGCCCAGATTCTTGGGTCTTAAGATTAAGAATTGCCAGTGTAATTATGAATGCTAAAGTCAAAGTTACAGTAAAAGAGAGACTTTCAGGAAAATTTGAAAATATTTAATTGTAGGCAGAAGGAAGATGCTAGCAAAGCCAGAAAATTAAACATTAAACATAAAAATAAACAAAACAAAACAAAACAAACAAACAAACAAAAAAACATGTTTAAAAACAATCTGTAGCAATGGTTGTCTCGCATTTGTACAGTTCTCATCCTGGTATCGCTTGGGATTTTTGTGCATTACTGTCATGCAAATAAATAAAAGGTGATGTGGGGATGTACACAGTTGTAGTAAATCTTTGTGGTTTTGATCCCAGAAGATTACATTTTCGGATGACTATTAGTTACTTTCAACAGTGAAAAGATAAAGATGAAGATGATGTTACGGAAATTATAGGAGGTATTTTAAAGACATCATAGTAATGTATGGTTTACTGTAAATTCGTATTCAACTCTGTCTTATATTATGCACATACAGATGACTGTTGCTAAAACTAATTGTTTTTGTTTATAATATTCTTCTGAAATAAATCTGTATATCAGTACAAATATGAAATGGTATCACTATTCACAAAATTTATGTATCTAATTGGTTCACAAGGCTTTTTCAAATAATCATGGTACAAGAATTAACTGGAAGTAAAGAATCACTATTCAGGCTTGTACTCTTAATTCTGAAATACTTTTTGAGTTACATTCAGTAAATTGTTCTCAAACAATGGGTCTTCTCAAAATTCTGTCTTACTTCAGAGTAATTAAATGTGAAAGTGATTTCAGTAGTCAAAAGGCATCAAGTAACTACTTGACAGAGAGTTAATACTATGGTAACAAATTTGATAGTGAAAAAATGAAGGACATAAATATCATGCTCCATAACACCTCGAATTTTGTACAAGATTGCTTGCATCAGATGAGGTAATAAACATATTTTCTGTATTTCTGTGTGTTACTAAAAGACTACTGTAACTTGTTATATGTTACTCAAAATAAAGGATTACTATTACTAAAATAGAATCCTATTGCAGGACTTTACCTCCTTTAGTACTGGGGATGGACACAATGATCTCTTCAAGTCCCTTCCAATTCTGTAATTCTGTTACTTTGTCATATGTTTAAATCTGATTATGTGCAGTGCTGAGTGCTGCATGAAGAGGCCTGCATTTCAAGTGAGTATTAAACCAATGTCACTGTTGCCCATTCATCACACAAAGGGCAACATCTTAAATCATGTTTCCTTTACTCAGTTATAAAAGTGTTACTATGTTTGTTTTTCTTCCTGGGCACAGGTAAACCTAATTAAATTAAACAAGACTGACTGCATAGTGTTGCACCTGCATTCAGGCAATCCCAGACCTGTCTACAGACCAGGAGAAAAACTCATTGAGAGCAGACCTGTGGAGAAATACCTGAGAGTCATCCTCATTGAAAAGCTGGACATGAGCCAGTAGTTTGTGCTGGAAAGCCAATGGTATAATGGGCTGCATCAAAAGAGGAATTGCCAGCTGGAAGAGAAGGGGTATTGTTTCCATTTGCTCTCCTCCCCCCTCAGGCTCTATTTGGAGTACTGTGTCCAAGCCCAGGGTTCTCAGCACATAAAAACGATGTGGAGTTGCTGAAGAGTGTCCAGAGGAGGACATGAAGACGATCAGAGAGCTGGAGCACTTCTGCGAAGAAAGGATGAGGGAGCTGGGCTTGTTCAGCATGGAGAAAAGTAGGCTCTGGGGAAGCTCTTTGCAGCAATTCAGTACTTGAAAGGAGCTTACAAACAGGAAGAGGAACTAACATTTTACACAGGCAAATAGTGACAGAAAAGACTGAGAACAGTTTTAAACTGAAAAAGGGGAGATTTAGATGAGATATTAGAAAGAAGTTCTTTCCTCAGAGGGAGGTGAGGTGCTGGCACAGCTGCCCAGATGAGCTGTGGTGCCCCATCCTTGGAGACACTCAAGGCCAGGTCGGATGGGGCCCTGGGCAGCCTGAGCTGGTGGGGGGCAGGCCTGCACGTGGCAGGGGGTGGGGCTGGGTGGGCTCTGAGGACCTTTCCAACTCAAGTCATTCTATGGTTCTGTCATTCTGAACTTTTGTCCTTAATGATGGTGTTTCTGGCTCAGGAGTAGTATAAATTATTGAAAATCTCTAAGGAAATTGTGCTTCTTAAAGTTTCAGGTTTCTGACATGTTTGTTGCTGGCTATATCTCAATATTCATAATGTTTTATGTACTTTGAGAGAGTGATTTTATCTTTTAGCAACTTTGTATTCTTTCATTAAACTGGAGAGAACGTTGGAGACTGCATCAGAGGAGGACAAAACTGCACAGTTAAGTGTGATATTGGAATACCGACAGTCCTGGCGAAGTTGCAGATGGTAGGAGAACTGGTCTGGGTAGAGATTACTGAAATGTTTAAGTTTTTCTGTGTGCCAATAAACTGCAAAAAGCTGGAAACAAAATTTCCCCTGATGCGGGTAAAGAAAAATGATGGAGAAGTTATTAGATTTCCATCAGCTTCAAGGATCAATCCTTACTGCATTAAACACTGTCCATAATAAGTATCACTGAATCTGCTGCACCAGCACTAGAAATCAGGTGGAAACTCTCTGGGGGACATTTCAACATTTATCTCAGTGATTTGACAAATTCTGCTCAGTCAAAAACTTTCTAATCTCATACCTGGTTCTCTGAACATGTCTTCCCAAGGAAACCAAAGTATTTGTTGAGGAACAGAGAGTGGTCTCTACTTCATAGGTTTTGGTAGTTGAATTCCCAGGGTAAGTACATTTAGGCTAAGGAAAATACGAGTCCAGTGTAATAGATTTGCTGTATCTTCCAAACTGTAATTTAATACAATCAAATATTTGGCAGATCGAACACTAAAACATAAACACATAAGGATTTCAACAACACAGGGCTTTCATTTTATTTTTCTACCATGTAATACATTTATGAATTCTCAACTTTTTTTTTTTTTTTTCAATAAATATACAAAAAGCAAAATAAAACCCACATTAATCACTGCGTTTCTTAATGACTCTGAATAAAAATACTGTGGTTTTTAAAGACTGAACATTTACAGATTTCAAATCTTCATACCTTTGAATATAGCAAAAACATTTCACATCCAAACAGTGCAAAGCCACATATTTTTGTGTTTTATTTATTAAAAAAATAAAATAAAATATAAATCCCATAAACTAGCTAACAATAATTTGGCACCAGGAATATCTGGCATTAAAACACAATCAAAAGTGTCCCAGAATCTTTGCTTCTATACAGAGTTTATGATTTTTACTGCCTATACTCAGAAAGTTCTGACTAACAGCAAATTGGTCATGTGATTTGGTCTGTAAAATCCACAGGTCTCATTCTGGTCTTAATTTTATGGGTGTTACTCAGAACAGTTCTTGTGCTTTCAGTAGGATAAATCCCTTGGAAGAAAGTAACTGAGAACAGGCTGCAAACTATATTGTTACAAATCTGTTGTTTAATGACTAACTCTTTTAATTCCAATATAACTTGATTGGATCAGTGGAAAGGAGGAAGTTGGTGACAGGAGTGGTTCAAGGATCAAAGGTCTACTAGGCCCAATTAATCCTGTGTCTACAAATGAATGTTAAAAAAAACATTTGTTCTTTAAAAGAAGAAAGATGGAGCTACTTTGTTAGAGTTGTCAGCAATGGAAATATTTAGACAGACAGATAGATGAAAATTTGATCATAAATAGATGAATATTACCTTTGATCTTCAACTTCTGATGTTTTCGTAGTTTCAAACTTGACTGTTTCTGATGTGATAAGTTAGAAGATTTTCAAAGTCACAGTGTTTCATTTTGGGCACAAATATTTTTCAGAATAAAAACTAGGACATTTTCCTTTCAATCGATTTTATTGTTTTTCTCATTTCTTGAGGCCCAGACAAATAGTCTTCTCAGATATTTTATTTTAAGAAGAATGTAAAGATGAAAACACTTAGAATCAACATAGCTAATGAATGAATACCACAGAAAAATGAAAACAAAATCCAGTTACTCTACCCCTAAATCAGAGAGCAAAGGTGGTTTTTGTGGATTATTTACTGACTGAAATAGCCATAGATATCTTCTAAATTCAGTGCTGTCTAGGGGACAAATAAAATCACAAAATAATGATAGAGGAAAACTTCTTTGCTACAAAGTTGTGGTAAAATTATTTAATTCAACTGGTAATTCTAATCTCACTTATTGTTTCTGCAACTTTTATAGCAAGTGTAAGGAGCAAGGTAAATCATTTGTCACCTGCCATTTGCTTAGTAGGTACAGAGCTCTCTGTGTAAGTTTTTTTAAGATCGAACTGTACTAATCAATGCTGTAAAGTAGCCCTTCACTTTTTCACTGTTTTGAAAATTCATGATTTTTTATTTTATCCAGTTGCTGATAATTCAGACAGAACTCCTGTTTTTGATGCACAAGTAGTTTTTCAAATACCTTCTATTTAAATATCCATACAATGTTTTCTGAAGTCTGTATAAATACTTGTGTCTGTGACTGATTTGTTCATACAGTTTCACCAAATAAAAATATTGCTCAGATGTGTTATTGTGAAAGGACATACTGTCATATATCTACCTGTGAACAGTTCAGAACAATTAGTAATGGAGACAACAAATTGTTGTGGCCTTATTACTAACCCATGAATTATAGTGTAGAGACTATTCAATTGAAAATGAGTTTTGAGAGAAATAAACACAGCAGTATTTTCCAATGAGCCAGAGGCCTATTTTGTCCATGTCCCCTTGCTTATCTTAGGTTCATCAAAGTTTCTTCCAGAAAGTGAATGGATTCATAACCAATGTGATCCTTGTTTGGATGCTGTGGCATTAGTAAGGAGGAAACTGAATTTGATGAGACCCATTTGTCCCTTTTTCAACTGCATTTTCGGATTGTTTCACAATTTTTCCATTTTTACATTGTAGCTTCTTTATAGTCAGAGAACACTATGGTTAGATTTTTTTTTTTCCCCACCAAATATGCTGACAAAACATTAATTTGAAAATACAGGGAGGAAAGCAGTTACTGGAAAGCAGTGGCATGTAAACCATGACCTTTTTTTTTTGTAAAACTTTATGTTTCCAGAAGAAATATCATGAGGGGAAACTACTAGGTCAGCCAGAATAAATTAGATTGGACCAGTTCCAGTGGAACAATCTGGAAAAAAAAAAAAGGCAACACAAGCAAGAATGTGTTTAATCTGGATGTGTCCCAGGTTTACGTAAGTATACAGAAAACTGCTTTATGAGAGGAACAGGATAATTGATGTCACAGTGATATAAAATACAACTTTGACTTTCTGCATATTTAGCTATATTTACCCACATTATCTTACAGTGTAGTGTCTTTTCATTAAACAAATGCGGACCACTGCAATAAAGTACATAGTTCTGTTTCACCCCTACCTTCATCTGAGAGCTTTAAACAAGCAAAAATGTTCTGGTAGAATCATAGAACATCTATTGATGTTATGAGCCAGTGTATTTTACAGGTACATAAATCTTCCACTAAAAAGTAAAAGGAGTGGATCAATACAGTAATCCAAGACCTGCTGATAGCTAATAAGATTTGCCTAACCCCATACAGTTGTCATCTTTACAAATCACTGTCTGCAATGAAAACTATCTTACCCCTGACTCCAGTCTATTAATGGTGCTGAACTCAATGGAGGGCAGCTGGTTATTTTCACAGTATTCAGATGCGTCCTCTATAGTGCCTTACACAGAATGCAAGATATGTATTTTTTCCCTTAGGAACCTACATCCTAAGGGCTGGTCTAGACTGCAGAGCATAGCTGTGTCTGGGTTTCTCCATGTGCAAACACAGAGACCAGACAAAAGGCTTAGAGGCCAAATCCTGCCATCCCCCAGGAAACTATCCAGCAACCACAACCACTGAGTTTTATAATCCTAGACACTGCTGAATTCTATCAGAATTCTAATAATTTATCAATGTGATCAAAACATGAAGAGTGCTAGATGTCAGAATTGCTAATCCAACTGCTAAGTCTCCAGTCTTGATCTTAACTTTAACCTAGGCACGTGTTTGGCAGTTAGGAGTTGTAAGTGGCTTCCCCCCACTTCTACACCTAATCATCCTTGTGCCTTTTCTGATAATGGAAATACAGAGAAGGAAAAAACTTATTTTCACTCTAACCGAAAAGCCAAACTGTTCTCATCAAATCTGCCATGATCAGGAAAGCAAGACAATATCCAAGTTCTCTGACTCCTGAAATTCACTATTCTTCCTTCTTTAGTCCATCACCTGATGACACAGCTCTAAACTGTACATACGTGTCAAGTGGTGCCATCTGCTTTTGCACTAGCACTGGCTTTGATTTTGACATAATTTACTGTGTTAGATAGCACCATCTTAAAAGCTACCCCCTGAGGCAACTGAAAGCACTATTTCATGTATCTTTATGGTAGTCAAGAAGGTGCTAGACTTGACCCTCATGATTTACTTTACAGTATGATGGATTTGAAGTGCTTAATATGATCCCTTCCTTTGTCAGCTGTTGAGATACTTCTTTCTTCTGACAGTAATGTGAAAGATGCAAGCGTTTCTGGTGCTCATGACAATACCTTGGGGCTCACTTAACTGGGAGGTTAATCTGAACACTGATATGCTTAGCAGCTTGATTATTGCTGAAAATGATCAGACCCTTCTAATAGCTTCATAAAGGAACAGAAATAAATTCCTAGAAATTTCATGGACAGCTGTTTGGATAAAGGAGGAAGATTTCCTGCAATGCTGCTATCGCAATCTGTGCTGATGACATTAGATAAAGAAAATTAAAAGGTAAAAGTACTTTCCACTTTTACCGCTCACCAGAAATGTTTCAAGTAGAACTTCCACGGTGAGTTGTGACAATAAATTCAGAGAGGACATTTATGACAAAGCAATTTCATTGAGGTGCTTCTATAGCCAGTATCTTGCAAACCCTACCTTTGCAAAAGTACCAGTACGCTTTCTTCTACTGCAGAGTACAGTTGTAGCAGGAATGCTCTCCTGAAATATTTTTATTTCTTTCTGGATAGTACAAAAGCAAATGAGATGTCACATTGCCTGTGTTCATCACCATCTGAAGGGTAGAGAAATGCACATGGGAATACAGTCTAACATCCGCTTTCATACAAGGCTATATGAAAGCATTTGTTTCAGCAAGGGTGCATTCATAGTACCTTTAAAATAAAAATGTTACCTTTAAACTAAGAATGAATAATACTTGAGGACTACTATTTCCAGGATGTGCATTCTTTCCACTAATCAAGGTGACAGTTATGTATAATCTTCCCTGAGTCAGCTGCACTTTTTGATTGTGCCATGTCCAACAGGGTAAAGACTTCAGCCAAAGAAGGGAGAGGTAGATGTCTAATATTCCAACAACTCATTAATGTGTCAAATGGATGGGAAATGAGAAGTGATAATGTCAGTTGCACATCTGAGTCTTGCCTTTCAAAGGTGGACCTGCATAACCTGTACTGTAACCAGCATTATTACATCAGTACTTCCAAGTCTTAATTTTGTATTTCTATACTTTATAAAATTATGCAAGCATAGGAAAAAAGTCTCCATCATACACAAATACTTAAATGCATACATACATACATACATTAATAGGTAGTATAACATCTCAGGAAAGATTACGTCAGCTGAAGATTTACTCCATACACCTAGGTGCTGTTGGGCTAAACAAGGAGAGATGTTTTGCCAAATAATTCACATTGCTGCAGCACATCACAAACCATGCACATAGGCAACCTATCTTTACTGATTCTTCTGTCTTATTGTAAGTACAGAAATGTGAATTCCCCTTTCCATGATTTTCTTTTGTCTTTGGTATTTCAACAGCAGAAGTGAATTAAAGAAAACAGCAGATAATGAATATTTTCAAGGTTTCAACAAGCTTAACTCAGGAAACCTGAAGATGATTTGCTTTATCATGGATTTGTAACTGCTTAAAGAGCAATACATGGTATGATGTATGAACCAATCTTAAATGAAACTTAGTCTGGTCTTTAACATTCAAAAGTATTTATATTTAGCACAGTTCATTAACTATTTTTAGAAGAGAACCCTGTGAATTAGATAGTGGTCCCTTAAATCACCTTTGATTGCTTTTAGTAAATTGTAAAACTCTATGTGCATTTGTCACCCCTAACAGTGAAACCAAAAGGAAGTGAGAATAAGCAGCTCAGGGAGTAGAAAAATGTTGCTAGATTCCTGACATACTAGGGTTCAAGTGCACCAGAAAGATGTGGTGCAAGGAAGAAATGTTTTTGCTAAACGCCTTAGATGAAGCTGACCCCGTTGTCAAGTGATCTGTTATTTTCCTGAGTTCCTCCTTCTTCACTTTGGACACATCAGCACAATACACTGCCTTGGAGTAATAACTTGGTCTGAGACAATTTAGTTTTATAAAGTTAATGTTTAAACTAGTGTACATCTACAATGTCAGCACATGAAGGCTGGAAATTTGACATGTTAAGCAAGGCTTCTGTTCCAGCACCACTGCACAGTACTTACTCCACAGTGTAAGTACTTATGCACTGCACTTACTCCACAGTGTGTGGAGTAAACCTAGGTTCATAGTAGTAAATCTGTTCCAGTACAACTGTAATTATTTTTTTAGGTTTTTTTTTTTTTTTTAAACTGTTTGCTTGTTTCTCACTATATTGTTGTGTTTTGTTTTCTTCTGATGAGACATATTAGTTGTGAAAGTTAGTTACAGTTGGAAAGAAAAACAAAAATTTAGATAAAGATTTGTATCTGACACATTTATTTCTTCAGTCTTTATGGACCAAATGTTAATCTCTTGCAAATACAGTCTATAAGGTCTATAAGGATTCCATTAAAATGGAAGAGGCCTACGTCCTTTCAGATAGCTGTAGAGAGCTATAAGGTTTCTCCTGAGCCTCCTTTTCTTCACCTTGAACAATGCCAGTTCCCTCAGCCACCCACCATAAGACTTGTGCTCCAGACCCTTCACAGCCTTGTTGCCCTTCTCTGGAAAAACTCCAGGACCTCAGTGTCTTTCTTGTAGGGAGGGGCCCCAAACTGAGCATAGTACACAAGGTGCGGCTTCACCAGGGCTGAATACTGAGGAACGATCCACTCCTTGCTCCTGCTGGCTACACTATTTCTAGTTCAAGACAGGATGCTGTTGGCCTTCTTGGTCTCCTGGGAACACTACTGGCTCATGTTGGGCTGTGCTCCAATGAACACCCATCATTTTCTCCTGAGCATCTTTCCAGCCACTCAGCCTCAAATTTGTAAAGGTGTATGAGGTTGTTGTAACCAGAGTGCAGGACTCAGCACTTGGTTTTGTTGAAGCTCATACAGCTAGCCTCAGCCCACTGATCCAGTCTGTCCAGATCCCTCTGAAGGGCCTTCTACACCAGCATGGATTGACACTTCCTCCTAACTTGGTGTCATCTGCTGTCCTACAAGGAATATACTCAATCTCCGCATCATGATGATCAATAAAGACATTAAACAGTCCAAACCCCTATACATACCCCCTGAGAAATACCATGTATGACCAGTCACCAGCTGGATTTAAATTCATTCACTGGTAAAGCAAAACAGTATGCTATATTGTTAATATAGCTATATAAATGTATAATACTTTTTTCAACACATGAAATTTTTCTAAGTACCTGAATGAAAACAAACCTTTCAATTCATTTATAGCTAGTTATATGTACATACATATGTAAGGTGGAATGATACAAAGATGGCAACAGATATTCAAAAGTTTATTTATGGGAAAAACTTGCCAATATGGATACCTTTGCTGGGAAATGCTGAGGCAGTCTCCACCAGGGAGCAATCTCCAAGAGATGCTGCCTTAGTGGTGGTCAGCCCTTAAATGAGGTCTAGAGGAGGTAGAGTCAAGCTCCATCCCTTCTGGGAGCACAGCTAAATTACTCTCACCTGTGCTCCCACAGCTGACCTGATACTTGCCTCAGCTGATTAATCAGAGGTTCAGGCTGTGATTACCAATTTCACATACAACATATATATATATTTCATTTGAGGGCAAATTGATCATTCACTCTTTCACTGTTTTTGAGACAGTCTTTCACTTATCATAAGTGAGTACGAATATTTTTGTACAGCACAGAGTTCTTTCTGATTCTTCCTGTATATACAGCTGATGGATTCAGCAACTCAAGTCTGTGGCAGGGTATTTTGTTTTAAATTTGGATTTGATCATTCTGGAATGCACACCATGGCCTAACTACTGGAAATGGGGGGAAAAAAAAAAAAGAAAAAAAAAAAAGGCAGCAGACCAAATTCAAAATTTAGAAAAAGCTACAAAGTTTTTATACGTAATCAAATATTTATATATGTATTAAATATATATATTTTATGTAATTAAATACATAAATATGTAAAATTAAGTGTAGATCAGAAATTCAGTGGTGCAATAATATTTTGGAAGGGTAAAAAATTGTCAGGTATCTATTTGCTACTTAAACAACAGCCAGAATAACCTATAAATAAATCTGTAAACAGAGCATGATTTCCTTTGTACTTGAATCAAGGCATCCTTAGTTTGGTTTGTTATACTGTCATGTTGCTGGGAGAACAGTAAATGAGAAAATAAATTATGTAAGTACTAGAGTTCTATAATTATTTTTATGCTTTGAAGTGTGGCAACTTAAGTCTTAACATGGAATAAAAGCAAAAGAAATTTTATTGACACAGAAATATCATACCAAGCTTGTCTCTTTGAGCATTCAGAAATCTGGGGATGTTTAATTAAATACGTCTCATTAAAAAAGAGAAAGCTGTGTGGAGATTCATTGAACTAATGGAAAATATTACTTGTATCAGGATACAAGTTTGCTTAAGACTTGAGTAGGAATAAAGAAAACAGTCCTCGATGGCAATACTGAAGAACATGAAGAACATGCAAGTCATGAATTAAGAAATGAACAGAATGGCAAAATTAGAATAAATAATATAATGCAGTCTTTATTATTGTATCCAAAAGCATTACTAGATCTACACATTATTCTGATTATAATGGAGTTTAATTGCTTTTTATAAAGGAGCTGTCAAACCAAACCCACAGCTGTAGATACTATCTTGAGAAGGTTTCTTCTTTGTCAAGGTGACATTCTTACTAATGCTTTCTCCTGAGCAGTCACTGGTAAAACTTCACAGAAGAGTAATCACAAGATTTTCTATTAGGAAGCTACATCCCATGTGATGATCTTATCTGTCATTCTGAATCATCATTCAACAAGATAAAAGAGTTCTTCAGTAGCCAGGCTATTGTACACTACTAACTAGCCCTCTAATGGGGACTAATAATTATCCTTTCTTTTATCTCTAAAATTTTTCTGGGTTGTTGCTACCTGAAAATCTAAGGGTTTGCAGTGGTGACTTGTCAGATAAAGTAGTTTTTCAAGCAGCCAAAAAAAACTTTTATCTTGTAATTATGATTTTATTATTATTATTTCACATAAACTCAAATATGGTGCCAAAGGTGATTATGCACTGAAAATACAAGATTCCTAATTTACTCTTCAGGGTTGTAAAAAAAGATGGTTTTGTGAGAGAAGACACATATTTAGGTGGTTTTTGTTGTTGTTGTTGTTTGTTGTTGTTGTTCTTCAGATGTTCTTGTAACTGTTCATCTCTTTTTTTGCTAAGAAACCCTGTGCTCTGATTATAGGATTAGAGAAAGGGAAAAAATACCAGAGGCTTTGTGTGAGACAGACATAGAAACAAAAAGGATACAGAGTCTTATAAAATGTTCTTTCAGTAATTTAAACCAAACTGCAAAATCAGCTTAATAAAATGTTATCAGCCTGTTATCAGCACTGTGGTTTTCAGAAATTTCAGATATTTGCACAGAAATCAAAAGGTCACATTACAAAATGTACATAACTGCTTGTTTGAAGCTGTAGTAGTTAAACAGGTCTGTGATATACAGTTAACTGTGAACTGTTTTATTTTTTTTTCCTGTCTAAATATATCACTAGTTCTGCACCAGACTTGTCCTTTTTAGGATGCTGATAGGCAGCTTTTCAGCCCTGTTCTGATAGTGGGATTATGATCTGATTTTTATCTCCTTTAATTTTTTTTTTCCATTATATACAGAATATTCATAGTTTATAGCTATATAAAGCAATTTTAATAAGTAGGCAATTCAAAAGCAAGAAATATTCAAACAAAAGTTAGTTATGTGTTCCAGTCTGAGTATTTCTGTGATGTAGGTTCTCTAAAACTCATTCTTCTTCTTCTGCAGTTGTTTTAATATGATAATAATAATACAAGTAGTTCTTATTTCCCCATAACTTTGCAATTTCTATTAAAGAACACGGGCCCAGCAACATACACATAAAAGGACCTGTCTCAACAAATTTCAGTTCCAGTAGAATTTGTTGCATTTGTACTGAAGTGAATGAAAATACAGTGTGCATACTCTGTTTTATACAACGACACAATGGCTATTTATTAGGCATCTTTCAAGTAGTTGGTAGAATAATGAGTACATAGCTTCTGAGGAATCCTAGCTCAGCACCTGTTTTTTTGACAAGGTCTGGTTAAATAAGCTACCTATTCTTGATATTACTTATGTGCTACTTGTTGAAAATACTACTAAGAGTTTAAACAAAATCTTCTTTTGCTTTGTATGTTTTGGTATAGAACAGAGATCCCTGTGTCCTACTAGGCTATAGTATTCCCACTCACAATGAAGCTTTGTAAATAACATTTGTGAAGGGAAATTGGTTCTGTATTAACTTTCTGTGTCTTATCATGTAATTGAAATGATTTAAAAAAATGAATATAGAATCATAGAATAATGAAATTGTTCAAGTTGGAAAAGACTTTAAAGATCCATCACATCCAACGGCAACCTAACCATACTACCCTAACAATCCTCCTCTTTATCATGTCCCTGAGCACCACATCCAAATGGTTTTTATCTTGTAATTATTCAAGAATTATTCTGATGCATGAGGAAAAGAATGGGAAGTGTGAGGTGAGGTAATAGAGTGGGCTGGAAGGAATGGTTTGGGTGTCTTTACAGAAAACATGTTTTTGTCTCCTTCTCTTTTCCTTTTGGATATCCAGCCTTTTCAAATAGCTTCTAAGAATATTAGTTTCTGACAAAAATATGTTTACTGCTAATATGTGAGGTATTTAGGTCACTGAGCATTGCTCATTTTTGTCTAGCCCTTGAATTAAATGGGATCTCTAATAGCTGCTGCAGCTAATGAAAGTTGCTTCTGTTTTCAAAACAAATTTCAGATACAGACATGCCAGGAAAAACCTGCATGATAGTTGGCTACTGATCTTTGCCACACTTAGAATGAAAACATATTAATATCTGATAGCAAAATTGCTGTTGTACCAAGAAATTAAATTTCTATATATACAAAGGACAGACTGATTGAATATGAATAGATTTTTCTATTCAGACTATAAATGTAGAATTCTTTCTGTTTATTGTTTGTTCTCAAAAATTAAAGTGGAGAATGTAGTCTGAGTTTTTACATTTTTGACTGAGACTAGGCAGGATTTGTCTTTCAGTTTAAAAATATGTGGAGACATATATGGGTCGTGAGTTGTCATAGAGACTATAAGTCACAGAAGAGAGTTGGGAAGCACCTGTTTGGGTCACTGAATAGCAACTGCTCTTCAAAGCAGAATTTTTTGTCTGGCCAGATGTCTTTACAATGAGTGGAAAGAATTCCTGAGAAGTTCTGTGTACCTCAGGCACCATATTAACAACAGGGTCAATCCTCTTTCACAATCTTTTGCAGAACTTGCACTGCATATAATGTAGATTACATAAGCAAAATCAAGAGTGTAAAAATCAATATCAGTCTGATATAAACAAAAAAATCTTCAACAGACCCTCACAGTATATCTTGCAACCTGATGAATGCACTCCTGAAGATCTCTGTGACATTGTTGAAAGCAGAAATATTGATCTGCTAGGGTAGCTGCACTGTCAACAGAAGTTGGCTTGCTGCAACTCTGATACTGAAAATGAGCATTTCGTAGCTTGTTACAAAATAGTTAAGTCCTGAAAAGTTGGAAGTGGAGAAACTGAAGTTTCCTGTAAAATCCCAAATTCTACCCACTCCATGTACACTAGAAGATATATTTCCTCTCTTCACAAGATTTTTATTTTTTTTTTTAATGATTTTTTTATTTCTTTCCCCACGGACTGGGCAGTTTGGAGTAGCTCTTCTTGGTTTAATGAACCACTGTTCAGTACTTTTTCCTGGCAACTCATTGTGTGGCCTATTTTCTGCATACTTGTCAAACCCACATCTGAAAACCATGTTAGTCATTTTCTCTTAAGATCACACATTTCATAAGAGTTTCATTTTCACAGTCAAATATAGTTATTCCCACAGTGAAAAATTGCAAACTACAATTCAGACATGAAGACTGACCAACTGTTAATTTTAGGTGCCAAATTTAAGACAAAATGGACCTGGATTTTTTCTGTAGTGGTATTATGGCAGACTAATTCCATGTGCGATATCCAGCACTTTCAGATGATGTTGTAAGCGTTTAGTTTTTCTGTGGGTGACATCTAGGAATGTAAATCCAGCCAAGCAGAAAATAAAAAACAGCCCATCAGCAACAGACCTAGGAAACATTCAGCTTCAGGGAGTTGTCCAGCACAACACTGAAAATTTGGAGCACGTTAGTATCTCATCCCTTTCCCCAAGGGAGAATTCAGCTGTAGAAGTCATGAGATTAGAATTTAGAGAAGATTTTGAAATCAAAAGACTTCATGAGATTATATATTTTTCTCCAAAGTCTTTGTTCAGAACAAGCGGGGGGGAAAAAAAAATAAAAATGTTTCAACATCTAACAACTTGTATTATTTGATATATTTGGATTTCATGATGTCCACTGAGGTTCAACAAGGCCAAGTGCAAGGTGATTACTTGAGTTGGGGCAATCCTTGAAATGAGCACAGACATGGAGAAGAATTAATTGAGAGCAGCCGTGCAGAGAAGGACTTATAGGTCCTCATGGATGAAAAGTTGGAGATGAGACAGCAGTATGCTGCAGCCTGGAAGACCAACAGTATCTTAGTCTGTATCAACAGAGGGGTGACCAGCAGGGCAAGGGAGGGTATTGTCCCCCTCTGCTTTGCTCTCCTGAGGCTCCATCTGGAGTACTGCATCCAGGCCTGGGGACCCCAGCATGGGAAAGATGGGAAGTTGTTGGAGCAGGTCCAAAAGGGGACAGGGAGGGGTAGGGAACATCTCCTATGAAGACAGGCTAA
Organism: Excalfactoria chinensis; assembly: GCF_039878825.1. NCBI lineage: Eukaryota > Metazoa > Chordata > Aves > Galliformes > Phasianidae > Excalfactoria > Excalfactoria chinensis. Next base: position 97,972,864 of record NC_092825.1, on the reverse strand, counting down.
GGAAGTTGAGCTTGTTCAGTCTGTAGAAAAGAAGATTCTGAGGAGATCATTTTTGAAAGGGAGGTAGGGACTGACTTTGTACATGGTTAGATAGTGATAGGACAAGGGGGAATGTCTTTAAACTAAATTAAGGTAGATTTAGATTAGATGTTAGGAGGAAATTCTTTACTCAGAGATGGTGAAGCACTGGCACAGTTTGTTGGTTAAAATTTATTAAAATATCATTTTTGTTTTAACTAACTGATTCTGGTTCTCTGACCTGTATGACTTGACATGATATCCGTGTGTAGTGGCCTTGCAATATACATGGATATCAAGGTTCTGCAAAACTAAATAGAGTTTTGGTTTTGTTGCAAGCTTGCAATTAAGTACTTAATAATCTTCTTCTTCTCTATAGTTACATTCTAGTCCTTTCAAAGTGAGTTCATACTTCCTTTGTGTTCAACTTTGACAATGAGTTGAAAGTCATGAGTGAACTTTTTAAACTTCTAGATGAATATTTGATAATTTAATGTAAGGATTTCTGTCTGCAATCAAATATTAAGGGAATCTTACAGATGTGAAGCTCTGGTTATTGCTAAAAGTCTCTAAGCATACCAGTTGATTTTTGGAAATTCAGCCTCCTCAGTGTCTGGTCCTTCACAACTATTTCTGCTGCAGGATGTTTTAATGTGAAGAGATTCCTCTCTCAAAATTTAACAAAAAGGTTTAGCCAAGAAGATCCATAAAGGACAACTCTTTCTGATGTCTTCAGTTGTTTCCTGCTGCTGTAACATACTTTCTCTTATGACTGTGAATTCCATATCATCCAGATTAGTCGTCTCTGTCATCATTCAGTTCAAATGATGAGCACAAACAAAGTAGTTTAATATAAATATTCTAGATTACTCAACAGAGGTGTTCACATTGAAAAGATAAATAGTAAGTTCCCAAGTCCTTCCCTATGTTTCCAGTGTAGTGTATAATGTGTAGAGTGTGAATTTAGCAGGTCCACTACTCAGAACTTAGACTCATCAAAAAGTATTTTGGATATTTTTTCCCCTGGAAAAATAAAAATAAAAATAAAAACTTCATGCAACCAAGAACTGGAAAGCACTGGCTAAAAATACAGGTGCTTAATAACAGAAATCTTGAAAAATGTTTCTACTATAATATTTTTAGTTTCACATAAGAAGCTTAAATTTCCATGTGCAGTGCTTAATTATTCAAAAATAGTTTTGTATTCTAAAAAACACAGTTTTTGGTAAGCTATTTGGCAATTTCCTGAACATAAGTAATAACTTGTTATTCTGCAATTCAGACCAGTCCCTTTTTCATGTATGTTTTGTTGCAGAGAAAAAAGGTTCATCAATTTAAATAGTTTAAAGTACTGTCAGAAAAATCAATAGATGGATGGTGCATAGTATAAAATACCGTTTATGCATTATCTTCTTTGCCTCAGTATAAAAATATAATCTAATTTTACAATCCATCAGAACTTAGAATTTTCTTAGCCCTCTTAGTCTCCTCAGCCAACTGACTCTATTTTCATCCTTTAGAATTTCATCATTATTTTATTGTGTCTTCATCTGTGTATACCCGCTTTGTAAGAAGTTACTTCTAAAATCTTATACCATTGAGAAGACTTTATTTACTGAATATCCTTCATAAACCTCAAGTTCAAATTACGGTGATAGGGAATTATTAATATAACTTTACCAGTTATTAGGGGGGAAAAATATGTCATCTTCAATGACTAGAATATATTCTATAGCTAAAATAATCATGTAGGAAACTTAGAATGTAACTACTATTGCACATGGATTACTACATTGAAGAAATTATCTGTGGAGTTCAAACTGAAAGAAATTCAATAACTTGTTCCTGCTTGCACCACAATAAAATTATTTAGCAAGAGGAAGGCACAGACAGCTTGGCAGGAATAAATGGCATAGGAGTGGTGTTTGGATTTTTCTGACACCAAACAGCTGTCATGTAGTAAGTTTTCATTTCTTCTCTCAGAAAACAATTTTCTTAAAGCTCATCTTCAGTGTTTTTGTTATTGAAAGTTCAGTTTTTCTGAATTATTACTGAATTTTGAACCTCTGTTTTTGAACCAAATTTTAGCTTCTGATTGACTATGCCATTCCAAAAGTGTATCATTTTGTAATTTTAAAACAACATTGAGAGCTTTCATTAGTACACCTCATTCTCCAAATGGTGAATCAGAAGGATTTGTCTCAATCTATCCCCTATATCTTCAGGGATATATTTTGGTAAATTTTTTAAATAAGTCAAATATTCACTTCAGTGTCAAGCAAAACGATTCAGTCAGAAAAGTACATTTTTTCAAAAATCTCATTATCTAAGGAGATTAAGAAAAGGAATTGATGAAAAAAAAAAAGGATTCATTATAAAATGTAATGGAGTAGTTTTTGAGATAGAACAGAAGCTTTCCTGAAATAATCTACACTTAAAATAAAAATAAATATAAATATTTATAATAATAAATATAAAATAAAAATAAAAATAAAAATAAAAATAAAAATAAAAATAAAAATAAAAATAAAAATAAAAATAAAAATAAAAATAAAAATAAAAATAAAAATAAAATAATGTTGATCAGCGACTGTTGCAATAGCTCTGTTAATCAACATTTACATATACTTTAAAATTACATATTAAGTTATGCAGAAATGTAAGATGAAAGTGTTACAGCATCCAGCAGTAGAAATTTGAGAGCATTAGGCGTAGTCTTCACTGCTTGCTTATTTTTCCCATGAAATTAAGGTTATTTTTTTTTTAAATAGTGTTATGTCTCCAAAAATCAATTTCTTTTACATTTCTCAACTTCCAGCTTCTATATTTCCTTCCTCTCCAGCCTATTTTGAAGGACATACCCACAGATCATAACATCATAGAATCAGTAAAGCTAGAAAAGAACTTTAAGTAAGATTATCTAGCCCAGCCATCAGTCTACCCCCATCAAACCCATTAACTGTGGACTTCAGTGTCATATTCACACATTGTCTGAATACTTCCAGGTAAGGTGACCCCACCACCACAGTGGACAGCCTGTACCACTGCTGCACCACTCTTTCTGAGAAGAAATTATTCCTAATCTCCAGTCTGAACTTCTTCTGACTCAACTTGAGGCCATTCCCTCTTGTCACTGTTACCTGGGAGAAGATGAACCCAACCGCACTACAACCTCCTTTCAAGTGATTGTAGAGAGATATAAAGTCTCCCCTGAGCCTCTTCTTCTTCAGACCAGCACCGTTAGCTGGTCTCCATAAAATTTCCTCTTCAAACTCTTCACAGCTTTGTTGTTTTACTCTGGACATGCTCCTGAGCCTCAATGTCTTTCTTGTAGTGAGAGATTCAAAACAGAACACCTTTGTAATCAAGATGTAGCCTCATCAAGGCTGAGTGCAGAAGGACAATCAATTTTCTGCTCCTGCTGGCTGCACTGTTTATGATATAAAAAAGGATACTGTTGGTCTTCTTGGCCACCTGGGCACACTGCTGGCTCATGTTCAGCCCTGTGTCAACCAACACTCCCAGATTTTTTTCTTCTGTGCAGCTTTTCAGCCACTTTGCCTCAAATCTGTAGTGATGCATGAGGTTGTGATCAAAGTGCAGGACTCAGCACTTGGTTTTGTTGAATTTCACACAGTTGGCCTCAGCCCATTGATCCATCTTACTGATGGAAAATGTTGCAGGAGACAGAGTCAAAGGCTTGCAAATTAGTATTATTAGCAATTTAGTTGGCTATCCCTGAGGTGAAACACATAGGCATGCAGCATGTCAGACTGACTGTGTAAAGGAGCTTGTAGAACAGCACAACTAGGTCCTTTACATGATAATGGGCATTTTCTCTATTTATAATTCACAACAATTTTGATTGCTTTATTAGTATTTTTACATTGGTGCATAAGCTATACCAGTCCTATTTATATATTGCTCTTATACCTGTGTTGTCACAGAATTAACCACAGAGTCATAGGATTAGTTGGAAGGGACCTAAAAAATCACCCAGTTCCCATCACCCCAGCATGAGCAGATACACCTTCCACTACACCTTTAACAATTCCAGAGATGAGACGTTCTCAATCCTATGGGCAATCTGTTCCAGTCCCTTACTACCCTCTGAGGAAATAATTTCTTCCTTACATCTATTCTCTTTTAGTTTAAAACCATTATCATTGTCTTATCACTATATGTCAAGTTAAGGAGCCTCTTCTCATCTTTCTTGTAGGTTCCCTACATCTATGTGTGTGTCCATGCATGCAGACACAGAGAAGAATACCCATACTCACACACATAGGTGCATGTGTATATATACTCACAAATGCATATATACACATGCCCATGTGAGAAGAAGCACATGGACACACCCACTACATAACTTTTGAGGCCAGGTTGGATGGGGCCCTGGGCAGCCTGGTCTAGTATTAAGTGTGGAGGTGATGCCTTGCGTGTGGCAGGGGGTTTAGAGCTTGATGATCCCTGATGATCCAACCCAAGCCATTCTGTGATTCTATGATTCTATGGAAGTATTTCCTTTGTCACTGAAGAATGTTTTACCTCTGCTACTGTACTAGTAAAATAAATAAATAAATAAATAAATTGAGAACCAAATTCTGGAGAGAATTTTGCCAGTTCTGTGGTAGATTGGCATTCAAGTTTAAGTCTGTACTAAGCACACTGAACTTCTTCAAAACCTTCTTCTGAGAGAAGAGTCATTATTGATGCTGTTACTGTAAGAGGAAAAGGCAATACCACAGACTTGGAACAGAGTTTTGTTGTGATATCTGTAAACTACATGCCTCAGCAAAACCAGACTGAAGTGCTGAACTGTTTCTCTGATAACACTGATATGTCCAGAATCAACATGGAAACGAGTCAGTTTAATGGTTTGAGAAATAGCTAGGCTATTTCTACCCATGAACCTATAGAGCAGTGCATCAGTCTTAACAAAATTTGATTGAAGACATATGCCAAAGTAGAACAAAAACCATGCGTATTTGTATTAAATTCTAGTCATATTTATTTTTAATTGTGTAGGACAGAGTATACTTTGAAACTTTGAAACATTTCCTGAGCCACTGGGGAAATGCAAAAAAAAAAAAAAAAAAAAAAAAAAAAAAAAAAAAAAGAAAGCGTATTTGCAGAGGTAAATGTGACATGTGCTGCTGGTTTTCCCAGCTTTGTAAACAGATGAACAGAGAGCTAAATGATAAGATTTTTAGATGAACGTTTGGCAGGCAGCTAGGAGTGGTAAGAGGAACTGAGGAAAAATGCCATAGAGCAGTCTAACAAGCCTTGTATTTTAACAAGTAATGAACTCCTGTTTTGGAGTGCCAAAAGTATTTCAGAAGAAAAATGAATAGCTGTTTAAAGAGAAACATACTAATTGTTTTATAAAAACACATACTCATCTCTATGTAGTTTATCAAGGTATTTTGGAAGGTAAGCATGTGCTTTTCTGGTGTTGTTTTTGTGGGGTTGTTTTTTTTGTTTTGTTTTGTTTTTTTCATATATTATTCTATAGTAATGGTAGTATAGGGCCATACTTTCAAAGACATAGCAAAATATTTAAGTATGTGGTGGAAATTTCTTCTTCCTACTGGGAAAACTATGATTCAAAGAGAGTTACAGAACACCTTCAGTCTGAACTCACGGACAAACCTCTTCCAGGAAAATCCTGCCCCCACTGTGTCACACTTTTTTTTGATGGTGTTTTAACCATTTTAGAATGGTAGAAGGGATTCTTCATGTGCACAGGAACAGCATTCCAGAGATGAAAGAAGGAATCCTGAAAATTCCTGCACTACTCTCAGGCCTCTCCTGCAGTGGATTTTCTGGTGATTTTATACTCACCTTAGAAACACTCTCTATGGAATATATTGTCTGTGCTGTTGTCATAGCACCAGTTCATTTACTTGTCCTGCTGGAGTAGAGTCTAGACTAAGCGTCACCCTGCTGGACAAAGCACTCTCTCTAGGCATGTTTCTTTTCAGAGCTTTGATGGTGAGACAGGAAAACCTTCAGAAGGAAGAGCTGTTTCTATGCTCCTCATTCTTCTCTAACACTACAAGGCTAGAATAGAAATGTGTATGTGCTACCTGACTGCCTTAGACTAGAGCCAGTCTTCTGCTCTGTTAAAGTATCCTGAGGCTTACTCTCATGACTTGCCAGTGTCACAAGTCAAAAGCAGAATTGTGAAGACCTTCATATTAAAGGCATTACTGACTTTCCTCAGCTTTTCCTCCTCCTTTGTCATTCCTTCCACGTAAGTTTTCTTCTATTTTAGAGAGGCTTTTTCCTTCTTATTTTTTGGTCTCTTGTGAATTTCATTACAACTAAATATAATAAAAATATCAAATGCCTTATAAAGTAATTCAAGCAATCAAAAATTAAAGAGATGCAACAGAACCACGTAAATTATAATGCATGTTATATGCACTGTATTTTTCTCTTGCGAGGGTTGCTCTAGTCTTTTGTCCCTAGAAAGTGACTACATGTCTACATAGCTTGGGTATGGAAAAATTATTTTGATAATATTCTTCTCTGTGTGAAAAGTTGTCTTTCAAAATGAACTTAAACTCTTTGTTATGGTTATCATGAGATAATCTTTATCTCAAATAAACAGAGAATACATACCTTCTTTGTTATTTGTAAAGGCTGCTTATTGAACGTCATACTAAATCATTTGCAAAGTGCTAAGAAAATCCTTAATTAAAAATGTCAATATAGAAGTAAAACTCTCATTTCCGTCAGCCTGGGCCTTCACTCATAAGAATGTTTTCATTAGGTTTGACATTGTTTGCCAAGGGTATGTCATGTACTCTGTAGCTCTTTTGCTTCCTCAGGAGCTGTTGAAATTCAGCATGCAGCTGGATGGATACATCTTGATTAAGGAAATTGTCTTCTAGAGGCTTTGTTTATTTGCTCAGCAATGTGCTTGAGCAGGAGGGCAAGTGAAAGGTCAGTGTCTTTGGAAACTCAGAAAGGAGCACAAAGTGCTAAATAGTCACCAGTGAAATGAAAGGCCAGATAAGAATGCATAAACTGTACATGCAACAGCACATCTATTTATCTCCTTAAAGTCATGTAATACGTCCTTTCCACTCCCTCTCCCCACCCTTCCACCCCAACCATCCCTCTCCCCCCAAATAAAGAGCAGTAAAAGGAGATGTTGTGAATAGCTTTCCCATTCAATTTTACTTAAATAATGTGATTCTCTCCTTGATGGACTGTAAGTAGATATATTGAAGGACGACCTCTTCAGGGGAACTCAGAAATTGAAATGAAGGTAAACAGGAAGAATTGGAAATGATATCAGTAGCTGTGCATCTATTTCTCACCTGTGCTTTTCAGGCTTGTGATGTGCAAATGTTCTCAGTCAAATGCCACTGAAGTTACTTGAAAGCTTATAGCATTTAAAATTCCCTCTAAACTAGTGAGCCCTAACGTTGAAGGTGTCTTAAGGGCAAACACATCTGGCAGTATGATCTAGGAGAGGAAAATGTGGCTTTTGGCATATGGTAAAGCTACGTGATGTTTTAATCTATGCATGATGAGTGCTAAATAAGTCATTAACTTTGTGGCACAAAGTTTTTCAAGGCTAAAACTTGTGTGCTATGTTAAATGGATGAACCATTGTGTATTTCAAGGCTATCCTAATTAACAATGATGCTAGAAACATTTTACCAGGACACTATGTTTTTCGCTGAATGGTCATTTGAATCTTTCAGCCACATGGCTTCTAACACGTACACATGTCTAGCCTCATCTTACTTCATTATCCAGTCTGTCAGAGAAACTTTATCCCACTAGCTATGAAAAAAGGACACACAACATCTACTGTATGTTATTGTTGGCATCCTGAATTGGCATGTCTTCTACAATTAAACAGAAGTTCTGAAAGATTCCCAGTTCAGTGTTTTTTGTAAAGACTTAAACACTGGGAAAGAGAAAAAGAGTGCTCAAGAGAAAGAGAATAGCAATGGTCATGTACTACGTAGTGCACACAAAAAATATTGATGGGAAGAGAACATTTCATATGGAAATAAGAAGCAGAAAGAAAATATAATACAGAAAAACAATATAGCAAAATTTGATTTGCTTTTAGTGAAGTGTAAGGTAATGAAGGAGCAAATCTTGTGTTTGAATTTAAGATGAGAAGGCAGCAAACAAGAATAACAGAACTTTCTGAGTGGATTTTCTTCAATCATAATTCAGCAATTATAAATAATATCTTGCTAACTGCGTGTTAGTCTCTCAAAAAAGGTGAAACTTTAATAGAAATTCACATCGTTAAAACCCATGTTTAAAAAAAAGGCCTGAGACATTCTTCCTTTTTCACTGTATCATGTACCTTTTTATCTCTGGCACTTTAAATATAAATATAAATATAAATATATATACACTCTCTACTGCCATCCACTCAAAACTCTGATGTTTCTTCTGTTTTGAGCATCGTTCAAAGAGCCGAGGAAGCCTAACAAAGCCTTACTATGCTGTATAACAAAAATATTTGCATCTACGCAAAAGATAATATGATCTCATCTCATTTCTGCAAGAGACATGTGATATGATGTTGGTAGAGATAAAACAAGAAAAACAAGAAAACCTAAGAAAAATGTATTAAAGGAATCAGGCTAGGAATAACATTTTCGGGAAAAAAATAATTACATTTCTGTTGTTTAAGAGTGGGTTTCAAAGAAAACTCTGAATAACTATCAGCTCAATTTAGGCTCACAGCCTATCCTGTATTATTCCCATTCATACAGCTAAAAGAATTTGGATATGATTTCCATCTGCTAAATGTCAAGGAGAGGAATGTGCATGTGTCCTAGCCAAAATGCAAAGTCAGCATTTGCCCAGAATTTCTCCTCTAGGACTAGTTTAAGATTAAAACTGACTACTGTAGTGCCAGTACTCCACAGTTATACAGGTTTTGTGTATGTAAATTGAACACTCACTAGGATGTACGGAAAAGAGCAAAATCAACACATTACATTTGAACAAAGCTCCTTATTTCTGGCAAGACAGTGTATGAGTTTGCTAACATTTTTGTCCTTTACTTTGTAGCATGTTCTTGACCCTTTCATCATAAATCAGGCCCACATTCCACTAAGAACATACTTTTTGATAGTGATGTTTGGTTAACTAGGTATTCACTTTTATCTGTTCTGCTCTCACTCTATTCTTCTGCAATTCTAGAAGCGTCAGATTTATTTTGGCCTAGAAAAGCAAAAAAGTACTTCATTCAAAAATTAATTTACTGAAGTGGAATTAACGCTGTATTTAATAAAAGTTGCTGCTATGGTGCTACAGTTGCATTTTACTGACAGACAATGAATTCAGTTCAGTTTTTCTAGAGTAACAATAGTATAATTAATGTAGAATTATATTTTGTATTAAAGACACTAGGATTCTATCTTCATGTTTATGACTCACTGAAATAAAATCACATTCATATTTTTCATAGAATTTAGTTCATCTGTTTTCAATGTATAGTAAGTTGGGATGAAAATATTCTCCAAAATAGTATGGATTTTTTTCTCTTACATACTGGGAGTCTAGTATTTATCTTCTTTTGCTTCATATGTTTCTTTCTTAGCAAATAGAAATAAAGAGTTTTAAGAACAAGAGAGCTCATTTTGTTCTCTTTTGTTCTCTTTTGCTTTCCATCGCTATTTCTCTGCTGCCATCATACTACTGCTAGGAGATGTCTCACTTTCATTTCAATGAAATGTTTAAAAGTACTCAAAGATAGTTTTAAAATCATTTTTCAATCCTAAAATTTCCTAAAATCCTCAAAATTTCCTAAAATCCTCAGTGTAGCGAATCTAAATTTCTAAATGGTGTAGTCTCTTTACAAAATGTATTCAGTCTAAGGTCTTCTCAAGTCTTCACAGTGTGATTTTATCTCAGTACAGCCTGAGTAAATGCATTTTTATTAGTTTTATGCTTTAAGCTCTGAGGACTTTATCAAATGTAGGTTTTAGTGACTGATAAATTTGAAATGAAGTATGTTTATCAATAAACAAACAGCACTCTGCAAGATATCCCAGTTGTGCACGTCTCTGCAAAGGAAAACAGCTAAATCTACAAAAATGACCTTTGACACTGCAGCAGAAGGCAAGTGAGAATTCTTTCACAATAACGAAGAATTGTTACAAGGCCACTGTTGAGGAATTTGCAGATAGGAAGAACTTGTTATCTTCTATGATTCTGCTATGGGTAGTTACAGAATACTTGCCATCAGTGATGTGATGGAATGTACAGATTACACTGAAATTCAAAATATAATAACTTTTCTAGGCCAGAGAAAATTTCTGATCTGCACATGATCTAAATAAACAGTTGTTTTGCCTCACATGGAATTTTAATTTGGCATTGATTTTATTATCATCTGAAATATTCTTGTGCCTAATTGCATAACAAAGAACAGGTTGAAATGTTGTAACTAGTGGGAAATTCATTTATTGCTAAATCTTCATTCCATATTCAGCTGAATACTGCATGAGGTAATGAGCACTGCATCTCCCTTGACTACTCATTCCCTGAAAGTGTATCCGAAACAACAAGTGATGTCTTCCAGGAATTTTTTTGCAGTTAACTCCCATCAGGGTGTAACAACAAAAATTGTCTATAAAAGTAGTTTATATAATATAATGTCTGCTTTACTTTGACAAACACTTTGCAAAGAGATAAACAAGATACTGTAAAACAGTGTTTAGTTAAAAAAAAAAGAGCTTCTCAACATGCAATTTTAAGAGGCACGTGATAATATTAATTCCAGAAGCTATATAAGCTCAATAAGTTCAGAGGGTTAAAATAAGAGCATTGCAGAAGTCAATATATGAAAAGGGTAATAAGGTATAAAGACGAGATGAAGATAAATACCCATTTTTACTTTTTCTTTTTTTTTTTTTTTTTAACATTTATAAATATATTTTACTATTGTTGATAAATTCTGATGGAAGTGAACCAGATAAGGAAACTGTTCAAGTCAATTAATAAATTCATGAGTAGTTTACTCCAAATATACCAGACTACAATATTTTTATGTTGTGTAGAGATCTGTAATATTCTCCAAAATCTTCTGTGTCCCTCCTTCTGTCTGACAGAATTTTCAGAAAAGAGGGAACTGTCAATAACATCTGTGAGGACTTTGCAGTCACATTAACCAGTGTTGTCCACAATGTTGTTTCACTTGATATTAAGTCATTTGGGATTAAGAGCTATGATTTTCAGCACTGACATTAAATCTCCATAATACCTGTAGATCATCATTAGTATGAGAGGTCTGTTTAATGTAGGGCATCTAACTGACACAGAGACATTTTCCCCCACAAAAATATGTGTCTAGATGAAGTGAAAGATAATGTTTTCCATGTTAGAGGTACTGAAATGTATGTAAAATTATTTGCCTTAGACAAGTAGCATTTTTCCCCTCAAAATTCCACTCTTGATAGTTGAAGCCAAACAGGAATGCTTTTATTTGTTTATTTGCTTTTAAAACAAAATATTATTGAAGAACAAATTTGTCATTTTTAGCTGTTCAGAGGATCTGAGAGGGAGTTAACTTACCTACTATTGGAAAACAGCTGTGTTTTTTTGTTTGTTGTTTTTTTTGTTGTTTTTTTTTTTTCCTAAAAATACTGTTGAACACACAGATCAGGTCTCTTTTCCTATCACTAAAAAGACATCTGGCAATAGAATAGCAGACTTTATTTTGATTGTAAAGTTCCTGCCTGCCATCCCACCCTTCAATGTGCTTGTTAAAATAACTACACTATTCTGATTTGTTAACCCTCCTCAGATAACCTCGTGGCTATGACATGGTGCTTTTTTGTTTGGTGAGGTGGTATAAGCTCACACAGGAATATTCATTGGTCTCTGCTACTTATTAATACAGCAAAATGCCAAGTTTTGCTTTGAACCCTAAATACAGTATCTTCACTGACTTAACAGGAGCTGTTCAGGTTCCTTTGTGCCCCAGCATACTTTATTTAAGTCCTAGTCTTTTTGCAGTGGATTTTCATCATTATCTTTTAAATATGTATGTCCTGATAATTTGAAATTACTAGTGTAATTTTCTTCTTGTAGTGCTCAGCAGACCAGACAGGCCATTCCCTGCAGTTTTTAGAGAGAAGTTGTGTGGAACCTTGCAATTGTCAAATGTGGAAAGCAGCAAATCTGAGGTAAAGATCTGTTTGAAACATCAAAGTCCAAAGCATCTGTTTTGCTGGACCAAACTGTGGTCAGCCACAGGACCACAATGCTGAAACCAAACTCTTATACCTTGAGTTTTGCCCGCAGGACTGGTGGCACAATGCTGTTCCAATTTTGTTTGTACTCTCATTAGTTAAAAATTGTACACAAATTAATGTTTTTTATTTCAACTTCAAGTAACATTAATTTAGACAATAAAGGAACTAATGAAGAAGATATTTTATATGCAAATTAACACTGGAACACTCCATTGCTCATGAAGGAGAATCTCTTACAACATGGCTGTCTCATTAGTCTGAAAGCAATGGGGAACACCTGTGCTCTGTCAAGACCTTCAGGGTCTAAAATCTGTTATTCCAACAGCTGCAGCTGCCAGAAAATAACTGCCAAGAATTAAGATTCCAGACCATATTGGTCAGAGAACACACTGTTCTGCTGACTGATTTAGCTAACTAATCAATGCAATTTACATGTCAGATTAACATGTAATTGTATCTTCAGGGTGTGTTTTTTTTTCTCCACCTTTCTTCTGTCAGGCTTCTTCGTGTTGTGTATTTGTTTTTAAATGATGTTATTAAAAGCCAATTGATTTCACTTAAATGTTCATAATGCAAATGAAAATATGTGATGTCTGTTTAGTGCTTTATTGCCTTTAGCCTTCCTTTAAAAAATTTTCATGTGTGACAGCCTGCCTCTTGCTTCACTTCTGCCTTCAGTTGCCATTGTTTCATATCTATTTGTTTGAAAGATCCCATTCATTACATTTATTTTTACTAATTTAGGAGGAAATATGAAAAAAAATTGGGAGAATGTAATATTTGACCTACTTATTTAAGTACATTTTTGTATGTTAGTACAGTTGATTTGTCTATGGACAGACTCAAGGAAATTTTATTTTTTTTCCAACCCTGCAATGGATAAGTAAAGATAAGAAACTGCTTCAGTGCAGAACTTCTGTTCTTTTTGGCTATGGGCAGAGATACAAGTAGATAAGGTAGAAAAAGTAATGGATTAAAGTGCACTACTCAGGATGAGTGCATCACATGCAGGTTTAATGCCATGTGAATGCTGTTCAGCATACCCTGGTCTTTGTTGAATATAAACTGTTATTTCTGATGGTGAACAAAATAAAATTATAAGCAAAAGGACTGCAGAAGTTCAGCTTGCAATTTTCCTATTGAAATTGGCAGAATCTATCGAATAAGCATTATGAAGATACCTGCCCCCCAAAATTCCTTTGTGTTACCTAGCTATATCTGCCATTTTCCCATCATGGAAGAATTAAAAAAAGAAATTGTTCAACTGGAAATGTAACTTTACTCACCTCTGATATGTATTAATAGATTTTCTTAGACCATACTTGCAATAAGAAATGTAGAATGAAGATAGTGGGCTAGCAATTAAAGGTTGCATCACTCGCTGATAAATTAAACAAAACCGTACTGATTGTGAAATGTTAATAGAAAACTTCTGTTGCTCTTGACTTTTTGTAGTAGAGAGAATCAAAGCCATGTTTGTTGTTTTGGGTTTTATTGTTGTTTGTTTGGTTGGTTTTGGTTGTTGTGTTTTTTTAACTAGTTGAAATATCATCTAATAAAAAATAATTTTAAAATGCTGTCTAGCACCTTAGAATTCTTTTATTGTGGATCCCAGAATTTGGTACAGTATTGAAGGTGACTCTGCACTAGTGCTAAGTAGAGCTGGAGAACCAACTCTTTTGACTATACTGTGATTAGTGCACACCAAAATGCATTTTGCCTTCATGGCTGCCCAGGCACACTGCTGGGTAATATTGAACATGATATCACCAGTACCTCAAGATCCCTTTCTGCTGAGCTGCCCTCCAGATACTCTTCTGACAGTCTGTACCCCTGTTCAGTATTACTCTGTAAAAGGCAAGTGCTAAATTTCATGCTGATGCTAATTGTCCAATATTTCGATCTACTTAAATCCTCTGCAAATACTCTTATCCCTCCATGGAGCCAACAGCAACTACCAGTTTAGCATCATCAGCAAAGTTGCACACCAGCCCTACACTCAGATAACTGATGAGAATGTTGAAAAGGACAGCTTACAGAATTCAGTCTTGGGGAATACCACTGGTGACCATCCACCAGACAGATGTAGGCTGAGCTTGGGTTGATTCTATATATTTTGAGTTGATGCTACCTGTATTTTGTGCATCTGACCTGCCATTCACTCCAGCATATCATCCACTCCACTGGTGAGAATTCAGATAAATCTAATGTCAGTTTCCCAGAATATTTGTGAATCATGACAAATATGTAAAACAAAGCAGATAGGATATTAGAGAGGAGACAGACAGTGTGGAATTTACTCTTCTGCAAGTTCACTCTACATTATTTAAGTATTAAAAAAAATCAGAATTAATCAAAATGCATGTTAATCTTGCCAAAATTACGTTGTCTTGGGGTAGTCATTTCTCACCAGAGTTTGGATGGCTGTTAGGTGTGATGCTGTTTTAAATGACATATTGACTTCTTATCTGAATGCTGTGCTCTGACATTATAAGAACTGAATATAACTTTTGACTGAAATATTTGAAGACTTGCCACATACTTTGGTTTAGCTAATCTAGAAGAAATGTTTTTTTTTCCCCACACATTTATCATCTACAGATCTGAAGCCTTATTTGCTCATTTAAGCGTACAACTCAGAGGTATGACTGCAAGATTCACAGTTTTGAAGCTACATTCAGAGGGTTTTGTTAGTGTTTAAACATGCCAAACTAATTTATTTATGTGTTTATTTCCCAAGCTGGTTAGGAAAGAAGAAAGTTGCTGCTCCTAAGAATGTTTTTTTTCCAGTCAATGCTTTCTAATAGATATAAAAGTGTTTTTTAAAGACAATGTGACTACACAAATAAAAATTCTATTACTTTGACAACAAGCAATAGTATAGTATAATGTTTAAGCTCTATTTATCAGAATTTAAATACAGAAAACTAAACTAGTTTTGCTCTAAAACTAAAAAATAAGGACAGCTTTTAGGATATTTTAATTATTCTTGAGTAATTATTTCAGTCTGTATGGTAATTAAATTACAGAATTGCTACCTGTTCTTTGGACAAGAGTAGAATCTTCAACTGGTTCCACTTGGTGTCATCCTGGCAGGGATCCTCACTTCTTGTAAGTCAATAGCAATGCTTCATTGACCTCACTTGAATCAGGATTTCATTAAATGAATATTTGGGGTAATTAAGAATGAATCATGAGACTCCTGTTTTTTGTTTTTAATGATCACAAATAAGATCCATGAAAAGCCTACTGAAGTTAATTGAAATATTTATGCTGCTTTCAACAGACTTTAGTTCAGGCTTTTTATTTTGCCTCCTTTGTGTAATTTTTTTCTTTTTTTCTTTTTTTTTTTTTTTTTTTTACCAAAGATTTTTAATTTGCAATAGTTCTTTCCTATCTACAGAATTCCCCACGTCCTCTTTTCCTTAGTTCAAATGTAGATAATATTAAGTCAAGTCAGACATGCTCAAATAAAGTCAAATTATTTCCTCTCCCGCTGATTTGAATTTTTAAAAATTTTACAGTGTTTTTTCTTTAATTATGTCAGTTCATTTTTAATGTATGTATTGGTCACCGTTGGTTATTATCCCAATTTTAGACAGACAAGAAAGTTTTGCTTCGGATGCAATTCTCTTTCCTCCAGATCTGCTTAGCATCAGTTTAGTAACTTGGCCTTATATTGCTTTTTATCTTATCACCCATCAATTAATCTGGTCTTCCACTATCACCTACTTATCTTCAGTTTTTCATTTTGTGCTTAGAAAGTAAAATCAGTACATTCTTCTTATAGTTTTACTGACAATTTTTCCACTTCTCCCATCATGGGATTGCTTAGTGTTGTAAGTCTGAGAAAAGTTATTGGCTGACCAAACTGAAGGTCTCTTTTCTTTTGGCATATTGATAAAATAAAAATTCCAGAAATAGTCTGGACTTCTGCATATAAGTCTCAACTTTAGCTAAAGTTGAATAATTATTTTAAAAACAGAAATGACAAAAAGTTTATAACAGTAAGTAACTATGGTCTTTCGGTATTGTTATGAGATAAACATATAATTTCAGAACCAATGTCACCCTGAGAAGCTTAGTTTCTGGATAACAAGTGTGGTCAGCAATGCCTTTTCTGGCTGCTGCATCAGTGGAGATGTCACTGGGATGACACGTGGGTGCCATGGTGACGTCTGAGAATCTCCCAGCGTCTCCCTGACAGCTCCATGGGATTTTGCTTTTCAAGTGGCAGAGCAAAGAGTGGATCCTCTCAGGGATGGCTGTGAGTGCAGACTTGGTCAGAAGATGTTGAAAATTAACCATCTGCAGCAGGAGCCTCTTCTGTTTGGTATCCAGTGGAACTGGCTGAGATCTCAGGCTGCTCTTCTCCTAGTGCTCCTCAGGATCAAGGAACAGCTTGGGATGATGCCAGAGCACTCACAGGAAGAAAAGGACTCACAACATTTTGCCAATGAGAAGGAAACCAAATGTTCAACTCATACCTCTTC
This sequence comes from Excalfactoria chinensis, assembly GCF_039878825.1. Taxonomy (NCBI): domain Eukaryota; kingdom Metazoa; phylum Chordata; class Aves; order Galliformes; family Phasianidae; genus Excalfactoria; species Excalfactoria chinensis. Next base: position 97,956,102 of record NC_092825.1, on the reverse strand, counting down.
TAAGGAGAGCACTGACACTGCCAGTATCCTTGCATCCCTCAGCTTTCCAGAGAAACTCCAGGAACTAATGGAAAGCAACCAATTTGAGAACACTTGGTGAGGTCACAGTGAGAACTACACTGTAATTACTGAAGGACTGTTTGAGGTAGAAGCACTGGGAAGGAAAGGACCTGTCAGAGTTTGTGGAACAGAGATCAGGAAAGGCTTCATTTCTCAGCTTCGTGCGTATGGATTCTCCCCACTGCAATGACTCCCACTTCTGGTCCTCTGCCTCTCAACACTCTGCCCTTTGTGATGCCTGCTTTTACACCTGACCCAGCACAGCAGAAGCTTCCCTGGCACCCATGGGCACCAAAGTAGCTGGCTTCTTGGGTTTCCCTGCCATGCCTCAGCCAATGCTTTGACATGACCATGACAGCAACAGCTATGCTGACACCACCTGACAGGAGGCCTTAGGCAGCCTTGCACTGCCCAATGTGCTCCTGCAGCCCTTGCAGGGCTGATGCAGGTGAGGGGTCAGCACCCTACAGCAGGACCCACTGCTGAGAGTGAGGACAGCAACATCCAGTTGCAGATTTGTAAGTAGATAGTTCATAAAGTTGAAATAAGGAGAAATAAGATGTTTGAATAATAAAACTTTTCTGGTTTTTAAAACTTTTCCTTTTATTCTTTCATTCACTTAATGGTTCTGGAAATAAAATGTCAGGATAATAAACTTTTTCACTTATCATGCCTTTTTATTTAGTTATCCATCTATTCGCTTCTTTGATAGTGAAATCTTAGGATGAACTTTTATTTCTCAAAAGGAAGCAGACACAGTTGTTCTAAAATCAGCGTTATAATTTTCTGTAAAAATCAAGCTCTGGATTCTTAGTCATAGAGAGTAACAGACTGAATGATGTTTGCATGCTGTACACACTGAGAATGCTCATCTTAACAATGCCTTCTGAGGGAAGATTAAGGGACACTAATTGAATAACAGAATTTTCATTACTGAAGATTCACAAAGAGAATGTCACCCTCTTAGTAGAATGAATACACACAAAGTACTGAATAAGAAAAGAAGCTTTTGCCCAGAATTTTCTTACTTAACTCAGGTAGAGTTGACCTAACCAGGAGAAATACTAGGCACCAGAGCCACAGACAAGCCACAGTAATCTACAGACAGTGAATCAATTTTAGATCCACAGAGAAACACTTCTTACTTAAGCAAAGATTTCTGTAGAGACATATTTCATTTGCTACAGTATTTCTGTATGCTTCATACTGCTACCTGCTCACTCTACTGATCCTCAAACAGGATGGAGGAAAGGACTGGGAAAGTAGAAACAAGAATATTTTTAGTCAAGATGAAGACAGTCTAATAACTGAAGGAACTACATAAAAAAACACTGATGCAAAAGTAATCAGTTATCACCTGTCATAAACAAACTGGTATCCATACTGTCTCCAACCAATGGCTGCTTTGGAGAGACTGGCAAAACGACATGGTGTGGGGGAGGAATTAGGAAAGTGTTCAATAAGACAAAGAGCAAGGAAAATCTAAATTACTGCTTTCCAGTCATCAAATATTTATTTTAGATATTTATTTAAAAGAGTTGTATATTTAGCATTGTATATTCCGAATTTTTACTTAAGTGAAATAAGGCTGTTGATGCTTCACTTTTTCTCATTTCCAACACTGTTATATGTTTAGAATTTAACAGATGTCAGTATCAGAGTTAAATATTAGGGAAGGAAACACTGTTTCTTTTTGCTCTGTTTAGATAATATGAAAAGTTTCAAGGGAATTTAATAATAATAATAATAATAATAATAATAAAGTTAAAGACAATTATAATATAATTTTATATAGATGCCTGTGGGTTTTCTCAGCTGGAACATGGCTGGCATACAACTGATTATTTGGCCTAGTAAGCCTTATAGTAGGAAATTATTTCATGTGAGCTGAACTGTTTCACCTGTTTGGAGCAAAGCAAATTTTGACTGATTTATTTTTCTTTATGTTTTTTAATAAAAAGGATGTTTCAAAATGAAAGTTCTTTCTCAATGTGAAAAAATGGGATAAAAGTTTCAAAAATAAGATTGTGTCCTATAAATAAGCCCTGACAAGTTTGATTTAAGTTTTCTTATTTTTCGTACCTGAAGATATAAACCTCAGCTATGAGTTTTCCTTCTTTTTTTCCAAGTTATTTGTAAAGACTGTGCAAAGGAGTCACTGATAACAAAGATTTCCCCTTCCCTAACTGTTTAGATTCTCCTTGAAATGGAATCCTAACAACCCATGTGTCATGGTTTTGCAATTTTGTAATTTTGCTATCAGTATTCCACATCATAACATCATGTTAAGCATAGATAATTTTGACGAATGTGCTGCTCACAAAAGAAGACTGGATGTCCCAGAGAACATCACGGTCAGTCATATGACACAGACTCTATATAATCTCACTTCAGTGCTGGACTCGCTCTCTTGGACCTTGCCAGCCAGGGGGGAGTCATGTGGGAGCGTTCCAGCCATTTCACCTAGAGTTACAGTAGGCCTCTCGGTTCCGGGACTCACTCTCTCTTATTTTACTTGATTCATTAGCCTTAATTCCAATTATATTGTATTATATTGTGTTATTCTGTATTCCGATATAGTATTTAGTAAATAAGTGTGCTCCTTAGATTGTTGCCGCCGTATTTATTTTCCTTTTCCCTTTTTCCCTTTTCCTTTTGGGATAGTGGCCCTGCAGGCCGTCTATACCCCTGTCATGGTTGCAGGTACATTTTAGCTTAACCTATGGCACCATGATACTTTACAAGAATGAAACTTAAATTTATGGAGCCAGTAAACTTCATCATACTGGGAAAAGAAAACAAACAAACAAAAAACAAGTAGTAGCAATACTAAGGTAGAAAGTGAAGTAGTTCAAAGCCATGAATGGAGAATATATAGTGTGTAGTATTAAGTATATACTATTAATTATATAGTAAATAGCATTAAAATTCTTACTGGATACATTCTTTGGTCCTTGTATGTTATACTAGTTGTATTTGTTCCCTGTGTGCATAAAAACTTCACCTTTAAACAGATAACCATAAGCAGCATGCTTACAACATTGTGTCTTGCCAAGGAATCCAGTCTAAGTAAACTTTAAAAATCCATCCTGGCATGTAGATACTATGAGAAAGAGGAGGAAACTGATAACAGCTATATTACTGTTGCTTGTAAAAACAGTTCAGTCTCATAAATACTTAGTTAAAACTTTTAGAAAACTTTTCAAGGTGGACAGAGGTGGAAAGTGCTGAGAACTGGTTATCATTTTTACAGTCTAAATGCATGTTTTCAATTGTCCCATATTCTTTCTAAATTTATTAAAATTATAAAACTCTATTTCAAATAAAGTAGAACATAAAACTGTAGGAAAGAATACTGATGAAAAAGATGAAAGAAAAAAAAAGATGTTACATCACAGTTAATCCCATTTCATACTTCCAACGTAACTGTTTCACAGTAGTAGAACACAATGCTTTTTGTACATTGTTATAATGTGGGAAGAATTTGGTGTGACTTGATGCTTGACATTTTTCTACTTTATAATTACTTATGGTTTCTTATTAGGAACTATGTATTTCTTAATATATGCAACTTCTCCACTTAGATATATATCGTTCACTATAACTCAAGAGAACTTTTGCATTCAGAGGAATCAGGTTATGGGAGAAATATATCTCAGTGATAAATTCAAGGTTATTCTGCATACACATGTGTGTATATATTGTGTATACACAGCCTATTTGTTAAAAAAGACCTTTTTTCATGGGAAAAAAATGTTCGGAATGCACTCTACTTCATAAGTAAAATATCATTACAGTTCATCAATCTGTTTTTCTTCTTGGAAACTGTGTCTCTGTTGAGTTACACATTGCAGAACTTCATAATCCCAACAATAGTAGAGTCACCATGAAAGGGGAAATTCCAAGACTTTGCAAACAAAGCCAGATTATTAATAAATAAATAAATGAATAAATACAATCATTTGTTCCCAAAAGTAAAAGGACAAAAGCTCCTTGACTGTAAATGCACAGTAAAACAAGTCTTGGAAATACATGTTCATGTACACTCAGGAGAAAGGAGAAAGATTTTTGACTGACTAGCTTTAGCTGATCTTTCCATAAGTGAAGAAATTCCTCAAAATATTATGAAAGTCTTCATTCAAATGCTGAAATGTAAGAAAGCATTCTTCTTAAATACATGGAATTAAATGTCTTAAGAAGCAAACCTGTATATTTGTTGTTTCTTTTTTATTTTAGAATGTATATAAACAGATTTTTTATTATTATTCACTACAGTTCAATGCATTCCTTATTTCAAATGTGGAACATGCAAAATTCCAATAATTTTTGCAAAAGATAATTTTAACGCTCATTTTTCCATTCTCTCGCAGGCACATTACTTGTTCCATGGAGTTTAATGTCAAGTTCTCAAAAGTAATCATAGAAGAGGAAATTCCAGTATGAAATGTGTGATTTGTTTGGAGTCATCTTGAGATGACTTACTACGATTTCAATATCAGAGCAAGTGATCTGCACTTTCTCTGTGCTGCATATCTATAAATACCAAACAGTATTTCAATACTTCAAGTTCTTGGTTAAAAGCTTCTGAAATATTTTGTTTTGTGTTTCCTAAAATTTTTGTTGCTGCTCTTAAATACATTCAATCTATTTTCTGAAGCAAAGCTCAAGAGACTTTTTTAGGGAACATTTAAATCAGCCAAGTTGAATAACATTCTAGTATCTCTTTCTAATATTCCTATGCCTAGTGATGTCCTGATGTTTTGAGTTTGTTTTTGGTATTTTAATGTTACACAGAAAGCAAGTGATTTGTATAAACTGATGACCCCCAATAGTTTTAATACAGAGTAAAAGTAAACTAAACTTGAAAACTGAGATAAAATAAGCAATTGTGACTTTCTGCTTGTCATACTGCATGCTTTTAGCAATGTGGAGATCATCTCAGTTATTTAATGCTGGAAAATGCAGGACTGTAGGTACACATGGAAGTCACGAAATGACTTATGATAAAGAATTCTTCATTCCCAGGTGAATTTTATCATCAAAAGACCAAAGAGTGGATGTGAGCACAGTGAGGGAATGGATAGTGCGTTTCAGCAGTGGTGACAGCAGTGTGAAAGGCGAACCATGTTTTGGATGACCATTGAAATTTCTGAGTGTGGCCTGCAGGCTGCTGTTCATTGCTGACAAAACTGTATAGCTACAGTGAGAGTGGGGCAGGCCTCTTCTCACTAGTGACATGTGACAGGACGAGGGGAAATGGCCTCAAGTTGCGCCAGGGCAAGTTCAGGTTGGATATTAGGAAGAACTTCTTTACAAAAATGGTGATTAGGTACTGGAATGGGCTCCCCAGGGAGGTGGTTGAATCGCCATCCCTGGACGTGTTTAAGAGCCATTTTGGATGTGGTACTCAGGGATATGATTTAGCAGAGGTTGGACTTGATGATCTTCAAGGTCTTTTCCAACCTGGGTAATTCTATGATTCTATGATTCATGGAACGATTAGCACAAAAAAACCTTGTGTAGCCTATTCACTGGCACTCATACACTGGGAGAAAGATTTTCCTAACCACGTATGAGGGCTTCTGTGTCAAAAGTTCTTGCTTGTTTATTGTTCTGTTATAAGAAGATTTAGGGAAAAATTGATTGCCTGATCTTATTTTCACTTGTAAATTCAGACTACCTGTAGTAAAAAATAAATAAAAATAAGAACTTTCCAGATGAAAATATATTATTCATTAAATATCAGGTATCATGTCAGGTAAGTTATTTTATATCAATCCTAAAGATCTATTCATTTAATAGTTTTATAACCTTAAATTCAGAGCTGATAAGGCAATTAAGGAGGAGATATTTTTATTCTTATTTTTTTTCTGCTTTTGGTTATGAAGAGAAAATGAGAATAAACAAAACTGGATAGGAACTAAATATATGCATACTTACATGCATAAAAGAAATGTTAATAAATAATATTTTGCAGTGTCTGTCTAGGAATTTCCAAACAATTGTCCTTTGCTGCATCACAAATTCTCACAGATAAAAACCAAGCAATTTGTGGAATCTACGCATATTATGAAATCCAGGGACAACAAACAGTGTCTCAGTTGGAACCTATTCTAGGACAAGAATTAGGTATTTTCAGGATAGGCTGATTATGTTGCCCAAAAGTCAGTTACTTCCTTCATACTTAGTCTTCATAATCTTCTTACTTGATTTGGAAATGATCCTATGTTTTTCTTGGATCCTGGTTGTGAAAAATCCCTTAAAATATTAAAGAGATGCTTTATATGTGGATAAAATACCTGTGGAAACAATTGTTTTTTATTCATGTAATATTGTTTATGATATTTTAATACAATTGTCTATGACTCTTCAGGTATCTCTAAATAAACAGCTGAGAATGGAGATGGGCAGTATAAATGTTAGGGAAGATTATTTGGAGTGAAAGGACACTTTAAGCTGTAAAGAATATAACTTGCTTGACCTTGCTTTAGTCCCTGCTGATTAATTCTCAGTCACTGGGAGAATGTGGCTTGGATTTTAACTCTGGATGGCAATAGCCCTTACACTGGGGGAACATGGAAAACTGCTGAGGAAGCAACATCCCATATGAGGGAGTTGGCTTTGTCATTTTGTATATGATGATTAGTATAACCAAGAGGCAGAGCAGATTAGAGGGCTGCACAACCACTGCAAACGATCAAGTTAGAGCCCCCAGAAGATCCCCTGCCTTCAAATACTGTTGTCATATTGCAGCCGTAAAGTGACCTTAGAGTAGGAGGAAGAGAAGGCTATGATCACTTTGAAGGTTTCCACACTCAGCAGTTTCTCTGTACGTCACCTACATGCTCAATGTAATATACCTCCCAGCATAACTGCCAGCAGGTGTAAAATAATGTGCTGTGCAAATAAACAGCTATGTCCACAATTAGATGGATTTATCACAGAATAAGCTGCCATTTATCTGCAAGAACTAGTGCACATTTATAAATGTGGAAAGAGAGAATGTGCCAGTATGAACAGTTTTAATAAATTATCCACTTCCAGTTGTTCCTCCACAGGATACCTTTGAGAAATGTGCTGAAATAAGCTACCGCATTCCAGGTCAGCTGTCTATGAACATGGGAGTTTATATTATAAACAAATTCCTCTGATGCAAGAAAAATTCGAGGTGAGTAATTGTGATAATGTCTTTATTTTATAATGAACTTAGGGTGCATTTTCTTACAAATTCAAATTTGATAGAGCAAGTAGCAATCTTGTAACAGTGGAAGACATTTCAGAGGACTAGAGAAGAGTTTGTTGTTGTGTGCATTTAGGTTTATCTCTTTGGAGCCTTGCAATGTTATTTTTCATTGCTTTTGTGGGGAATTAAGTCAGTCACATTAAGAAGTTATGGAATTCTCTGTGCTTTACTTGGCAGGTTTTCATACAGCAAATTAACCCACCTAACTTTAGTCAATGTTTCAACTTCAACATAAATCATCTAAAGGGCTTCAGAAAGACATAAGATATTGAAAATACACAAAGTGTTCTTTTCCCACGAAACTTCAAACATGATAGCTGTTCTAGATTTCTTTTGGTTTTTTTTTTCAATATACTTCTGAAAATCCAGTGATTTAGTTCACATTCTGTTTCTTGAAAATTATCTCAATAATTATAGAAAATATGTAAACTAATGGTTTGCACTTTTCTTTTTTTTTCTCATTCAGCTATATAAAGAAAAATAATGTTTTGTGACTGTCCAACCAAAAATACTTCACAGGAAACAGAAAAATATGTACAATCCACAACAGTTTTGAATCTGTTTGTGTTTAAAAGACAGATTATTTGATTAATAAAAAAAAAATGATCAATTAATAATTTGATTGATAAATAAATTTGTCACAGCCAGAGAGTTGATGTCAATGGCTCTGTGTCCAGGTGGAGACTGATCACATGTTATATCCCCCAGGATTCCATCATGGTACCAGTGTTCATCATCTTTACCAATAACTCAGACAATGGGATCAAGTACACCCTCAGCAAGTTTGCAGATGACACTACGATGAGTGGTGCATTTGATACAACAGAAGAAGGGATGCCATCGAAAGGGACCTAGACAGGATGGGGCTGGGTGGGCTTTAAGGTGCCTTCCAACCCAAGTGATTTTAAGTCTCTATTATTCAAAGGGGAAATTACATTCTTAACATCCAGAGGGGGAGGGGGGGGGGGGGGGGGGGGGGAGGGGGAAGCATTTCAATAAATTACAAAAATTGTTTGTGCAGTTATTAACATTGTAGAACATCTGAAAGACAGAATATATTAGAGTCAATATTTAATTTATAGGGAAAAGTACATGTAATATTATTAAGGTTAGCACATCTCTAGGATGTGGTAAACATTCAGACTTAGTAGAACCCATTTTGGCAAAAGTAGACATCAGCTTTTAGGAAGAGGTCAATTTTCCGTAACTTTTCCAATGCTGTATTTTCCACAGACTTATTGAGATAAGAATGCTGTAAGGATACTGGTATGTAGTATAGTGTTAGTGTAGTGTCAGATGTATCCCAGCTGTGGGTTCTCTTTAAGACAAATGCCTTGCAAGAAGTAAGCAAAGGTGACAAAAATGGTTATGTAGACTGTCTCGTCATTGCAGTAATTAAACATTATTTCTGAAACCAAACTGTAATAAGCAATACTATTATGTCTTCTTAAAGAGATTATACTTTGCTTACATATACATATATGTATATGTACATATAAGCAATCTTATTGGAGTACATTAACCTTGAAACTACTAACATATTTATGCATTACTATAAGGATAGTTTTAGTTTTATGAAATTAAACAAGGAAAAGTGCAATTTCCTGTACCTAGAGAGGAATAATTCCATACACAAGTATATGCTGAGTACCACGCAGTCTGGCAAGAAAGAACATGAGGGTCATGGTGGACATCAATTGGACAGGTATCAGAAATGTACCCTTGCCACAAAGAGAGTATCTGGGCTGCATTAGGCAAAGTACTGTCAGTAAGTTCAGGAAGGAGATTCTTGCCCTCTTCTCAGTACTTGTGACGCCACACCTGGAGTGCTGTCTCGAGTTCTGGACTTTGAAAGTAAGCAAGACATGGATGTTATAGATGGAATTCAATGAAGGAGCATCCCTAAGGTGGTTAAGGGAGTACTCGTGCTATGAGGAAAGGCTGAGAAAGCTGGGACTGCACAGTCTATGGAAGAGAAATCTCAGGAAATCTCATCAGTGTATGTTAAAACCTGAAAGGAGGTTCAAAGAGGATGGAGTTTGTCTAATTTCATGTTATGGTTGCCAGTAACAGATGAAGAGTCAGTGGGCTCAAACTTGAATGCAGAAGGCTCAGTTTGAACTGCAGAAAAAAATTATTTTTCTTCCATGTTTAATTTTATCATAGCAATAAATGGAAAGGCTTTTTCCTTTTCCTTTCCTTTTTTTGTTTCTTCTTCTTTCACAATTTATTTATTTGTTTGTTTGTTAATAAACATTTCCAGCCACTCCTCCACTCCTTTATTATCTTTCTCCTTTAGCCTTAGGCACCTACTTCTGTATTCATATTTAACATCATTATAGATCTTGTCTAACCAGATTCTTAAGGAACTTTTATGTGGCATCTGTTAAGCTGGACTGTTCAAAAATACTTCTGTAAGAAGTGCCAACTCCTAATTAATGCCTCTAGGGAATCAGTGTCACTCTCTGGGGCACTTTTGAACATACCACCCGTGGATTCTATTTCCTGGTGTTTGCTTCTGCACACTGTGAAGGTGAACATATATATATAAATTTTTGTTTGAGAGTCAAACTTTAAAATGTCTGCCTTAGAAACTTATTTTTTTAATAATCTCTTTGGACTTCATCCAGCTATGTTACTAAACATGAGCCAAACGTTACATTACCTTCATCAAGACTACCCTGTTTTTAAAGCTATTCATGAATTAATATCCTTTCCCAGATTGGAAATTTAATTGTAGTGATTTCATTAGATTAATTGCTAGAGGAAATTTGCTGATAAAATATTTTAACTTGTACTTCTAAATGGATGATGAAAATAATAGTATTAGGCCCAAATTTTCTGCTTTTCCAAAATAATAGAGTACATTCTTTGAATTCAGAATTTATGGACTATTGGTTCAATATGAGGCATACTGAAAATAAAACAATAAATAACAGAGTCTGTTATGAAGGGGAAAGTAATTTTAACTTTTTCCTAGAAGAAATACAAGTTCAGTACCAAATAAGGAATTTAAATGAACTTTGTACAGTTAAAGTAATATCAGAAGCAATAAATTCTATAAGTCAGTGCATGATAAAATTCTTTGTTTGTCGGCTTAAATAGATAAAATTTAAAAATAATTATGCCTAATCTTTCTTATTACATTCTACTATGCACTGTGCTATTCTGTATGACAGGTATTTTATTCCTAAAAGCATTCAGCATTCTGCTTTTTCTTCATTAATGCTCACTCGGACCAATTTTACAGTGGTAGGAAAATTTACAGGACGATATTCCACACGACAAAAAAAGACAAAGAGAAAAGGAACTGCAACATGATATGTTTAAAAAGTTAAAATCTGAAAGCAATTACCAAATAAACTAGGAGGGGGAGATGGGACAGAGATACAGAAGAGTCTTGTACTAGAAAGCATATAACCAGAAGACAAGTTTGCAGAAGCTTGGCTTTTGGAAACTTTTCCAATACAGAACACCAGAAAGAAGCAACAATAAAAACTTGTTAACAGTAAAGCTTTCAATTCTTTGTCTTATGTCAGAGCACTGGAAAATTAATTTTAAAATGATGTTAATATTCTATAGTTATTTTTAGTCCCGTGTAACTACTAGCTCATTGAAATATATCTACAGGACACATAAATCAAAGAAGATGAAAGTTTTTTCTTCTGTCTCAAATTATCTGCATATAATTTCATGAGTCTAACATTCATCTATAGTGTAACTATACTTTCAAACAGTAAAAAGTGCAAATATTTCAGTCGTTTGAGTATGTTTTACCTGGGCGCATTCAACTATTTCTCAGCATACCTTACTGACATAATTGGAATTAACTAGTATTCAAATATTGTATCAGTATCTTCAACCATTTATTTTTTCATGTTCCAAAAAATATGTTTACTTTTCAAAAAATTAGCATTACAAGTCATAATACTGCACCATAAATAGCATCCATCTCAGTGGAGAACTGAATAATCTTGGCTCTCCTAATATTTTATATTTTATTTGTGGTAATAGTCATCAACTTTTTATTATTATTATTTTTATTTTTATTTTATTTTCTACTATTTAGTTTTTCTAATTTACTGGCACTGTTTAAACAGACAAAACCCTAACACTGGCAAAGTTTGAATTCATCAAACATGGCACTCATGTCTCATAATACCATATTTTCAATTGAGTCTTCTGTTTTCATCTTTTTGTGAAAGCAAAAGTGATAGAGAAAAGGGAAAAAGGGCAAAGGAAAGGGCAAAGAGTAAGATGAATGAAAAGGGAAAAGGGAAAGGGAAATCCACAGCTTTAAAAAGAGGAAATGGAAAGGACTTGTGCTGCTGACAGCTAAGAGTACATTTCTCCTTTGTAAATACACTGGTGATATTTGTAAATAAAATATTCATAAAGATATTTTTTCAAACAACTTGCCAACTTTTTCTTCCAAGGCAAACTTTTTAATCAACTTTTTATTGTAAACTATTATACCTTTATAAAAAAAGAATACTTCTATTATTGGCCACTGCAGGGATGGACAAAGAATCTTAGAGAGGTTCTTTGGTGACCAATGGAGCTGGTGAGATGTTACAGTTAAATGCTGAAGTCAATAACCTAAGAAGTTGTAATAAAATGAGCCAACCTGCAGCTTCTAGAATATTCCATAGACGGACAAATTTCTACATAGTTCTCACTGTAGATACATTCTCTGAATACAGCCGAAACAATGTTTTTCTTAGTCTGCTCAAATAAATTTACACATCCTGTACCATATCAAACTTTGCTACCCTTAGATGCCTTGGTATTTTTTAAATCATTTGAATAGTCATTCTAAGCTGGACTTCCACTATGCTCCTAACTTTCAAAATGCTAATATTAGGCCTTTACCTTTATACAACCAAAATTCTGTCTTTCTAGAACAGTGTGTATGTATTTTATATGCATCTGTTTTGCATGGATTTAAAATGATGGAATACTGTGGGTTCACAAGAGGACACAGAAACAGGTTTTTACACTGTTTTTTGATTCACCTGGGATTTCACCAGGTTTGCTTTAAGCACAAGGTTCAAAGAAAACTTCAGTGATGCCTTCCAAATTTGTCTTGGATGAGATCCTAAACCATAAATCCTTCATCCTTTGCAGACTTATTAGACTACTCTCCTATGCCCTGCAAGGTGGTACACTCAGAACTCCTCTCTGCCACTTTAAAAGTTTGTTTGAAGTAAGGCCAAGATTTAGGTTTGTAATTAAACTTAGGATTTAAGGTTGTAATTGAAGCAGATTTGGCCATAATTTACATTTTATTATGAATTATTGTCTGAATCCTAAAAGGTTGTGTTAGTACTGTTAGTTTGCATACAAGCCATTAGAAGGAGGTGTGAAGGAGGAAGTCATGTTTGTCTGATTTGTTCCAGCAGATATAAACACACCTTCTCCCAGACATCAATATGAGGGTCTTAGTGAACTTATTTAGGGAAGTTAGGCTTACCTATAAAACAATACAATGAATTACTTCTGCTTTTGAATTTGATAAGTGATTTGAAGTAAAACCAAAGAATTCTCCCAGAGTGGGTTGTTTCAAGAAAACTGAAATGCTGGATATGAAAAACCATCTCCACTTTAAAAGTTTCAGAAGCAGTTAAGTCCCATGGACTATCAAAGAGATAACAGTCCTCAAATCACATGAGTAATTTTTCTAAATAAGCTGTAAGTTCTTTAATCACACAGGTGCTTTGAAGGCCTCTCTGCAAGATCTATTATTATTCAGAATATTCTGAAATGTAAAATGAGCTTTAATGTTACCATTAATTACATTTGTGAGTCATCTTTTAGGATCTGATTTGTATCTTATCTGGTAGATTCCTCAGAGCTGGCCAACAAAATTCACTCCCATTTGCAGCAAATATTTAATTTCCTAAAATTGTTTTTTGTTTGTTTGTTTGATTGATTGTTTTATGCAAAGGTAATCTGAGTTTAAATTTACAACTTACTTTTATGTATGATCTTGTATAAGTCTTAAATTGCCTGCACAGATCCATCAGAAAAGAATATTTGACTACCTGTAATTTCAAGATAAATGTTAGCAATTTTGTATTCTTTCTTGGCTGCTTTGTTACATTTTGTAGTTATTTTGGCCCTGGGTCATAGCTGTATTTACGTAATACTTAACTTACTTATATTTAGCATACTTAAATAATTTTAAGCAAAAATGGACACCTGCTGTTCTCTAACACAAATGATATGCCAGCTGCACAGTTAGAGCTTCGCATTTCGGATAAAAAAGATTTGCAGAACCTTGGGTGAATAAGGAAGTAATTTTGCATCTGTGTGGAATATATTTAATGCAAAAAGACAGGGGTAAGTCTTTACATTAGCGAGAAATCTCCTAACGTGATCAGAGGTTACCTTTGCTACATCTGAATCAGTTAACTGGCAACTAAAAGAAAAGGAATAAACAGGATAGCTTCACTGGAAAGCTGTATTCTGTTTTAAAGGTGAAGAGAGTGCAGCCCCATAGCGTGCAACAGGTATTAAAGTTCAATCTGTGCTGTTCAAATCAGGTTCATTCTGTATCGCAGAATGTGATCTACATGTAAATGTAATATAGAGGTGATCCCAGTCTTTCTGAGACCTTGCCAAAGGTTGACCCCAGAGAACGTTGTTTCACTAATACTGAGAAACTGATGTTAGACATAATGTAGATATAACCAATTAAAACAAACAAACAAACAAACAACAAAAAAAAAAAACTGCAATTACTATCTTTTTATTTATTTATTTTGAAGAGAAGAAGTTCAGAAGAAGCACTTGTCCCTTTGAATCAGCCTTGTTTCCAGAGATAACTTTTATTCTTTCACATATCACTATTGGCGCTATTGCCAGTACAGGACTATGAAGGTTTTCAGGGCACTCATTCGTCACCTAAGCCTGAAAGAGCTACAGAAGTAAATGAGATCCAGAGCTTTATAAAATCTGTGGTTAGAAACCTGGGCTACTTATCCAACACAGAGGCAACCACAGAGTAAAAAAATAATCATCTGTCTTTTAACTCCTATTTCTATAAGTGAGAGGTGATACTTCGCCCTTAGGAAAGCCTGGAGCTAAAGGTAAACAATGTTGTGTACAGTAAATGCATCAAGACATAAATACAAACCCAACATCCTAGCTTTTTCATCACCCTAAGAAGGGGAACTCTTCTTATATTCCTATCACTATTTGAATTATCTGAGTACTTATAGGCTGCAAAAACATAGCAAAACAGTGTCTCAGCATTTCTGAACAGGGAGAACATTTAGACAGAAAACCTAGACAAATATATTTTCTAGTTAACTGTGTGAAATAATCATAATCATATTCTTTGTAGTTTTACATTTTTAGTAAGAAGTATTTTATTTTAAATGTATGTAAAGAAAAAAAATTTAAAAAATATCATTGATAATTCTGAGTACTTTGTCAGTAGCCTACTGAAAACCATGGGACGGATTACACTGAAACTAGAAAATAAATAGTGAACCTTGGGGCTCTTTCTTTCTTGTACATTTTCAGGTGATTCATAAGTAATGGAAACAAAACTGCTTTCCTTGTGCCTGTCTCCACATTCCAACAGGGGCTGTTTTCTCTAGAAATATGTTCTCCCAAACTTCTCCTAATACACCAGTGAGAAATGTGAGAAAAGTAAGACAGTTTCTGATATTACTTCCTTCCTTTTTCCCCTGCAAATCAGTATAAGTGAGGTTTTAATTCTGGGTACTGAGTAATGTGTGAAGTAAAACTTCTAATTTAGCTGCTGAATGTTTCAGAAATGCATGCATATACATAAATCTCAGCTGTTTATAATTTTCATTAATGGTAAAAAAAATGTGTAACTATATAACACAGATCTAAGTTGATTATCTGGGCTGAGTTAAGCTGCTCAAGATGTCATGTGTAAAGACCATTGTGAAAAAGATTTGGAAATCCTGGGAAGAGATGGAAAGTTGCACTTCTTTGTAAAAAATATCTCAAAATGAAGAAAGACAATATATACAAGATTCAGAAAAATTCTTGTTCGGTGTTCAGAAAGAAGCATGGGAGGTGGATTCCCTGAAATGAGTTCTTAGTGTATATAATATACAGAGAACGGAGATGAAACTTCAGAAGACAAGGCCATATTTAGGGAATACACTTCTGATGAGTGGTCTGAAAAAACAGGGAAAACAGATAGCATGTCAGAGTGCACTGAATTTAATGATATGGTAGGCACTGATTTCTGAACTAATATTTTCATTTGCACTTTGGCTTATATATGTCTGAGAATGCTGACACAGATATCAAGGGACAGAGCAAGCTGGTTACAACCCCTTCTCATGAAGATCTGTCTTTGAAGCCATGGAGATAAACAGAGATGTGCTGTGCATTGCACATGGTTACTCCCACACCTTGGTTTGTGACAGGAAACACAGATGTGTGAGCCTGAGACAAACAAATTCTCAATAACTCATTACTTTAAAAGTCAATTCCTTTTAAGTTAAATGTAACCTTTGCTTATTGATCATCTCCAGGGTTGAGTGAATCATAAACTGGTATTCTCATATCAGCAAGTCTGGGAACCATTAGTAGCAAATTCACCACCTCACACTACTTCACAAGAGCATCGGACAGCTCTCTATTCAATTGAAAGAAATTTTGGAGGATAGGTCACAAGAACTCCAGATTGTAAGTGAGGTGGCAAGTTACAAAACATTGAAGTATTTGTTTTATAAATGTCCTTCAGAGGAAGTACACACTGGACATAATTTGCCTATATACATTTTTAATAACCTTTGAAATCCATCATTCAAAAAAGCAAGAAATGATTGTAAATTATTTTTTCCACTTCGGTTCTCTTCACCCTTTCAGAGTTCTGTAACATAGCCAGCTGTTTCTGGGGTAAGAGACTGAGAGTCTGGGTTTTGTTTGGTTGGTTTGTTTTTACTTCAAGCCTCACTATCTTACATCAAGTGAACACATATAAAGATTTAAGCCTTATTCCAAAAAATAAAGTGAAACTACAGCATGGGATTTTGTTTCTTAACCTACTTCTTCTGTGCTACACTTAGATCAGTAAGTTTATGATAGAAGTACTTGTGTCCCTGTCACAGCAAGTCTTTCTATTCTTTGTTTACACAGCACCTAGGTGGTGACTGTAACTCCTGTACATCTTTTTGAAACAAGCACACATTTTAGGTTTTGTGTTGTTGTATTTTTGTCCCACAGAAAAATACAGTAACTGTGTTCACTCTACTAGGGACTTCAGAGCAGGAAGAAGAATGAAAAGGTATATAAACTCCTTATTTTGATGAGAGTATATATTTAAATGGTGCAGATTGGTAATAAAGGCTACAGAACAAAACACTGTCCTTTACACTTTTATATATGGATTTTCTCTAACTTTTATTTTTACTAAATGACCTTGCTTGTATGTTAAAACATTGGGAAAGAACTTTTAACATAGATTGTCATAGATTCAGCAATTCTGTACATAAAGTGGTGATTCAGGCATACAATATTTATTCGTCTGCACTGAAACCAAATATTTGCTCTGAAAGACAAGGCAGTGTTCCAGAGCATCTATTCCCCGACTGTGTTATTGCTTTTGTTTCAGAATTCTTTTTGCCATGCAAATTTTTTTCACAGCTGTTGTTTGTAAAATTGGATTGGATGTTGCTTGTTTCAGAGAAATGATATTTTACAACCATTCATAATTCTTTCATCTGCAGAATACAACAGATTTATGTGTGTTTAGATTGGGCGATTTTGTTAATAATCTATGGTCAATAAATCACAGAATGGTCTTGTAGAGATACTTTTCAGTTTGCATAGCATGGCTTGAAGAACTCGTGTCTCTCATTATTGTTCTCTTAATGACTTGTTTTTAATGGATAAATGTAATTTTCTATACTGAGTCTGATTTGGATCCTAATATAGGATAATTTTGCTGTACTTTTGTCCTATTAGATTTTGAAAATAATAATTATTTTAAAATAATTTTGATCATCTGGTTATAATATGCTACTTTTAAAAACTATTTCAGCATATGCAAATATTATAACAATACAATTTCATTGATAAATGTGATTAATTTTTTTTTAACTAAGCTTTTTTTTTTTTTTTTTTTTTTCTTTTTCATGACACTTATTAAGCACATGGTATTACTAATGCCTGCGTTGTTCTGTAGATACAACAAAAATAGCTCTGATGGGGAAAACAAATAAATAAATAAAACAAGCTGCTATAGAACTCTGTTTTGTATACTTTCCAGTACTCAAACTGCCACAAAATAAATCTAAATTTAGTATTTCTAGACAGCTACAACTCAGCCCCTCAGCAATATCAAGAGCCCACGCGCACAATACTGCAGAGCACTGTGCATAATTAGGGTTCCTGTCACCAACAGAGAGAGCATTTTTAATGTTTGTGTGTGTGTAATTTTCATCTTTTCTACTTTTCAACACATTACATAAGTGTCTGCAATGATCAGTTCTATGTCCTCCTTCTTCCATTAGTTTGTTCCCACAGTGCCTAATTCAGTATACCCAACCTAATTCACCCAAGGCATTTCCTATCACACTGATTCAATATCAATAGCTTTGGTTTATGATACCATGCAGATATGTTAGAATTGCACATTTATAGCAATTATTTACAGTTAATAAACAATAATATTATTTAGAATTTATTTCCTTTCATTCTTTCTCAATATTCTCAAGGTGATCAAAGCGATTCGAAGACCTGGAAATGTAAAAAAAGTAAATAATTTTGAGTTTGCATTTTTGAACCAAGCTGTATCATGTGAAAAAGTTTGAATAAAATTTTGACATACTTTACATAATGTCAACTAAGAGAGAGCCACTTAGAAAATATTTTGGTTTTAATAAAATCAGAGATGTCAATATACTAATATACAAATACCCTCTAGTTTGAGCTGCTTCTTCCTGAAATTTTAACCTTTTTCTTAATTCATAAATTTATTGAACCATTAATTATAACTTAATAAATAAACAGGGAATATTAAAATATAATTAATGTATCTTATTTTATGTTGTTGGACCATGATGTAAGAGGTAAATGTTGGTGATATGGCAGTAGAGGCTGAATGTTCCCACCAATATTCTGTTGCCATGTGACAAATAGCAGCAGAGGGACAGTGTGACACATCAGCATGTGACATGGAAGTATATATGGAGCAAAGGTGTGTCACCGAATTCCTCCACATGGAAAAAAATGATATCCACTGGCATTCATGAATGCTTGCTGAACGTTTTGGAGACCAAACAGTCGGTGTGAGCACAGTGAAGCAGTGGGTGGTGCTTTTCAGCAGTGATAACTGCAGCAGTGGGTCACCTCTGCTGGTGCAGATTTTTACAAGAACAGTGTGCAGGCTTTTGTTCATCTCTGCTGAAAACACAAAGCTAATGTTGGTGACTATGTTGAAAAAGAATATTTTGTAGCTGAGAATTTGTCCTGTCAAGTAGTGTTATTGTGTTCTTTGTATCTGTTGTAGTTTCCATGGAAATAAATAAAAGGCATCACTTTCAGAGCAACCTACATGTATGTATATATATGCATGTGCATCTATATACACACACACATATAAATATGTATATTTAACATATATAACATTTATATATATAAATAGAGAAAGCAGTATCAAAACACAACTGGTTGGATATTCCACAGGTGGTATGGTTTAACCCAGCAGATGGCTCAGCACCAGTTGTTTGCTTACTCCACTCTTCCCAATGAGATGGGGGAGAGATTAAGAAAAACAAAAAGTTGAACTTGTGGGTTGAGAAAAGACTATTTACTAAGACAGAGAAAAGGAAACGGAAAATAGTTATGACTAAATATATTTATATATATGTCTACATAACAAGCAGTGCACAAGGAATTGCCATTTACATCATGCTCAGTTCCCGCAGTTTCTATACATACTAATTACTATCACAGTTTACATAGATGAATATGGAAATTTTGTGTGTGCATCAAAAAACAAGGTAGGTGATTGTAGTTAGTAATTCTTGGACGGTGAAGTGGATCGAGAATTGGCTGACTGGCAGAAAGCAGAGGGTTGTTGTTGTGGTGCGTTGTCTGGCTGGAGGCCTGTGATTAGCGGCGTCCCCTAGGGGCCTGTACTGGGTCCGGTCTTGTTCAACATCTTCATCAACGACCTTGATGAGGGGATAGTGACCACCCTCAGCAAGTTTGCTGATGACACAAAGTTGGGAGGATTGGCTGACACGCCTGAAGGCTGTGCTGCCACTCAGCAAGACCTGGACAGGCTGGAGAGCTGGGCAGTAAGAAACCGGATGAGGTTTAAAAAATGCAAGTGTAGAGTCTTGCACCTAGGA
Organism: Excalfactoria chinensis; assembly: GCF_039878825.1. Lineage (NCBI taxonomy): Eukaryota > Metazoa > Chordata > Aves > Galliformes > Phasianidae > Excalfactoria > Excalfactoria chinensis. The sequence continues at coordinate 97,936,446 of NC_092825.1, read as the reverse complement.
AGAAATAATTGCATGCACCAGTACAGGCTGGGGGAAGACCTGCTGGAGAGGAGCTCTGCTGAGAGGGACCTGGGTGTCCTGGTGGACGACAGGTTGGCCATGAGCCAGCAGTGTGCCCTTGTAGCCAAAAAGGCCAATGGCATACTGGGGTGCATTAAAAAGAGCGTGGCCAGCAGGTCAAGGGAGGTGATCCTCCCCCTCTACTCTGCCCTGCTGAGGCCTCATCTGGAATACTGTGTCCAGTTCTGGGCTCCCCAGTACAAAAAAGACAGGGATCTCTTGGAAAGAGTCCAGCGGGGGGCCACAAAGATGGTGAAGGGCCTGGAGCATCTCCCCTACGAGGAGAGACTTAGGGAACTGGGTCTGTTTAGCCTTGAGAAAAGAAGGCTGAGAGGGGATTTGATCCAGATTTATAAATACCTGAGGTGTGGGGGCCATAGTGGCGAGGCTGGTCTGTTTTCAGTAGTGTGTCGGGACAGGACTAGGGGAAATGGGCTGAAACTTCAGCATAGGAAGTTCCGCATGAATGTGCGCAAGAACTTCTTTACAGTGAGGGTGACGGAGCACTGGAACAGGCTGCCCAGGGAGGTGGTGGAGTCTCCTTCTCTGGAGATATTCAAGACCCGCCTGGATGCCTACCTGTGCGACATGGTGTAGGGAGCCTGCTTATGCAGGGGGTTGGACTCGATGATCTCTAGAGGTCCCTTCCAACCCCTACAATTCTGTGATTCTGTGAATTCTGTCCCAGCTGAAATTAAGACAACATATGTACATGGCCCTTTGTAGAGGAATGTGCAGGTGGTCAGAAGTATTTTGATTAGGATAGAGGCACAGCTACAGAAGAAAATTTGTATTGTATTGGTTCCCAAATGGAGAACTCTTCAAGCTGTAGATCATTTACTTTTGTACTGCTTTCAATTTGAGTCTTCATAATGAGTGTTCATGTCCTGAGAAATGGTGAGAAGGGATCCAAAATATTTGGCATCTGCTACAGTATAGCTTTACATAAACTATGCTACGCTATGCTATACTGTGCTGTACTGTACTATATTTAGTTATCCACTGGGAAAGATTCTTGTGGTCTTTCCAGATAGATATCAAAGAATCAAAGGTCTCAAGCATTCAGAATTTTTCTTCAGTGTGGTAAATCTAGAGTGGTAAAAGGTGTTTTCAATGTTTCTAGTGCTTGAATTAATAATGACTTTGCAAAGAAATTAATACAACCCTCTACCTGGGTCTGGTCTATACCTGGCATGCATCCCAGAGCAGCCACTCAGTCATTGGCAGCCAGTTCAAAATAGAACAGCCAGGAAGCTGCATGTGTTTGATTTTAGGATACAAGAGTATAAGAAGTATAATGTATTAAAAATGGATGAAGGCCATTATTAACAGTACTTCCAATCAAGCATAACAGTGATATTAGTAAGTCCTGGTGTGAACATGCCTGAATGTGCCTACCTTTTTCATGATCTTGATAACTTTTCAAAGAATCTATTGCTTAGGTTATTAAGTTCATTTCAATCCTGCAAATATATTATTTTTCCTTTCCCCTCTTTGCCCTTTATTACCTTTTTTATTTACTACCAGCCTTAAAATGGTTTTCTATTTGTGTGTGTTTATATCATCCTGCATCACAATCCTTTATTTCATTTTATTCCATTTTCCACCCTTTACTTCCTTATTTAAGTAAACACCAGCTTTTTCTGCTCATCAAGATATGTTTTGTAGAGACCTGAGGTGTTTTATCTGCCAGTTCTCATGTTGTTTCAGTTAAAATAAGGACAATGGACGGCTGTGAATCTGTCCTATTTATACATTCTGATTAGTACACTACTGACTCCTGAATTATAGAAATTGAAGGGACATTAAACAAACGATTACTGTATTTTGATGTTAAATTTTCCTTTTGACTGGATTTTAAAGAATTCATAAAAATGTGTGACTGTGTTTAATGGAATCACAGAATCATAGAATGGACTGGGTTGAAAAGGACCTCAAAGATCATATTGTTTCAACCACTCTACTATGTGTGGGGTCACCAACCACCAGCCCAGGCTGCCCAGAGCCACATCCAGCCTGGCCTTGAATGCCTCCAGGGATGGGGCATTCACAACCTCCTTGGGAAACCTGTTCCATTGCGTCACTATCCTCTCTGCAAAAACAACTTGCTAATATCTAACCTAAACCTTACCTGTCTCATTTTAAAACCATTCCCCCTTGCCATATCACTAACTGCCCTTGTAAACAGCCATTCCCCCTCCTAATGTTAACTTTAATTCAAAAATCCCAGAATTCATTCACTGGGAAATAAAACAACAGTGGAATAAATCACTGAGACTTACTAATATCACTGTTGTTTTGTTGTTGTTGTTGTTGTTGTTGTGTTGTATCTTTGTTTTTTTGTTTTTTTTGGTTTTTTTTTAATCTTTTAATGAATAAAGAGAAAAAATAGTAAAGGTGAAAAGAAAAAATTTAAAAAAAAAAAAAAAAGGCTGAATAAATCACTTTTATGCTTAAATGGATGCATATCCTATCTTTGGCAAGTACTTAGAGATTCTGGCCAGGTATCAGTGACTGAGAAATAGCCCTGTACAAGTTTCATTAAAAGATACAGTGCAAAAGATTATATTTTTTATTTTATAGTAGGGTACAAAAATGGGTCAGAGACATTATTGTCAATGACTGAACAGATTTAACCAGTGAATTCCACAATCAATCCTTGATTGCCTTTCAGTTTGGATGCAGTTTTACTGGAAAACTCAGTTAATCTCAGAATTAGTACTGCAAAGAGAAGAGGTGATTATATAACTACATCTATTCAAAAGATGTATATCCTGTTAAGACATTTCATCTTGTCATGAGACTGTAAAGGCTTGGGTTATTTATCTGCAAAATGAAAATATTTGTACAAATATCTGGAATAGTGCCAGTGGAATCTGTATAGTGCCAGATAAAGAGTAATAGTAAAAAAAAGTTTCAATGAAAAAGAGAATGTTATTTTGCATCGCTAAATGAGAAATTTCTTTATATAACCAAAGGCCAATACACTTATCAGAAAAATGAAGAAACAGAATTGTAACAGAGCATAGTTCACCACCGGGTTTCATCATTTCAAGAGGTGATTTAATTAAATTGTGCTGCTTAAGTCCTTGCAGTAGACTTGAGCTAGGCATGCTAAAAGCCTACCTGTGCCAAGTATATTCACAAAGCCATGCACCCTAGAAAAATTATCATGCTTTAAGAAGCTTTTTTTTTTTTTTTTTTTTTTTTTTTTTTTTTTTTTTGTGGTGGTGTTACAGTTTAGTAACACTCCTGTCCAATGATTTAGTGCCACTGATGTCATGCATGACAGTATAAAGCAGTGCTGCAAAATTAGTCAACAGAAAGGTACAGCTCTGAATGAGGCATTTGGGACTATTGGTTCTCAATAAATCAGAACACCTAGGAGAACATGAGAGGCAGATGGTAACAATGTATGCTTAAATTTAAAAGATATGAGCAGAGGTTCTATGTAAACATAGTGCTTCAAAAGTCTGAGGATTTGTTTTAATTTGCTCAGCAGGATACTTCAGCAGATACTTTGGTAGCTCTGAATAGACCTGAAAAAGTTGTTAAGGCAAGCTCCCTTCTGAGGTTACTGAAGTGCTCTCTGTGAAGTCTGTTAATATTGTTCGGTGCCAGAAGAGCAGGACCAGCTTTTGTCTTAACTACAGGGAATTACTTACATTGTCTGCACTGGGGAACACTATATTGTGTTGATTACGAAAGGCATTTTCCAAATGTACTTCTCTGAATTCAAAAGGACAGAATTTGTTTGTTTTTTCATTTCTCCTTAATTTCTCAGAAAAAGAATCTTCCATCCTTGCTGTAAATTCTGACAATATACTTCTTCACAATTTAAATTTTGACATTCTGAGAAATTTATGTTATATTTATAGGCTGGAGGTATTTGCAGTGGTAGTCTGTAAAGCAGGGGAAAAAAAGACACATTATTAAACACATGGCAGCATTTAAAATCTTTTATTTTCTTGTTCCAGACCACAAACAGAAGAGTGTAAGCATGGTGCGTGCCTGGCACCATATCCCTTGCCCTATGATTTTGTTGGCAGGCTAATTCCTGCAACTGACATCAATGGCAGGTCAGGTAGCTGACAAAAGAGGAGCACTGAATCTTGGCAATCCACCCCACAGTAAGGACACAGACATTTCTAGCTTAATTAGTGAAATAACATTGCAAACCGCTTGTTTGCCCCAGGGAACCATAGAGTAAGTGACTCATAAAATCATTGTTGGTGCTTGTGTCGTCATTCACAATTTGAAGAGTTGAGGACCATTACGCATTTGAAAACCATGCTCTTCTTCTGGGAACAGCAACTCAGTTCCCCTAAGAACACTGTTAATGTATTGTTATGGAAATATACAAATAAATGGAACTGATATCTTATTTTTATGAAAAGGTTGCAAGGAACTCTTTCTGGATATTCATTTCTAAAGAAAACAAAGGAATCAAACAAGCAGCTTCCATGTTTATCTATACTTTTTTTATTCTCATACTTCTGCCAATCTCTGTTCTGTTGTTCTCTTTGTTCTGTAGTATACTTCAGGTGACTTTGCTCAGCCTAATTTCTGTCAAAATGTTTTGGTTTTCTCCTTGCAGAGAAAGGAAAGAAAGGAAAGAAAGGAAAGGAAGGAAAGGAAGGAAAGGAAGGAAAGGAAGGAAAGGAAGGAAAGGAAGGAAAGGAAGGAAAGGAAGGAAGGAAAGGAAGGAAAGGAAGGAAAGGAAGGAAGGAAGGAAAGGAAGGAAAGGAAGGAAAGGAAGGAAGGAAAGGAAGGAAAGGAAGGAAAGGAAGGAAAGGAAGGAAGGAAGGAAGGAAGGAAGGAAGGAAGGAAGGAAGGAAGGAAGGAAGGAAGGAAGGAAGGAAGGAAGGAAGGAAGGAAGGAAGGAAGGAAGGAAGGAAGGAAGGAAGGAAGGAAGGAAGGAAGGAAGGAAGGAAGGAAGGAAGGAAGGAAGGAAGGAAGGAAGGAAGGAAGGAAGGAAGGAAGGAAGGAAGGAAGGAAGGAAGGAAGGAAGGAAGGAAGGAAGGAAGGAAGGAAGGAAGGAAGGAAGGAAGGAAGGAAGGAAGGAAGGAAGGAAGGAAGGAAGGAAGGAAGGAAGGAAGGAAGGAAGGAAGGAAGGAAGGAAGAGAACTACAACTTGATTACTTGATTACCGGAGCTATCTGTATCCTGTATCAATCTCTGTATTTCTTTCAAAATATTTTGTTTCATAGACTCACATTTCTGAGAATTTGTAGGCTGGTACTCCTTTTATTGTTTTTTCCTGTTTTTTCCTTTTCCTCGCATCCCACACAGTGGACTGCACAGCTGTGGTCTTAGCTGATGTTTACTATGTAAAATTCACACAGTGAAAGAATGGTAACTTTTGTGAATAAACTTATAAACTTGTGTCAGTCAAATTACAGAAAAAGTGTGCAAATTTTGATGGAAGCAAAAAAATATATATATGGTAACTCATACATTTCTTTTATTTTTAGAGATGTCTAAATGTGTTTAGAGAAACAAAAAATATAACAGTGCTCCACACACTGTTGTCCAGAGAACATAGCTAGCAGAAAATTAACAGGCTACTACGCATAGCTGGCAAAAGCCATGAGGGTTACACAGATAGATATGGTAAAAAAGTTGATTTTTTTTTTTTTTTTTACCAGCTCATTATATAGTGTCAGAAATATTTTAATCTAAAATACTGTTACAATAAATACATGAATGTGACCCATGGGTTTGCATCTGTGATGCAGTAAGACCTATTTCTCATGTCTGAGTTGCTGAGGTCAGGGCGCAACAACCAGTTCTCTGACTATCTGCCATGATCTGGCAGGCCACCAGCCAACTGTAGACTACACAGTAAGTGATACTGCTTCACAAAAGGCTAGCTTACATGTAAATTTTTAAGGCAGAGTAGCTTGCTTGAATGACACCACATTAGGAAACTCCGTTGTGATCACTCTTCCTTACATGACTGGCTTGAAACAATGGGGATGGCCCATGGGAAGGGAGATAAAATTCAGTGTGACTGTCCCTGAGGATGTCTGCAGGATGTATCTAGGTGGCATTGGCAAGCAAATGTAAGTCCTAATTTGAGACATAATGCAATCAGATAAATTAAGACTAAGAACTTGAAATCTCAGTTCTGCTGAAGAGGAATAGAAATTCCCTCACTGAACCATGAGATAATTAGAGGAGTGAGATAAAAAAGGGGTAAAGGTGCCATATATTCTATTGCTGGCCAATAAAGCCAGTGCTTTTACATAATATACAGAACTATGTTTCTTAAAAAGGACGCACTTTGTATTACAACTCCAGTCTGCAGTCAGGATCGTATGTAGCTTGTGTGACAGTTGAAAAGCTTGTAGTTAAAAAGCTTGTAGTTGAAAAGCTGCAAAAAATCATTGTTCAAGCTGGACATCACGGTGTGGGTTGTAGATTCCTGGCTACAAAAACAGAAAGGCAGTTTCACTTGTACCTGGATCTCAATACCTTTAATCTCTTTAATCCTCACAGTGAAATGCTGTTCTTATTCAAGTTATGGACTGCCGCAGCTTTTTGAGAAAGGTTTATCTGTCCTTGGTGTATTATTGTACACTGTATTTTATACACAGAGCTAAGAGACCTGCAGTTACTCATCTAACAGATATGAAAATTGCATTAACATTCCTCCCTACATCTGTCAAACTCTGCCCTCTGTTTTTTTCACTAGCAAAGTCAATGCTTTACTAACAAAGTCATCCTGAGGTTACAGGTCAATGATTTAATGGCCTTCAAATCACTCCCCCAGTGATCTGCTTGACTAGCTTGCCTGTTCACGTGAGAGAGTTTATAACTGCAGGTTAAATTTTAATGAAACACCTCTAACTAGATGCTCAACCTCACATTGATGATGTGCAGCTTCTGTGGGAATGAAGTATGTAAAGTGTCTTCTGAGCTTTGTCTTTGTTCTTGATAGCAACTGCGGGCTAATAAGCATATTTTTAAATGCCAATTGAATATTGGGAATGCCACTATCACTAAGCACTGACAGCTTCCAGAGAGCTCACAGGAGAAGACAATTCTTTGTAAGGATAGACGTAATTAAAATTATTTACAGCTCACCATCTGCCTCTCTGTCCTCTTAGCATGTGTGGAGAAAAGGATGGAGTTCTGGCAAACACAGAAATTCAATAAAAACTTTTCTTTAACTGATGAGTACATGCAGAGGCCACTTGGTTTGTATTTAGGAGATCAGACTGGGGGAGGAGTGTGTTATGCCTTTTTTCTGCTAGTCTGAAGAAAATAAATGTGCCAAATGTACTCCTAGAGTTTGAATTGATGGAGCCCTGAGCAATATGTTTAAAAAAATTATATGCAGCCAAAATACACCCCAACAGTGAAAACCACGACAGTGTTTGCTATTTGTAATTCCACTACAGGGATACAAAGAAGAAACTGTTTAAAAATACTGTTAACAAATGGAAGAAAATGCTATGTATATATCAAACAGAGTTCATCGTTATGTTGTCTGACTGCATTTAAAATATAGGAGGAGGAAGTAATCACTGTTATTAGAGGACTGGAAGAAAAAGAAAAGTACTACATAGCTAATAATTTTAAGTACTTTTAGCACTTCTTTTGACTCTAAATGGACAGCTAGGACAAATAGGTTTTTGCAGGGTACATACTCTTTACATTATTTGGGAAATATGTTGTCTTGAAATTATTTTGTAGATTTGAGAGGTTCATTGTGATCATCAGAAATATGAGGTTGTAGAGTGGTTGGGCATGAGTCATTTGTTGCTCCTTCAACTTCTTGATTAGATGAGAGTAATTTTAATATTCAAATTCAAGTAGGAACATGTTCAAGAATAAGATTTGAAAATGTAGAATGTTAGAATCATTTGGGTTGTAAAGAACATTTAAAAGTCTTCTAGTCCAACTCTGCTGCAAGGAACAGGAACAAGTACAGCTAGATCATGTTACTCAGAGCCCCAGCCAGCCAGATGACGAACGTGGAGCATCTACCACATTTCTGGGTGACCTGTTCCAGTGCCTCACCACCCTTACCATTAAGCTAACCCATTAGAAATCATTTTATGTGATATATATGTAACTTTTTCATGATTGTCCTTGCTACTATACACCTGACTATACACCTGTATCGCTTAAAGAAATATTGAATAGGATCAGGAAGAGTGATCTTTTAGCGGAAACAGCCACACAGACTAGCAAGTACAAGCCTCCATATGGGAGTGATAATATCTAAAGTCTGAAATAAAAGCTGCAGCTGATGGCTAAGTCTTACAATTCTTTATTGAATACTGCAGTCCATTCTTCAGACCTGGCATAGCTTCCATAGTCTATGTACGAAAGCCATGCTAAAGTAAAAATGCAAAAATGAAAGCTCATCACAGAGACATATTTCCAATCTTCATTATAGTTTAAAGTGGAGCCACATCAAAAACTAAAAGAGCAGGAAACTCATTCTCAATAAATGCATATAAAGCCTTAGTTTAATTTAATAACCAGTAAATCTAATACACTGAGAAGTATGGAGGTGAGAGTTCTTCAGCTGTCAGTTAAGTAAAAAAGAGGATATAAGTTATTATAAACAGATTTCTGGAGTTGCCAATTACAATTACAGTGTATTTGAGATGTGCAAATACATATTTGATTCTCAAATATACAGCTTTTATGGGAAATTTCTTGCAAGTGGAGGATTATAGCTGATAGAATCTGGAAGTACCACGGATAGACATCAGCTCTGCACAGTAGCCAATGCCCAATGTCAACATATTCTATGTCACGGTATCTTGTACTATTAAAAGAGTTTGGAAAACTTGCAACCCAAGAATCAATCATATGTAGCCAGTTCCTTCCAATACCATTATGTGATTTTTGACATGTGTGGGCACTATTGTTTCATAAGGCCATGTTACCCCCAAAATATTTCAAAGCAAGATTTCACTTCATGTATGCATAGACATAGAACCCTCACTACTGAGGTGCTGTCAAGATCAGGTGAATAGAGAGCAATATCAGCCTGGAATTCTTACCCTTCTAAATGGAGGAGATGAGAGGAAATTAAGAAACCCTATGGCCAAAATTATTATCTGTAAGTGAACTGTTTTAAGTGTTGTTCTCAGTTGTATGTGACATTTCTGTTAGAATTTAAAATGATATTCCGTAAGATTTTTAGAATTGTCCTCTGTCACTTGCCACCTAAAAAGGAGAAGGACTATATAATCTTTTTTTTTCTGGTTACTTTGGCCAGAGCTTGTTACTTTTTGTGGGGAAAAAAATAAAATAAAATAAAATAAAAAAATCATTTTCAGGCTATTCATACATAAAATTTTATAATATTCTAGGAGCTAGAATTCTATTAATCACAATTTTAATGACAAATTTGAAACAAATGGAAAGATCACTTAAGGTTGTTTTTTTTTTAGTTTTTTTTTATTTCTCAACAATTTCCTACTATACCACATATTTCCTCCTTATCCCTTGGCTACTTTTTGATCCAGGCTTCACTCCTCCAGTTATTGAACTGAACTTGCCAGATAATACTGGTTGTCAAAAGATAAATATGTGATGAGAATCTGCCTGTTCTGATGCACTGGAGCTCTGAGAGTTACAGCTTCCTAATTTTTACCACATCATCTGTTCCATGAAGATCTTCCCTTTCATCACTGCCAGACCTTCTACAAACCACAAATTAGTTAGTGGTGTTACCTGAAGACTCAGAATTTTGTTTCCCCTTCTTGCCTAGAAACAAAACTTGCAGGACTGTAGCAGGATATTGAAACATTTACCTACAGAAACTCCAAGATTTATTACAGAAAAAAATACCACATCATCAGAAATTTTGAACTAAGTTCAGATTCAAGAAAAAAATTCATCCAGAATCTAAAACTGAGGTGTCTCTTTCCTATATATCCTTACTTTTTCCCATATTCTCATAATACAAAAAAATTTCAACGTAACCAATCACAGTCCCAATTCAAGTTACCACTCCTAGGTATCTTCCTTTCTCCTTCTTCCTTTTATTCTTTGGTAGATAACTATTTTATGCTCTCCTCCCACATTTGCTCTCATTTATCCTTATTGGCTCTCAGTTTTTCCCAAAACAATGATTACCTCTTGCCTGTATTTATATATCATTCAGTCACCAAACTCTGCTTTCTGTTTTATCTCTCTTTGATGAGCCTGCTTCTTTTCCTCCCTAATACCATTTCTTGCTTCTGGACTTTCTACATCAGATTCTTTTTCCCATCAATATGTCCAGGCCTCTTAAAAATTCTTTTTCTTCCATCCTGTTGAAACAAGTGATAGATAAACCGGAGAACAGGGGAGCTATCTGAAACTGTATTGTGTTTAATGCACTGGTTCAACATAGATCAATAGTGTAAAATGCCAAGAGAAGCCCAATCTAGTCATTTAAAAAAAAAAAATAAAATAAATAAAATAAAATAAAAAATCCTGAGCATGAGCTAATTTTTTTAAAACTTTAAATATTTGGATGTTTAGAAATAAATTTGCCCTGATGTAGATATTTTTGTGGGTAAGATTATACATCTTTGACAAAGTGCTTACCTTTCTTCTTTATTCCACTGTTCTATTCCAAGTCACTGAAGAGTTCGCGTCTTCAGATAAGGGACTGGATTAATAGGGGAGAAACCCAATTTCTGAGAAAAGTTGGAATTATTATTTTGTTTACATTTGCCAGAGCTTTTAGAAATCTCTTATGGAAACTTACTTCCAAATATTTTGGTAAAAGCTGCAAGACATGACAGTGGAATCTTGTGTTGGAAAGTATAACTAACCTTAAAAGAAGACAATGTCACTCTCTTCAACTATAGTCAGAGAACGGTTATAATCATGTACTGGTCACAGCTTGTCCTTAACAGAGTGCTACAGTGGAATTACTACTCTGTAATTTATAGCAAACTCCTGATGTATGAGTAGGAGCAGTGGACTGTCTTTCTTTTAAACTATCATCTCCCTCCATACACACATAAAATGTAAGTTAGTTATGAAATGCAAGATGTAACATCTGTGTACCAGATTCTGCGCTACTGAGTTATGCTTTGTTCAAACATTATGTATACCACATGAAACTGATGTTATGTAATCTCATAAAAACACAAGAAATAACACATATCACACATGTTTAAGTGGTGGCAAGTATCAGTTAAATGTCTTTGTAATGGATGTTCAGATCATTGCACTAGCTGCTAAGGACTTGGCCTGTGTTGCATCACTTACATGCTGACAATAAATTAAGACAGCTGGAAGGCAATACTTTTACAGGTTTATTAGTTCATTCTTCGGGGACCTATTTTAGTTTAGTTTCAAATGAAATTAATGCTCATTAGACTAGTGAAACAAGTAAGCTTTCCATATTGCCTAATTTTGTATTTCCCTCATTCTTTGAATCCTCAGAAATACATCTCAAATATAAAGCAAGACTTTTAGGAATGGATGCCAAGAGCAACTATGAAAAAACACAATAGAATGGTTGTAATATAGTGACTGCAAAGGAAAAGGTTTTATTATTTACATGAAAAATGTTTACAAAATAGCAGAGAGGTTAAGATCAAGAACTGACAAAGCCAAGATTGTTGGAAATCATCATAACTGCAGTGGAATTTTTCAATTTTCTCAGAATCACAGAGTCACAGACTTGTAAAGCATGGAAAGGAGTTCTGGAGATCACTGAATCCAATGCTCTGCTAAAGGAGTTCCCTGCAGCAGGTCACACAGAAAAGCATTCAGACAGGTTTTGAATACCACCAGAGATTCCAGCACCTCACTGGGCAGCCCATTCCAGTGCTCTGTCACTCTGACATTAAAGAAGTTCTTCCTTCTGTTACTATGAAACTTCATGTTTTTCAATTTCTGCCTGTTGCCTATTGTTCTACTGTTGCTCTCTACTGAAAAGAGTCTGCCCCTATCACTTGACTTCCTCACTTCATTATTTACAGTTATGAGAGCACCTCTCATCTCCTCTTCTCCTGGCCACTCAGCTGAGAAGGTTTGACAGCTCCGTAAGAGGAGGACTGACAGTGACCAGAGTCCACACCAGCCATGGAAGAGGCCACCCCTCAGGAGCACTAGCAAGGTTTACACAGGGTTTAATAAAATAATAATAATAATATTGCACAGAATCATAGAAGTCATATGGGTTGGAAAGGATCTCTGAAGAATATCTAGTCCAACCTCATTGCTAAAGCACATTCCCTAGAGTGTCTGGGTGGGCTTTGAATACCAGCAGAGAAAGAAATTCCAGAGCCTCTCAGGGCAGCTTGTTCTGGTGTTCTGTAACCGCCAGAGTAAAATATTTTCCTATATTCCTCTGGAAATCCTTGTTTTCCAGTTTGTGCCTGCTGCCCCTTTTTTTGTTTCTGGGCATCATCAAAAAGAGCCTAGCCCTATTGACTTGACTCCATCTCTTTTCATAACTATAAACATTGACGAGATTCCCTTTCAGACTTCTGTTCTCCAGACTAAACAGTTCAAGGCCTTTCAGCCTTTCCTCATATGGGAGGTGCTCCAGGTTCCTTATCATCTTTGTGGCCCTTCACCAGACTCTCTCTAGAAGGTCCCTGTCTTTCTTGAACAGGGGAGCCCAGAACTGGATACAGAATTCCAGATGTGGCCTCAGCAGGCAGAGTAAAAGGGAAGGACCACCTCCCTTGACCTGCTGGCCATGATCTTTTTAATGCACTCAGGATACCATTAGCCTTTTGAGTCATAAGGTCACTTTGCTGGCTCATGTCCAGTCTGCTGCCTGACAGGACACCCAGGTACTTCTCTGTAAAGATCCTTTCAAGCAGATCAGAGCTTTACCGGTACTGGTGTACACTGTTATTCTTCCCCACAAATGTAGTGTAGAATTACAAGTATCGTGTTAACTAAATACAAATGTTTCCCAAAAGTTGATGCAGATGCAAAGAGTAAACATTCACAGTAGCAAGGAATACAGAATTGTTGGTAGGTAACAGATGACATGATGAACTGACAGTTGAACTAATTATCTCTGAAAAAAAGTTACAGGTAAAGAGAGCTTTGAAAAAAAAAAAAATAAATAAATAAGCTCCTTCATTTGTTGGTGGAATTAATCATGGGGACATGGAGAGGAGAGGAGAGGAGAGGAGAGGAGAGGAGAGGAGAGGAGAGGAGAGGAGAGGAGAGGAGAGGAGAGGAGAGGAGAGGAGAGGAGAGGAGAGGAGAGGAGAGGAGAGGAGAGGAGAGGAGAGGAGAGGAGAGGAGAGGAGAGGAGAGGAGAGGAGAGGAGAGGAGAGGAGAGGAGAGGAGAGGAGAGGAGAGGAGAGGAGAGGAGAGGAGAAGAAAATAAATTTATTTTTAATTGTCTTTGTAATATAGAAGCAGCTAAAAAGTAAGCCACACACGTGAACAGTATAAATGTGATTACTGAAGTAATCTACTTGTAGAGAGGCTAGACAGGTAGACTCAAAACACTTTTAAATATCCTGGTAGTAACATAAGTGTTTTCTGTATCTGAAGTAGCTAGCTATGGCTGAATTAGGAATCTTAACAAGAAATCAGCAGGTAGCAGCTCATCCTGTCATAGGGACACTTGGACAAATTTGTGCATATTGACCATTGTGGGAAACTCTCCCTGCACAAAGGTGAGTTATTTTAAACTGATCATCTCTGATCTAGCCTCTGCCTCAGGACTACAGAGATATCTCCATGACACAAATTTTGAGGAACCCTTGAAAGGCACTCTATACATTTAAATCTTCTACTATATTGATTATAAAAGACTAATTATTGTTAATATATTGTTAACATGTTGAATAGAAAATGCATGCATGAGAACTTTATTTTATTCAGAATATTCCTTGTAGCTCATTAAAATAAAGAGTTCACAAGAAATAGGTAGGACAAGCCTGTGCCTCAGATATACGGATAAAAAGTCAAAACTTCTGTTGAGAATATCTCCTGGAAAACTGTAATAAGCTTGTGTATTTTAAGTAGTAAAGGGAATTCCCTCCAGATGGAAAAGCATACAGGTGTTTAAAGTCTCCAGCTGAAGGACAGAAAGGGTAAATTGTTTAAACAGGCAGATCTTAGAGCCGTTGCAAAGCAGAGAAGATAGAAGAATGAGAGAGAGAGAGAAGAAACAGATACAGGGAAAGAAAGAAAGACTAAAAGTAAGGAAAGGTTTACAGAAATTTCTTTAACAAGGAGAAAAACAAGCAAAAACCAAGGTAGTATTAATATGACTGGTTAAATAATACAAAATATCAAATTGAAGGAAATATCAAATCAAATCAAGATGCTTAAAGAGGAAATTAGGAATTTCTTGGCTTACTCTCAGTGCATTATGCTGTAAAGATGATTACAAAAACTTTATTCCTTCTAAGTTGCACTAATATGATTATCATAATGTATGTGATGATAATGAAAATTCCAAGTGTTAAATCTAATTTGTATTTTTGCTTTCCTGTAAGCAAATGACATTTTTCTAACCTTTGGCACAAGTCAACTAGCTTTTCTTCTCTGATTGCAAGTACAGCACATTAAAATAACAGTATGAACAACCTAAAACCTTGTAAAAAATTATATGCTTCTTTGCTCATACCAGAATTTTTCATATAATGCTCAGCATGTGTTTACTTCAACTTCCTTAAGTATACAAAAACAAACAAACAAAACCAACAAAGAAACAGAAGAGACCACCTAGTCTAGCAGAACCTGTTGAGAAAGCCTTCTTTCCATAGCTACAGGAGCTGTCATGTCCTGCTCAACCACTTTGCCATCTGTTGGAAAAATGGCACAGCAAACTGTGGACAGTCCAGGAGGCTCCTGGGATGTATAGAGAATAACTTCCTGAGCCAGGTAATAGACATCTCCACAAGGGGGATGCAGTTCTGGACATGTTGCTCACCAGCTCAAGTGAACTGATAAGTGACGGGGCTGGAGACTGCCTGGACTGTCATGACTGTGCCACAGTAGAGTTCAGATTTTTGAAGGATATCAGACAGGCAAAGAGTAAAATCAGAAAGCTTAATTTTAGGAAAGCCAACTTCCAGTTCTTTGGGGAGTTAGTAAAAGAAAAAAAAAAACAAAAAACACAAACAAACAAACAAAAAAAACCACGTGGGAATCTGACCTCAAGGAAAAGGGAGCAGAGCAGAGCTGGTAGAACTTTAAGGAAGCTTTCCATAGAGTTGAAGAACTCTCCATTCCCAGATGTAAAAAGTCAGAAAAGAAAGGCAAGAGACTGATTGGGCTGAACTGGGTCCTGCTGGTCAAATTGAAAAGCAAGAAGAAAATGCACAAGCAGTGAAAGCAGGGACAGGTAACCTGGGAGGAATACTTCCAGAGATGACTCTAGGACGTGTGGGGATGGGGTCAGAAAGACCAAGGCACAGCTGGAATTGAACTTGGAAAAGGGTGCAAAGAAAGAGAAGAAGGAACATTAAGAGGAAAAGGAAAGTGCAAAAGGGCTTACCATCCCTGGTGAGCAGTGCAAGTAGGCTGGTAACAACAGACAAGGAGAAGGCTGAGGTGCCAACATCCAACATCCATAGGAGTATGGGTTCTTATGTTATTTTTTGCCTTATTGGTCCTATTTTGCCACTTTTGATCAGCTTCAATGGGTTTATATACCTGTTCTTTAACATTTCTGTGGTTTTACTCCCAGTTAGCAGTTCTTCTGCAGATGCATTTCAGATCACTTGTCTTCTATCAATATTTGTCAATTTTTGATTGACATTTGGAATGTGTCTCTTACATTACTTACAGCATGAACTTATAATATTCTTTCAATTAAAACAACATAGGGAAAACACCGTATTTTATCTTAGTTTCATGACTTCTCTGTCCTGTGTCCCTTTGATGACACTCACATTCTCAGCAGCTCAGAACTGGTGGAACACTGTAGGCAGAAGTATTCTTTTTTAAAATCCAGCCGTTTATTTTGGCACATTACAGAAACAGGAATCTGGTACTTAGGACAGGAAAGACAAACCACATCACAGACCTCAGCAGAAGGACTGCCAGCTGCTCTGTGGAGCAGGCTTGCTAACTAGTCCCTGTGCTTGCCTCTACTTGTGCATGCAGTTTAACTGTAAGCTCTCTGAAAGGTAAAGTTAAGGAAAACAATTAAGAACACACACACAAACACACACACACACCAAAAAAAAAAAAAAAAAAAAAAAAAAAAAAAAAAAAAAGAGGAGTATATTCTATTATTCTTAATAATATCCTGAAGATTTTGTAACAGCTGAAGAAATATACATTCTAAAAATTCTATAGCTTGAGTGATTTGTACTCACAATCAAAAGATATTTTACTGGAAGAAAAAAAAAAAATCATTTAGAGCGTTAAAGTCTCAAGTATTTTCACACAATCACAGAATCACAGAACTGCAGAGGTTGGAAGGGACCTCAAGACATCATCAAGCTACTGCTGAAGCAGGTACCCTATAGTAGATTGCACTTGTAGACGTCCAGATGGGTCTTGATTATCTCCACAGAAGGAGAACCCACACCTGCTCTGGGCAGTCTGTTCCAATGCTCTATCACCCTTACCATAAAGAAATTCTTCTGCATGTTTGTACAGAACTTCCTATGCTTCAGTTTGATGTTGTTACTCCTTGTCCTATCGCTATGCACCACTAAGAAGTGCCAGGTCCCATCCATTTGGCTCCAACCTTCGTTTAGATATTTATAAACATTTATCAGATCGCCTCTCAGTCCTCTTTTCCCCAGGCTGAACAGATCCAAGTTATTCAGCCTTTCATCATAAAGGAGATGGTCCAGACCCTTTGTCATCTTTTTGACCCTCTACTGGACCAATGTCAACCATCTGGGGTTTGAGAACTTCACTCTGGGTTGCTTCTCTTCAATGATAATCTTCTGAAAGGTAAAGATGAACCATTTCCACTGTATGACCACTAAAATTTGCCATGTAGAGTATGCAACAGGATGTTTCATGTACTTGAACTCATAGAATTTAGAAAGAAGCTCTGAACTTGAATAGATAAATGCAGTCATGGCGTTCAGACACAGATAACCAAAACAAGTTAGGAACACATTATGGCAAGTGAGAGGTTTTATCTGGGAACTGTACTAAACACTGGTTTTGCTGGATTCTATTCATTTTAAATAATGAAAATGCCTCACAGTTTATTTAGCTATTTCAGTTATCTTTGTACAACATGTGTTCATACTAATGTTGAGGCAGACATAATGCATTTCATTTAAAAGCCAGCTATTTTTTTAAGTGTTGTTTTAACATGCATGGCATAATCACACACACTATTCATTGCCCAGATGCTTTCCTTTTCAGTAAGGAAAACTGGTTGTCCCAGATCCTACAGATTATCACATCTGTTTTTATAGCTCATAAGCAACAGTTTTTTAAGGACTTAGAACCCATAGGAACCCTGACATTTTAACCTTGCCGATGTTATCACTCAGCTTGCTTTCACAAATGCACGTACTTTCACAAATACAACAGAAACAAATACACAGCCTGGTATGGACAATAGCTCACATCTGAAACATCTGTAAATCTTTGGAAAGAACTGAATACAACTAAAAATAATTTCTGATTCTGTCTTTGTGAAACTTATGAGGATATCTAAAGAAGCTAAAGGCATTTTATCAGCATGTTCTTCTTCTTGTATGGCTTCACCTTGTTGACTGGAGAGTTTAGATTTTTATCTGAACTAATTTGGGAAACAACTGACAAAGGAATCTTTAACAACCTCATAAAGTACTTCTTGTATGAGGTGAATACACATGAATGAATGTCAGCAGAGGTGGGGCTTTAGAAACTATTAAAAATTTTACTCCAACAACTTAGAGTAAGCTGCAAAACTGCAAATAATGGCTTGAGGGACCAGACATGGAAATATTGCAATTTTCTCACTCCTACTATGTAAAAAGGGAAAACAAACAAACAAAGAAACAAACAAACAAACAAAACCTTTTTAAAAGTGGTCATCTATCAGTAGGATCATTTAAATTTTTGAATCCTCTGACATTTTGACTCTAAGAGAAGTTCCTTTAGGTACAGGATCCATAAAGCACCAAGCATTCAAACTTCTTAAAATACGGAAAGGTTCCAGGAAAACCATGTATAGCCAATAAAATAATCAACATTCACTGTTTAATCACCTCAGAGTACTCTAGATTCTTGGGAAATTACTAAAGACATCACTTCTTTTGGAGTATATATTCATGCTGCTACAGTAATGAAGTGTCAAATGCTCTGTTGGATAAAAGATATTGAAATGTACAGACTGATGAAGGAAAAAAAAATAAAAAAAGAGACTTTTTTTTACATCAATATCTATTCTGAAGTTAGACGAATGTGATGCTTTTAGACAATTATTATGGCAATTATTTCCTCAAGAGCATTCTAGTACTAAACATGTGACAGTGATTTAAAATACAAATTTACAATGATGAGTTGTAGTTATGATCTGATCTTTATTTACAGGTTAACATAGTTTGTTTTTCTTTGCCTATTTCTTCTCATAATTGCCAGTGATGCTGAAGGTTTGGTATCATTGTGCTATAATTGCTTATAGGGCTAGTGTGAAAATGCAAGCATATAAGGAAGCTGTTTCCCAGATCTGCCAATACTAATGACTCACCTTTCTTTACTTCTTTTTGGAGTATTTTCTGTTTAATTAAATGTGAAAATAGCTTATCAAGGCATTCTACCTCGCTCACAAATATTCTTCAAAGAACAATGCTAATGGTTTTTCTGTAGTTCTGTTTGGTAGTCATCCTAGATGGTGAGACATTAAGTAATTATCTTAAATTGTACCCATATATGTCTTAAATATATTAAATACAAGATATAAAAAATAGAAAGAATATCTGTTGTTTCCTGAGCTGTAAAATAATAAGAAAAGTGGTTTGTTCTCAAAGGTAACTACTGCACAGATCACAGACTTATGATTGTTCAGTTGACACATTGTGGGAGACAGAGATTTAAATGTCTAGAATACGAGAATAACAAAACACACACAAATTCACACGCATGTACATGCATGTACAGTGCAAACAGATTCATGTGTATTATCCCTGAGAACTTATGGACATGTGAAGACAGATGTTATGTTACATCCAAATTTCTTTGCTTAGACTTGAAGTGTATAAGTGCTGAGAATTTCAGGAGGAAAAAGAGCTGGAAGAACATCAAGTCAAGACTCTTTGGATACCAAGCTAGGTATTCCATGTCAATTTTGGATTTCAGGTGCTACTTACAAATCTGGATTTCAATAATAAGTGAAGAGACAGCCATTTCATTTTGTTCACCTGCTAACCCTAACTAAAAATAAATCTATAAATGCTTTTTTGCAGACATCCCTTTCTATTATGTTTTGAAGCTAAGTTCTCACTTAGCGGTAGAGACTAATCTTGAAATTCCCATGGTCTACCTAAAATGACAGAATGTTTATGTTCAACCCTAAAACCATACAAATTACTAATGCAATTCAAATGCTAAATCCTAGGTTTCACTGCCGTGAAATATTCAACAATAATCATATATATCTGAGCATCTGCCTACTTTACTTCTTGGTTTGTTGTAAAAATTTTAACTGTGTTATTTGGAAAGACAAGTTGGCATGCCAGAAACTATTCTTATTTCAGGTAGCACTATATACTGGAACTAAAAGTATTGCCAGCCTTGAAGACTGATGCGGTTTAAAAAAAAAGTAGAATCATAGAATCTTTAGAATTGGAAGAGAGATACAAAGCATCTAGTCCAAATCCCCCGCAGTGAACAGGAACATGCATAGCTAAATCAGATTGCTGAGGGCCCAATCTGGCCTCGCCTTGAAAGTCCTTAGATGTGGATCATCAGCTACATCACTATGCAGCCTGTTCCAGTGCATCATCACCCTCAATGAAAATACTTTTCCCCTTTATCCAATTTACACCACCTCTCTTTAAGCTTGAAGTCATCTTCCCTTCTTCTATCACCACAGACCCTGGTAAAGATTCTGTCATCATTCTTCTTGTAGTTCTCTGTTAGATATTGAAAGACCACTCTCAAGTCACCTCAGAGCCTACTCTTCTCCAGGCTGAACAGCTTCAGCTCTCTGGAAAAAAAAAAAAAAAAAAAAACAAACTTAAAAATAAAATGCTTTACGAATAAAAAATTAATGGCAGCAACTTTCAATTGCTTTAATGTCAACAATTATACCTAATAATATACTGTGTATATATACCTAATAATATATCGTGTGCCCCCGGTGGCACACGGTGGTAGAACTGCCACTTGCAATACCGGAGGCCCGGGGTTCGAATCCCCCCTGTTGCGCAAGTGGTAGAAGTGCCACTCTGCTACACAGAAGGCTCGAATCCCAGGAGTTGGACTTGGTGATCTCTAAGGTCCCTTCCAACTCTCACGATACTATGATACTATGATATGAATATACAACCTGCATAAACTCAGATATGCTGGCCAGTCTCTCTTGCCTGTAAAATCAGTTGAATGTGCTCAGCTGTTGCTTATCATCTTGTTTTACAATTTTAAGGAATTTTGGATATACTTTTCAACTGCATTTTATTAGCACCTAGCACAATGGGGCCCACATCCATAACTAGGATTCCTGGACACCTTGATAATTCAAGTGGCAGTAACAATAATAAATTGCACATTTTCAAGATTGGTGAAAAACTTTGACATAAGGAAAGCATATGTATTTCAGACCACAGCAAAATATATAGTCATTATAAATCCCAGAAGTGATCAATTTATAATGAGAAATGTTTGTACATGAGCAGCGCTGCCATGCCACTGAAATATAACACAATGATTCAGTATGTGCACAGACCTCCAGTGGGCAAATGCATACAGATTCATTCCATGCCATACTGACATTTTTTACAGAAATATTCTTAATTGCTAACAGAAATGCCATCATCTACTGCAGCTTGATTTTCTTTAACTAGGTTTCTCATGTAAGTAACACATTTGCAGCATCAGAATTCATCCAAGTTCTCGCCGTGTCAATTTTTGATCTTTAAAATTTATTCTATGTTCCTAGCCTAAGTGCTTTCTTCTGCAGAAAACAAAGTAATCAGATTTCATGAAAGCTGGGTTATTGCACACTTGTATGTAGCTCTTGGAGGAAGCTCATAAAGGAAATAGAAGTCTGTAACTTTCTCCAAATTCCCTTCAGGGCCCCTAGTTCTTTGATTTAATCTTGGAACAGTCAAGACTTTTAGCCATTCTTCAGACACAAATAGGTTATGGCATCAAATGCACTTCAGGGAAGTACACTGTGACTTTATATTGATCTCTGATACATCTAGATATATTTTCTCCCACAGTTTATAAACTTTTTCCCATGCCATTGGTACTGACAAGTTAGTTTAACAGAAGTGTTAGCCATCCATTTTAGAAACTGGAGCAAAAATCTAAATGAAATTTTACACAGTAAGGCATTTTCCTATGAACCTCCATATACTTGGCTTTCACATTTAAGTGTCTAAAATTGAAAGAAACCTGCTAGTAACTTGGTCAGCTTGCTAACTTTTTGTTATTGATTAGACAGAATACGTTTCCTAGATATCATGCAAATTCTATTTTCCTGCCAAACAAGAACCCTACCTTACATATTCCTGAATGCCAAATGCTGGCATTTTTTTCATTATTCAGAGGGAAGTTAGATTAAATTCAAGCCACATTTTTTCAGAAATGTTACATCAATTCATGGTTTTCTTCCTCTTTTAAAATAGATCTTTATCTTTACTGCATTACATAATATTCATATGTCCTTAAAAATTGTCCCCAGGGGGTGATAACTTCTAATAATCTATAGGATTGTTCAATTAAAGGGAAAGACTAATTTTTGTTTCTACTCTATGCTGTCTGACTAGGAACCTTAGAAGAGACACCCTTGGAAGAGGATACTCCTGATGTTGTCTTGAGACATCTGACTGTGTGTATGAAAGTATGTATGCATTTACGTATGTTTTGCAGTAGATGGAGGTTACAAACATAGCAAAATTGAATGTAAAGTCTTTTTTTCTCAGACAATATTGTCCTGAAACAAGCATAACATTAAAATGTTCTGTCATGTTCCACACTTCTAATGCATTCCAGCCACCATGAATTCTCATGTTAGGTAATCTAACTGTGGGGGCAGCTTGGGAACAATTACTTTCATTGCAGCAAACACCATCTTGAAATTATTTTATGATGTGCAACTTACAGTGGGGTTCTTCCTAATGCATTCATCAGAATGAAACAAAACATTTTTGTTCAGTCTTCTTTAATTTTTGTACTTCTCTTTTAGGATCTTTCCATATACATATCTACATACAGAAACACTTGCACCGGAAATCTGAAAATGCCATTGTGAAAGAAATATAGTGAGTTTAGGATAATGGTTGTGGCTTGGACGTTAGGAGGTTGGTGTGGGAGAGAAGGGAATCATTTTTTCATTACTTTCTGATTTCTGTGATTATAACACTTCGAAATAAAACATTGAAAAAATCTGGGAAAGAAATTGTTGCTGGAATTCTTGTTCCCTTTGTAAACAGCAAGGATAAATTAGGCTACTTTTGTTGGACAAATCTTTCTAAATACATGTTCATTTATGTACTTTACAATCAATAAAAGATCATGGTCATGGAGTCT
This sequence comes from Excalfactoria chinensis, assembly GCF_039878825.1. Taxonomy (NCBI): domain Eukaryota; kingdom Metazoa; phylum Chordata; class Aves; order Galliformes; family Phasianidae; genus Excalfactoria; species Excalfactoria chinensis. Next base: position 97,913,769 of record NC_092825.1, on the reverse strand, counting down.
GGAGAGGTCCCTACTGACTGGAAGCTAGCCAGTGCTGCCTGCTAAGAGGGCACAAGAGAAGACCCAGGAAATTACAGACCTGTTTGTCTTACTTCAGTCCCAGTAAAAGTTATGGAGATGAGAAGCCTTGCAGAGAGATCTAAATAGATTAAAGAACTGAACAAGTCAGTTTGAAGCTCAACAAAGGAAAATATTGAGTTCAACAACTTGGTTGGAGTAATGTAAGACACAGGCACGGGAAGAAGAGTGGCTGGAGAGCAGTTAAGGAGTAAGAGATCTGGGGTGCTGGTTGACAGCAGGTTCAACATGAGCCAGCAGTGTGCCCAGGCAGCCAAGAAGGCAAAACGTTTCTTGGAGTGTATTAAACACAGCCAGCAGGTCCAAAAAGGTGATTCTCACACTATATTTCATATTGGTGTGGCCTCATCTGGAATACTGTACAGAGTTAGGGGATCCACAATGTAAAAATGATATTAAGATAGTTGAAATCATCTTGAGGAGGAAAGCGAAGTTGTTAACAGGGCTGGAACAACTTGGGCAAGTTGGGTTGTCCACTTGGGTGAAAAGAAGACCAACAGGTAACCTCATTGCTCTCTACAGCTTTCTGAGGAGGGAAATCACTGAGTGACCTCTTCCTGGTAACTGATGACAGGACATCCTGGAATGGCACAAAGCTGCAATGGGGAAGTTCAGAAACAAGGAAAGAAAATCTTAAATCAGAGGGTAGTCAAACACTGAAAGAGCCTTCCTCCTGAAGTACTTGATGAGTCATGTCTGTCAGTGTTCAAGAGATGTTTGGACAATGCTTTCAGTAATATATTTTAGAACCCAATTAGGTATGACAATTGAGCTGGATGATCTTTGAAGGTTCATTCTAATGGAACTCTTCCTCCTACATGCCTAGTGATTTGTGATAAATCTTTCTTCATCTTTATGTATTAGGTGTACAAGGAGATTAATTTCTGAATTTGTTTAGGCAAAGTGCCCCTGAGCTCAGAAATCAAAGACTACAATTTTTGGTATTCAAGACATGAATAGATCATGTCTCAAATTGACTGTAATTTCAGACTTTTGGCAAATAAACTTGCATCTCACCAGGGTTAAGTTAAAAATAAATAAATAAGTAAATAAATAAGTAAAATGAAATGAAGGTAAACCATAGGCTGTTTAAAATAGATCATTTTAAAGCATTTTGTTGATATCATGATTAACCTCACAAAATTTTTTATTGTCTCGGTTCACTACATGGAAAAGATGAAACACAAAATGTGATCAGGTATGCCAGAAGTCACAGAACAAAGTCTGCAATCTGCCATATCCAATGAGGTACTAAAACTACAAATGGATTATTCCTGCAGAGAAGTTCACAAACAAGATAAGTATTTTCATTCTCATAGTAAATTACTACATTTCTTAGACTAATTGTAGCTGTAAAATTTAAATATTTTTTCTTCATTGTCACGGGTTACCTAGATTTACCTGTGCCCGTGACAGAGGCAGCCACCCTGTAGGGCCCCCGGCCCATAAGGGAAGAGAAAAAGGGGAATGGGAAAAGAGAACAGCGGTGGCAATCTAAGGAGGAAAACTTATTTTACTAAATATGATATTGGAATGCAAGATAACACAATATAATAAAATATGATTGAGGCTATTAAATCGAACAAAACAGAGAGAGTCCCCGAAAACCAAGAGGCCTACTGTGAACTCTAGGCGACACGGCTGGAACGCTTCCCACTCTCCGAGGGTCCGAGAGAGAGAGAACTCCAGCCTGGGAGCAAGATTATATATGTCTTCCTCCTGTGACTTATCTCTGGCCGTGACGTCCTCTGGGATATGTAGTTCTCCTCTGAGAGCTGAGTACTCAGGACACCGCCATTCCATGGAACTGGAGCATGAGCCTTCCAATGATCCATACTGCACATGATTGCACATGATGTTATGATGTGGAATATTGACAGTAACACCACAAAACCATGACATTCATCTAGATAAAATCAGACTAATTTTTTTTTTTTTTTTCAAATTCTCAAAGGATTTTATTTTTTTTTTAAATAAGTATAAAAAGCAACTAAGGGCTACATTCTCACAATATTCATCAAAAGGGAAGAAACTTTGCAGAAAGACATTCGTAACAGGTTTCTATAGCAATCCATAATGCATTTTTCCAAGGCAGACTACACTGTCCGTTTATAATGATTTACATATTCCAAACTTATTTTTTTTTAATTTTACTTTATTATTTTTATTTTGTAGACACACAAAGTACAGCTCTCATTACACTCCAGTAATTCAGAGCTTCCTTGCAAAGTTCAGCTGGAAAAAAACAAAGTTCAAGACAAAGAAGGAACTGAGCACTCTTAGGAACAATTTTTTCCATGAGAACAAGTTGATAACCTCTGTCTCTTATCATAATTTTCAGTGCATTTTGTCCTAATGTAATTAGGAGACAATGTGGAAATGTAGTTTTTATTTTCCAGATCTAAGTAAAATATTTCAGGCTAAAGTTTCCTGAAATAACTCTTTTGGGAGATTTTAGGTTTTGAATGCTGTTTGGAAGTCTCATGCATGTTTGATGCCAGTGATACCAAATCCCTTATTAAGGAATTAATTCACTGAAATATAATCCAAATAACCACAGAGTTAATATATTGTTTTTAGTTTTCTTTTACTTTTTCCACATTAGGTAGTATATTCAGGATTGATAAAATACAGGATATCTGTAATGTCTTTGATAATACTTGCAAAGTGTTAAGATAACATATGTATAAATTACTGCCAAAAGGTGACATATAACTCTTGTCTAAAATCCTCTAATACAAACATTTCCACAATGCGCATTCTACAAAGATACTTCTAAATTATTGCCAATACAAATGCTTCTCACAAGGGAATTATTATCACAGTATTCCTAGACAAGAGTTCTGCTATTTGATGAGTAACAATTATTCCATTTACTTAGTTATCTTTTAGTATTGTAAATGGATTTAAGCCTATCAAAACTGGAACATCTACTTAGCTTTATTTTAGGTGTTGTTTTACTAATTTTAATGGAACCCAACATCTATCTTTGCCCCAAGTGTAAATCTAGCTATGTGATTTGTTGGACAAATTTGTGAATTCAGTGACTGTTAATTGGAGGCATTCACGTTTAGGCTGGATGGAGCTCAGAGCAACTTGATCTAGCTGTAGGTGTTCATTGCAAAGGGAGTTGAACCAGATGGTATTTAAAGGTCCCTTCCAACTCAAATGATTCTTTGCTTCTCTGATTGTGCACTTCCTTTCAGATTATTGATAAAAGTTGGGATACGTATATAGAGATATTTCTTCATAATAGTGCAAAAATTTTTTGGCATATATAGCGTCCTTTTTCTTCACTAACTGTGGTAGCAGGTTGTGATTTCCTCAGACTAATTGTGTTATTTGGTTCAGGTTTTTGAAATGTTGGGGATTGTACTGAGTTCTTTTCTCAACAATTAGTAGGGAGTGTGTCCGTAGAGAAGTATAAACATTTCTTCACATCCGCTGGAAGAAATAAACAGCATTTTGATCTGGCTACTTTTGTGTACAAATGTAAAATTTTTTGAAAAGTTAGTAACTCCAAAATATAGAGTCACTTTCCAGTGTTTGAAATAATAAAATGCAGTATGTAACTGAAGATATTTAATTTCAATCAGTGTTTCTAGAATGTATTTTGAACTTTTGACTTTGTCAGTATTTGTTTTAGTTGTTACACAGAATTCTGTTGAAAGCCTTCCTTTCAGTAAAGTACTATATCTCACTTAAAATTTGAGCCTAAGTTGCTGGAAATAATTAGGTAAAAAAGGCAATTTACTATCTGAAATATTTAATAATCGAAAGTACCAGAGAGAGAAAGAAATCACTTTTAGAGAATTATTTCACATATCTTTTTTTTTTTTTTTTTTTTTTTTTTTCTTGAGGCTTTTCGGTGAGCCAAGGGTATGCTGTATGTCTAATTCTAATTAATTTTCACTTTAATTTTCACAACCACGTTATTAAAATATCTAATATTTGCTAAGACTAAACTCAGTCTCAAATTTTTAAGATAGATCTTCCCTCAAAATATATTAATTTTTTTGTTTATCCACACTGAGATGAAAAGTGAGACAAAGAAACTTTTGCTTCTTCTTTTCTTGTGGTAAGTTTGCACACTTTTGGAAGAGAAATAGATTTGGGCAAAGATTCAAGAAAGATGGTGAACAGATTTTGTATTTTTAGACTATGAGTGTTAATGTAACTGCAAAACAATGCACTATACAAGCAACTAAATAGAATGCAGACACTGAAATACACAAATTACCCAAAAAAGGGGAGCAAGAAGATAAAAAATTAATTTTACAGATGACTCTGGAAGGGAAATGAAGTATTTTAGGAAGACAAGAATAGCACAGAACACGCATTTGGAAATAGTGAAACTACTACAATATTTTTCTTGCAGTTTCCCTGCAGTGCTGTCATGCAGAGGATCAGTGTTTGTCATTCTATCTGTTCTAAAGCATCACAGGTATCTGATTGTCCAGGTTTGTAGATGTGCAGGTAGTATCGGTCTAGACTCAGGTGGTTTCCCATGAGATACAAATGACTTAGAAAATACAAGAAAACAGAAATTATGAATTATTTGGACAGACTTATGTACTTCAAGTCACAACTGGGAATTTTAAAATTGCATTGAGAATATGCTACAAATATTAAAAACTTAGTTTTTTAGAACTACTTATGCAATTCAGTTCTTCTAGTTTCAACATTGTTTTATTTTGAAGATATTGAAGTGGATTGATTACAAAAATTCTGAACCCATACATCATTTCTAGCTGAAAATACATTTGTATCACTATAAGTCACATCAGCATACACTGAACATCCCTGGAATTCATCTTCGCAGTATGATAGAGAAAAAAGTAAATACTGAAGTTTTAAAAAACAGTAGTATGGAAAAATAAAAATAAAAATAAAAGAGAAGCATAGCAGTAAATGTTTCTTAAAAGTAAATATTTAGACAATGAAAAAACTATATTCCTCTTCTGCATCATGGAAGAGAACACCAAAAATGTACATCATAGATACAGGATATTTTAAATGTCATTCCATTTATCTGAAATCTCTCTCAATGAGGAGTTTGAAGATGTATCCCAGTGTAATTTTAGAAATCAAAAATTGTAACTGGAAGCACTCAGCAGTTTGGGAAAGGGTTGAGGGAATGAGGACAGTGAAGGGAAATAAGAGAAGAGGGAATTTCACCATGAGTGCACTGCAAATAGCTCTTTAATCAACAGTATGGTAAAAATTAGACAGTAGTCTTTTTAATTTTGTTGGATTTTGAAAATCATAAAAATAGATTATGAATAAGCCTGGTGTATAAGCCAGGAGTTATGTTGCAACAGCTGCTTTATCCTACCATACATTCATAAATACTAATACATACATACTAACTTTATCAGATCTATTTACAACTTGCTGCTAATATCTCACAGGTGGTTAAGAATGTTTTTGAGATTCTTGCTTTACAAATGAATTCTTCTGCAGTATTTTCAGCTTCAGTATTTTATTCCCTATATTTACTTCTTCAGAAAGAAAGTTATATGGAAGCAATTCATTTAACAAAGCAATAAATTTAGGCCAACCACACATACTATTTTCATTATTTCAGGACACATAGTACCTTCATATACCTTTGAAAGCAAATCCTTAATCAAGGCATTTTCTTAGGGATTTTAAATTTATTATAAAGTTGTAAGAAGTAGATCACTCCTGTCAAAAGTGATTGCCAATATTTCCTTTCTTTATTGTTTTTTTGTTTGCTTGTTTGTTTGTTTGTTTTGTCTTGTTTTTTAATGAAACATGACTGAAAAAGGCCAGTCCTTGCAGATTTTACAACTGTTCACTTTTAGCAACTGATGACCAATATAATCAATGAAAAAAATCTTCATAAGTGTGTAACAGTTGAAGTAAGTCAGAGTGTTTTGACCCTCAAGGCTTGTGTTTGCTATCTGTTCAAAGAAAGAATGTACATGAAGACACATATGTACCAGGTACATGTGTAACACTGTAACTGAAGAAAATATTAATGAGTGATATACAGTTATTACTGGGCACAAATGTCTACTGAAGTTGCAGAAATAACTAAATTTGTGTTGCTCCAGACATCAGAATGAGTTTTTCAGTTCTTTACACAACTGACTTTCTCACTGGTTTTTTCTTGTGGTCTTTCCTTTTATAAAGAATTTTTATTTTGCTATTTCTGATGTTACAGTTTCCAGACTGTTCAGATACCATTTGTACTTTTAAATCTACTGCCTGTAGACACAATGAAAGTGAGTACAGCAGGAAAAACACTTCATGCTGTCATCAGAAAACCTTTCCAAAATTGTGAGACACAGCAGAGATCTTGCTGGAAATATAGGTGCTCTGCTTGAAACATAACCACAATTTCCCCTTCAATTCCTACATTTTTTTCCTCATGACAGTTAACTTCACTGCACTTTAAGTCACTACTTAGATTTTATAGATTCAATCGTCTTCTAATAAATTTGTACAAAAACAACTGGGAAAAATCATGGAAATAGGAATATGGGATTTATCCCAGTTTACTCAGTTAAGTTTCTTAAGCACTATAATTATTTTTGCCCAGTTGACTCCTCCTTCCTGCTCCAATCAGTCAAGACATTATTTAAACTACATTAGCAGACTAGTAGATATATTATTTCACTTATTTCAATCAGGAGTGGCAAACTATACACATATTTGTAGGTTGACCTTTGTCGATATAGAGAAATAGTACCTTTAAGTTCACCTTAAGTATAAAAACAGTGAGTTAATTACTCCAGAAATTGAAGTTTAGGTTTGGGAACATCAGACCTCAGCAGTCCAAAGATGTCTGAATTTGTTTCTCTGCTTGTTCTGCAGATGATTTCCTGATTTTTTTTCTTCCTGGATTCAGTACGTGATGTTATTTAAAAATACATTCAGAAGACAATAAGAAGTACATATGTTGAGATCCTAAAGTGGCCTAGAAAAATAAGAGTTAACCTAAGTGTTTCTAAGTGCTATCTATGGAAAATTTAAAGTAAAAATAATTGATGAAAGTTACTGGAATATATCCATGTCATAAAACTATAACAAAAATTGATTCAAGTAGGATCTTAAGAAAAACACCTATGCAAACACTGTCTACACAGGCAAACTGAACTCATATGTTTGTGTTAGGTGACACTATCTGCATGTTAATATACTTCACACTCTCAAGATGAATTGTTAGCTTAGACTTGGCATTGAGTTAGTTCCAGCTACATGGCTCTTTACTTAGGGTACGGCAAAACAAGCTTGCAAGAGATTGGCAGCTAGATTCTGAAGGTGGGATACAGTGTTTTCTGTTGAGTGAGCTCTACGGGTTATGGTTTTTAACACACGACAAATCAAAGGGTCTCCCTTTAATCCTAGCTTCAGTGCTGTACAAGGACTCTGGACTGCATTTCATCAAGCAGCTCTGAACCAAACACATACCATCACTTATTACAATCTTATTTGTTGCTCCATTAAAAAACTTTCTCTCTAAGGACTTTTCTTCCTGAAAACTTGCCCACTCACCTGGCTTGAATTAAGAAGAGATACACAGACTCACTTACCCACCTTTGCGAAGCACTCTGGCTTTTCTTAGTGGGTCCTGTTGTAAGGCAATTTCTGTGACCATGAGAAAATCATATACTGGAACAGCATTGTGAAAAATATTTAGTTCTGTACAAGATTTTTAAACATTTAAACATTTTAAACATTTCAAGGTTTTTTGAGAGCCTTATTGTAGTATTTTGCTTTTTCTGAGACTGATTTATGAGTTCAGGCAGAGAAGTTTGTATACTACAAAAATGATAAATGTAGAGAGGCTTTTGGCTGACCCATGCCACTGATAGTGGAGTCTAAAACCTAAATGAACCTTAAGGTTAGGACAAAAGCCTGAAACCTTTTCTTTGCAAACTATTCCCTACTAACTTTGCGGTCTATTTTTAGTGGGTATGGAAATGCGAAGCACTTAGTCCTGGTCTGGGCCTGCACATTTCAACCTGAAGAAAAGATACTGTGACTGCAAAACACAGCAGATTTTCATCCATGTATTGGATGTTTAAAAAGAACCAAAACTTAACATTGTCTAGGGAAATAAATCTTTTTATTTCATTCAGATCTTCAACTCTGGATCATGAAAGCTGAAAGCCTTATTTTCTTTCTGGATTTTTGTAGACAGAAGACCTTTCTGCTGTATGAAAACATACCATCTATCTGCAAGATGAGATATTGAAGATATTCTCTAACCCACTGAAAATTCATGCTCAGAAGGAACTGTGCAAATGACACCAGATATCCTTTCTTGTACTGAATGGAATTAAGTTATATTAAAGTATGTCACTGTAGATTCATTTCAGTGTACTTATCTACTGTTGTGTAGAGTCATTGTCATGGGAAGGATTTTTGGTTTAAACTTTTCATGCAAAGCAAGGCATAAAGTCTAGCAAATGGAACAGACTATTTCTGACTGTTATTTATTTATTGCTGGTATAACATTGAATTTTCTTTATTTTGGGTAAGAAAAATAACAGTTTTCTACCCTAAAGACAATTAGTTTTATGCTTTGAAAAATTTATTGCATTTTTATAACATCTGAATCTACTTCTCAGCAACAGATTCAAATGTCACACAGTTAAAAGTTTCCACATGAAAAACTGTAAATATCAAGTGCATTTCCATCACTGCTCTTATCTATATTAGCATTCCAGAATACTTCTCAATCTCAAGAATCTACTAGGAATAGCTTTCTCTTTTTTCCTTTGTCTTGCTAAAAGCAGCAATCTGTATATTCGACAACATTTTTTCAACAATATGCATTTAAAAAAAGAAACACTGATTTGAACTGGGAAAGCAAAACATAATTTCATGCACTTGTCTCATGTAAATATTATTTTTCATTTTATAATGATCTGAATAAAACCTTATGGCAGCCAGGAACTCCTTTCATTTCCTATGGCTGAATCTTTACAGTTATCTCAATTCATTTGAACCTGACAGGACAAGAAGTAATGGTTTTAAAGTCAAGGAGGGAAACTTGTAATTAGATGTGAGAAAGTAAGTCATTCTTCACTATGTGGTAATGAAACACTGGAACAGAATGCCCAGAGAAGATGTTGAAATCCCATTTTCAAGGCCAACTTGGATGGGACTTTGAGCAACCTGGTACAGAGGAAGTTGTCCCTGCCCACGGAAGATTTAGGCTGGATGTCAGGGGGAAGTTCTATACCAAGAGAGCGGTGAAGTGCTGGAACAGGCTGCCCAGAGAGGCTGTCTGTCCCTGGAGCCTGGAGGTGCTCCAGGCAAGGTTAGATGGGGCCCTGGGCAGCCTGGACTAGTATATAATGTGGAGACTGGTGGCCCTGCTTGTGTCAGGGGGGTTTTAGATTCATGATCCTTAAGGTCCTTTCCAACCCAAGCTATTACATGATTCTATGCTTCTGTGATAAGAAGTTTTTGCCTTCAGAGGTCATATAATATAATACAATACAATATAATAATATGATAACTAAATTCATCTTCAGCTAAATCATAAAGATTAGTAAACAAAATTAGTAAAAAAAATTAGTAAAAAAAACTACTTAGGAAGTCAAAACTTGTCTTCACAGCCATGGTGACAAGCAAATTCCCCTCTTTTGCTGCTCTGTTCTGTCATGCTTTGAGATAGATATCACTTATTTGTCAAAAGCTATGTAGAGGATCTTGAACCTAGGTGATTGTGCCAGCCACCATATTTGAAAAATATTCAACTAAACAGAAAGTCTTTCTGCAACACAAAACAGTCAGTAAAAAGCTGATCTCTTGCAGCACAATTCTCTCTTTTGAAAATTACTTGAATTTTCAAAGCCCCACACTGTTGTCCTGAAAGGAACTCTTCTACCTGCAGATAAAAGTTCTATAAAATGTAACCAAAACTGACAGTTTCTAAGACACCATGTAATAGCATACTATGTGTTGTATGATATTTGAATTAAAAAATAAAAAAATAAAAAATGGCAGGAATTCATTTGATCTTCTATAGCTTGAATCTATGATTAAATCTTCCCATTTAATTTAGTTTTAGTATTCTTTATAACTTTTACGTATCTCTAGATGGTTCCTGTTCTGCCAGCAGAATCTGTGTAATGACACATGGTAAAGAGACTGTGATATTACAAAGATTCACACTAAATTTTGTAATTAATTTTGACAGTCATATATTGTTACAGTTTTTTAAATGCTAAATGTGTTGGACAAATTCTGTAGGAATTAAAGAATTATTTCAGGTTTCTGTTCAAAGCATGAAAGTAAAACAATCTAAAACAACAACAAAAAGTGAACCACCTTCCAATACTGATTAGAATTCAGGGTGTTTTCTCAAAGATGACTGCTTTAGTGATATATTGTCAGTCAGAAGGTTTAAATTGAAATTTGAAACCATGAATTTTGTGAAATGTTTTTTTTTCACATCTTTATCAGTAAGTTTATTCTCTTTAAAAAGTTGAACTGTTTGACATGTTCTAAATTTAATACTTTGTCCCCATACACGTCTTGTACAGACAGAATTGTCCAGAAAAAAATGAGTGACCACATCATCTGGCTGCGGTTTTATCACAAAACACAGATTACAACACTGTAATCTATAATGACCGACTCTGTTTTGATGCTTTTGCCTTTAATAGGTCAGCTCACAGAACAAAATATTGAACAGCGCTAATAAAGATACAAGAAATGGGTCTGCTGTGGAACTGTATCCACAATAATTTAACTCATGCAAAGTTCTCTACAAACAATGTGTCAGTTATTGCCAAAATCCACTGTAGCAAGACCATAATTTAGTAAGAAAATTTTAGTAAACAGCAGTTAGTCATCACCATCACTCATTGCCACTTGAGTAATGGCTATGCCATGCAACAACCTGATACTAAAACTAACTGTTGTTTTTCTTAGCTGGGGTGGGAATTAGGGGAAGACTCGTAATATTCCTTACTTGCAAATCCAGCTGCATAGAACTGAACTGAAATGAAATTACAAAATGGAACTTTTCCTTAAATTTTCAATATTTTGGCTAAAGAATTGGCTATAGAATTCACGGCCTACATGGTTTTTGAACACATGCATGTTCCAGGATACATGGTTTAAAGAACAGAAACTGTCTTTACTCAAATACGTAACTCGATATGAGTTCAGTTCCAAGAGTGAACTACCACATCTGCTAATCTCTGCACAGCAACTCCAATCCTGTGAGTATCTCTCCACAGGGCTGGACGTTCCAGGCATGACATCACTGGAATCAGTGCCAGATTAAATTACACACAGGCAGATGGATAACATAGTATTCAGTATATTCTCAACATGAACAAAGTTTGCTTTTTGCATCTGTAGATTTAAACTACATTTTCAAATAAATTTGCAGTCAGCTATTCTAACATGCAAAGAGTCTTCCAGTTAGGTATGTGTACTTACCAGAGGAAAATATAGTGAGCCAACAGCACCCATGAAGAGCTCTATGTCAGGGTTTCATCCATCTGTATGTGTACTGACACAGACTCTGAAATGTTCAGTGTATTAATTTTTTTCAGATGGATCTCTCTTATTTACTCTCTCACATAGGGCTCTTTTTTTTATATATCCTATAAGCTGCAGTAACAAGAACGTCATTAAAAACTGTTTCAGGAATATTTGAAAACTTTGATCTTCATTCTTAGGTTGTTAGGGAGGAGGGGGAGGCATAGAGGATGTCTGTTGCAGTGAAAATCATTTTGGAATGATTTCCAAAATTACAGCTTCATAGAGGGATTTTGCCTCTATTAGCTTCTAAAAAGCTAAAACACGTGGCCAATCTCTAGTAACAGTATTAATCAGCACAGAGACACGGGCACAACTGAAAGCCTGCTCAGCTTCTCCTCATGTTGGCACATTAGAACTGGTGCTAAACTGGAGAAGATGATTATTGCTAGGGCAAGCAAAGGTTATGTCTCTTAGTTAACAATTTCACAAGGCATGAGCATGAACATGAGTAAGAGGACAACACACTTCATCGCCTTCATCTCTGCCCTGTAGAAGTATCCAAAGGGGAGAGAACATCTGGCCCTGGGCTTTCAAATCCAATTATTTCCTTTTTTTATTTGTTTTGCTTTGTTTCCCTTTTTTAGAAAAGTTTAAACCTACCCATATTTGAACAAGAGAGAAGTGACTCTGCATTCAGACAACATAAGATCCCAGTAGGATCCAGTTGTGGAATTGCCACATTACTCTTGTACAGTGTAGATGATGAGAGACTTGGGATTCAGAATTGTTGTTTCTTAAAAGAATAATAATAATAATAATAATAATAATAATAATAATAATAATAAAATTTTAAAAATCAGTTTTTGCACTGTGAGCTTTCTTAGCAACAATACGAAGCAAAATATATGAGCAAGATAACTAATTATACTGTGTGAAGCAAGTTTTATCATGCAATACCTCCACAGAACAGGACGTCAAAGCAAAATATTGAAGATACGCATTGTGCATCTGTCTGTGGCCATAATTCTTGCAAAAACAGAAGCATTTAGGGAATGCTTGTCAAGTCTAAGTCAGCTTTTCAGAGGAAATAAAATGTAATGCCCTGGTCATAAAGAATGACTTTTCACAGTGAGGTCAATTCTTTGCAGTTGAGAAACAGCAAATACGAGGGCCATGTGCAAGACTCAGCATTGGAAAAGAGTTAATTGCCCTGGTCTCCATTCAAGGACTTTAGCGCAACAGTAATTCCAACAAGGAAATGGATTGCATTTTACTTCATGAGACCAACACACAACACTAGAAGTTCTGCTCCTAGTGATCTGGAAGAGTATATAGGAGTAGAAAGCAACTGTGTTTCCAACTGTGCTCCCCTGCCCCTAGAAGCTAGGTACCAACAGCTAGCTGGCTACAAATCTTTTACAGATAATTTTGCAACTATCCTTTCCTGAGAGCGCCCAGAGAAAACCCACAAGTCAATCATTTGTGTTGTAGAAACAATCACAACTAAACACTTAAAGGTGCTCTTGTGCTTTGTAAGACACTGCGCAACAGGAATACTGCACTGAGGCATTTTGACTAACTACAAAATAATGTTAAAAAAGAAAAAACAAACTCAAGATCCAATACCAAGTGTTTAAATTTTCACTGCCATGGAAAGAAAATTTTACCTTAAAAGCAACTTATTTGATTTTCTTTAACTGTAGTTGTCAGTGTGTGGATGCAATTAGAAGGAACCCAGAATACTGAAAAACTTTAACTACACTTTTTGATTTAAAAACAACTGATTATAACTCTTCCCTTCTTCCCATCCCAGAGTTAATTTAGCAATAGTAAATAAATAAGGGTGAGCCCAGTGCAAGCTAAGTAACTCAAAGGCTGTTTCCTTACCTAATGTTGACCTCAATTTCTTTTCCTCATCCAGTTCTAAGATCTTTAAATAAACATGAACAGCTTTATGGTTTGGCAATAGAAAGAAAAATGGTGGAGAAAGATGGCTTTACTCCAGCAGTAGAAATATTACCATTTTATTCTATGATGACCCCTTTGTTTAGAAAGTGGCAACTGTGAGAATTCCCACAGACACTGGTGGAAAAAGGCAAAAGTTTCCAAACATTGTCCCAGCTGCAGTCTGTATGCCTTCATGGATAACTCCTGCACTGAAACTCATGAGGAAGTAAAATGTAAGAGTTAAAAGTAATAGTACACTTCAGACTGCAAGAAGTGCTAAGAGTCCAAGACAAATCTTCAGTATGAAAGATTTCTGTATGCTCCTATTTGTTTCATTGTTTCAGGCTCACCTGAATTTTAAGTGTGTACCAACACACCTAGCGAAATCAAGGTTTTGTCTTTCTCCTATCTGAAGCTTATGGCAGAATAGTCAGGTTTTTTTTAATTTGCTTTTCTCACGGGAAAATGTAAATCTACCTAGCCAGATTTCCAGTATTGTGTCTGTACAGCCAAAGCCATGAAAGACTCTGAAAAGCTCTCCCACTCTTTTTCCATTTGTGACTATGAACATCTCCTAATTTTCACCTCCTACTCTCTCTTAAGCTGAATTTTTACAGTAAAAAATCTATCATGCCAGGTGGATTTTTCTGAAGTGTCAAAGGCAGTTTAGTTGTGATTCTTGGAATAAATGCTCCAGATCTAGCCTTGAAGCTTGTTTATAATGTTTATTACCAGTGGCAAAAGAATTAATGCAAAAAGCTCCTACTTGACTCCAACTATTAAAAAAAAAAAAAAAAAAAAAAAAAAATAGGCCATGAACAACACCAAACACAGTTCTTCTCTTCTTGCTATGAGTTGCTCAACAACACTTCTCATTTCTAAGTATTCTTTCCTTAATTATCTGTTAGTTGTCAGCTAAACCAAATAAAAACATTCCTATATATATATCTATGTTCTTGATAAATTTAATCAGGAACTGTATCCTACTTTTGTTTTTCCTTTAAAAAGAGGCCAATGAAGTCAGCTGAGTGCAGTGTGGATTCTGTGGAATGCTGTATGTAAGTGCAAATGGAATATGAGTAACTGCTCTTTCAGCAATAAGAGTGAACCAGAGGACAGAATGCCACAAGCAGTTACATCTCTGAGAAAGAATATTCCAACTGGATTTCCCCTTTTTCTTAATTTCTCACATTGTTCCAGTTCGGTTCTGTGTGACTTAAACATGCCATGAGTTGTTTAAATTTGTGAGTCAGTTTCTTAATTCTCTCTGTCTCTCACACTCTTTTTTTTTTTTTTTTTTTTTTTTTTTTTTTTTTTTTTTTTAATCCCTCTGAAATGTTTATTTACTCAGCTCCTTCTGTAGAGTAAAAATTCCAGAAATAAACCCAGTGCTTTCAGGAGAGACTTTCAGCAGACACGAACTTACATTGGTGTGTAAGAGCCTAGGATGATTTGCTCTAATTGAACATCAGAATCCTTTTATGATGATGCTACCTATTAGAGGAAGTTAATTACTTCACAGTTCTGCTTCATGGCCATGTTACAAGAGTAGTCTGCTCTTTTTAGGTAGCATTACTAAAGGAGCCTCCTTTGGCAGGGTGGTTGGATTCAATGATCTCTAGAGGTCCCTTCCAATCCCTACAATTCTGTGAAGCTGAGATTATGAAGGAGTTACTTGCTTTTTGATGTCTGAAAGCATTCTAAGTGTCTAGATTTCTGTTCCAATTCAGTTGTGAGTGTTTTAGATTACACTAACACAGAGAACCCTTCCCCTTTAACTGAACTAAAAAAATAAATACAAAATATAGATATAAATTTAAAAAAAAAAAAAAAAAAAAAAAAAAAAAAAAAAAAACTTGAATTACTCTGGCTGGGAAATACCAGTTTTAATTAAAGGAAATAAAAATCACAAATTAAAACAAGCCTTGTGAGCCCTAAATAAGTTTCAGAGTTTCACAAGCATTAAACCACTTTGGATTTGAGTTGCCTTTGATCCTCAAACTCTTTATGATACATAATGGATATTTTGATGGATTTGAAAAAACCCATCTATTTGAAAAGCCATATACTACTCATCTCATGTAGAAGAGTGAAAGATGAGAGTACTAGTCTCTGTACTGTGTTGCTTTTCTGTAGCTGAAGTATTAACTTTTACATTTTAAGTAGCAATGTCTGCAGACTCAAGACATGACCATACTAGTTTGATGGACACTCATTTTATTTGATTTATCATCTTCAATTCTAATTATATTATATTATTTTATATTATATTATATTATATTATATTGTGTTATCTTGCATTCTGATATCTTATTTAGTTAATTAGTTTGTTTCTCCTCTAATCATTGCTGCTGTTTCTTTTTTTTTAGACCCATTTCTCTACCCTTTTACCCTTCTTCCCCTTTTCCCTTTCCCAGACCGTGAGTCCGTGGGTCCTCCCACCCCGCTAGTCACAGAACCGGGACTAACCAGCCTGTAAACCATTGACAAACAAAAAATAAGGAAACATGAGGGTGGCAGAATCACAGGCAGGTGCATAAGAAATAAAATGTAGAATCCAGGGCTGAGGTCCTTATTGCCTACTTTTCTAAACAGAAACAAACCTCTTTGAAATCAGTCTCTATTATATGAAAAATGTCAAAAAGCACTTTCACTCATGCTTGCCACCAAAGTATTTTTCTTAAAAGGAGAAAAATGTCATTCATTTTCCTTCTAGTTCTGTTTACTTTTATTTAGAATTATTCTAGTTTTATTATCTTTCTCAAAGTACACTGTAAGTACAAAGCTCTAAAGCACTGTTCTTGACCTGATTTAATTACATTTCTTTAATAAAAAGAGCTAGCAGAACAAGATATTCAAAAATGCATCTACAAAATATGTGAGACTGTAGTTTCAACTGTTTAGATGTCACATCAGATAATGATGTGTTTCTGGCTGCAGCAGATTTTAATTTACACTAACTTTTATGTTTATTCAATCAACAGAGGAAAGAGTCAACAGTGTCCCATCAGAAAGGTAAACTCAAATTAATGTATGTTAGAGGCTAGATCTGGAACAATAGGCAAGGTGTTCTGTCATTAAAAAAATGATTTCTGTTTGATTGCTGTCTGAAGAGTTTGTTTTCTTAAACAATCTAAGATCATTCGAATTATACGTCTGCATTTTCTAAACACTACTTTTGTGCCTTATCTTATCTGTAACTACTACTGAGAGTAGTAGAGCAGTGCCTGCTTGTAGAGGTTGAAGACACAGGAGTTTTAAAAGACAGAGCTCATGAAAAACAGGAATGTTTTTACAAATACTTATCCTTAAGATCTCTCACATATCAAAAACAGTCCCATCAGCAAAGCTTAGGTTGCACCAGAGCTGCACCTTCTGGTGCATTAGGGTTTATGTCCTTTGGCCTTGGTTCTTTGTTAAAGTCAGCATAGCGGAAAGCATGTTCCCACAGAAGAAAAAAAAAAAAAAAAAAAAAAAAAAAAAGTCCTTCTAGATTCACTAAGGTTGTTTGATGTGTGTAAGAAGTCCGGCATTTCCCCCAAGCTGACCATTATTTCCTTAGGCAACTTTTCTTAAGTTAAACCCCACCTCAGAAGGCTATTGTGAAAAGTAGGTATGAACTGCCTCTATTTCTTTGGGGAAGTGACTAGTGGGTCTCAGTGACTTTGATGGTGTCAGCAGTGTCCAGTAGGTAGTCAACCACTAGAAATCCCACTGAGCACAAGTGGTATTTGTGCTGTCTTTCTCCCATTGCCTTAAAAAGCAAATTCTCCCCACATCAAAAGTGTCTCTATTGAGCAATTACTGTGTGTCAGCACTCTTTCAGTCGTAAGTTGTTTGCTGGTTTCTGAAACATGAAAAACACGAGACGTCACAAAATGAAAACAGTGTCTGTTTCCATTCTGTTGATTTAGGAGGCGAAGCAGAAAAACAAAACAAACATGCTCCAAAAACCTAAGAGGGCAATCAGGATAACTTAACAAGGAACAGTGATTTGGTACATGATTCCTCTGAAGCCTTTGCCTTTTCTATCACACAATTTTTTCTATATGATCAGCAAGATAGATAACAATGTCAAAACTGGTGCTAAGTCAAGAAAACTTATTTTTATAAATTAAGGTTAATGGATCTGATATACCTCTAATTAATACCATTTATGTATATGTAATCCCTAAAATTAGAGGGGAAATGAAATGACGAATGAGTCCCATTTGTTCTAATCACTGTGAAAGATCATGTTGTATTTATCAGTTTCCTGCAGTTGTGCAGTCTGTGAATGTCTTTCCGTATTTTCTACTAAACGTTCCATAACAATTAGGCATTTGATTGCGGTACTTCTTATTTCTTCTAGTATGAAATGGCATTCTTTCCACCACAATTCTCATTTTAAGAATTGGATCTGCTTATAGAGTTAATAATAAATGAAAAGATGGTACAAGTTTTATCAAAAAGATTGTCAACTGAATCCAGTGTGAAACTTTCAGTTCTATATACAATTTTTTGGAAGTTCTCCGCAGCCACATGAATTACAACAGAAGTGTTGACTTCAGAAATCATAACTACATACCATATTTCGCATATTCCTTCTATTGTGACCAAAAAACAGAAATGCTTTGAGTGGCTTACATCACCAGAGTTGTCAGCCAAAAGGGAAAAACTTTCTAGATTAATGAAAGTAGACAGATGCAAGTCATTAAATTGTTCTTGTCAAAATTTGAAGCCTGCATATCATCCACACAATAAAGCAGGAGAAAAGCCAGGAACATGATGAACTGACCTAAGAACATTAAGATCATGTCAGTACTTGACTAGATTTTCCATTTTCCAGGCTTCCAGGTCCTCAAAGTTTAAAATGCATCAAACTACAGTGTGGAGTGCACTATGTCTGTATATGCAATGTGATCAAGAGGAAAATAAAGAGAAACATTTTTTTTTAAATAGAAGTGATTAACCAATTTTCTTCAAAACCATTTTTGCCCCTTTCATTTGTGAGTGTCCCTGGATTACTACATGCCTTTATACTCTGCATACACACACAGATTTCGAATATCCAATAGAAAAAAATATATAAATAGTTTAGTTGGTATTTTCTGTAAATAAATATTAAAAACACATTGCAAACAATGAAAAAGCACTGAGCCCAAAGACACTGAATTATGGAGGAAGAATAGGACTACTTAAGTGAGAAACTCATGGGTCAAAATTAAGACAGCTCTGAAAGTGAAGCAAAAGCTGTGCATGTAAGCTAAACAAAACAAAGAGGAGTTTATTAACTGTTTCCCATTAGCATGTTCCTTTACTTTCTGGAAAGCAGGGTCTCAGCACACACCACTGGTACTTGGGAAGACAAACAACCTAACCACAAACATCCTTGCTTCCTCCTTCTTTCCTTGAATTTTTATTTCTTAGGCCTGTGTTGTATATTATAGAACATCGTTTTTCCACTTCAGGTCAGTTGTCCTTCCTGTGATCCCTTCCCAACTACTTGCCCCAGACTCCTCACCACAGGGTAGACAAAGTGGGAAGGAGAGAAAGCCTTCAGCAACCTCCAAAATATTCATGTGTTATCAATGCTATTTAAGTCACAGACCCAAAATACAGCACCGTAAATGCTGCTATAAAGTTAACTCCATTCTAATACAGGGTTCAATGTGCCATGTGAGTAACCACAAGCACTGATCATTCAGGTATTGTGAACCAGGATCCAGTCTTTAACTGTAGCTTAGAGTCCAGATTTCTAAAATAAGACTTGGCAAACTATTCTTTTTCACATAATATTAAGATGCTAACACCCTTCCATAACCAAAGGGAAGGAAATATTACTTTCTTCAAAAAAAATCTTTGATTCACTTCTTTTGGTACTTAAAGAGATAGACAAATTTCAAATGAATAAAAACACTGACAGGAGCTTCTGAGAAAATGTTATTATTTACAGAGCATCAGCTGGATGAACTGATGGGAACTCCAAGAGAAAGGAGAATTTCTGAGATTAAGGAGTTCAGGGACTATTACAGAATTTATTTCTTAATTTGGCTAAGACTTAACACACTTCGGAATTCCTGTTTGGAGAGGAAAAGTATCCTATTTGTTTAGCCTCAGTTTGACCTTCTACACGAACTTCCAAGGGGTATCCCTTTTTCCTGTATTTATACACAAGTTTTTCCACACCAGGTGTATTTGTTTTTATTTCTGGCAAGAGGGAGAACAAAATGAAGTGTACTGAGAAATAGAGACAGAATTTACTCAAGGAAAATGTTAATAGGAAATGGGCAACACATATTGCTACCCTGTTTTGAGTAGAAGAATCTAATTCTAGTGTGACTCAGAAGATCCACTCTTCTTTCATTTCTTCCCAATAGATTAAAGAAAACCATGAAGAGAAAAAGGTGAATAACTTTGGTTGTGTATATATGGGAGTGCATAAGTAAAGGATTTAAGTACACACAAATTACATGCAAGATTAGGATAGTTATAGTTCTAGACTCTTTCCCTCTATAAAGCCTTTAAAAAAACAACACCCAGACAAAATCTCTGTTTTCTTTATTGATTGATTGCAACTGCAAGTACTCTAGATACTCTGCAGTATTTTAGTCGTGAATGATTTAGGGTTCTAAACAATACCCTTTTTATATTGTAAATTGGATTGTTAGTATATTAAAATTTCCTTTTGTCTATACAGTTTTTGTCATAAAGTATATTCTGCTGGAAGCTATAAAAGCTACTAGATGACTTTTGAGTCTTGATATGAGTTCTTTTCACAGAATCATAGAATGGTTTTGGTTGGAAGGGACCTCAAGGATCACTAAGCTCCAACCCCCCTTCCACATGCAGGGCCTCCAGTCATCAGATTTAATACTTGATCAGGCAGTGGTCTAAAGGACAAGCTCTTTAAAGACAATTGTATTTAAAATGTAGAAATATTAAGACCAAGAAGGCCAAATAATGTAATCTCTGACACAAAATGGGTGACACACTTACTCGTTCATGATCCCTACGTCTGTCTCAGTCTCTAAGTACTGGATCTAGCAAGTTTTGCGGGTACATATCTTAATCCTAAAACTTCAAGTAAGACAAAATTAGCTATGTCCTGAGTAAAAGGTTCTAATGGGTTAATTGCCTTCAGGATTAAAAGACTTTTCTCTCCTCAATTTTTTCCTTTGAAGGTGTTCAGTAGGCATTTACAGAAGGTACATATAAGCATTCAGAACCACATCCTACAGATTTTTGCTTATGTCTTTAAAGCATACATAGAGGAAAAGAAGGGAGTACATTAAATAAGTAACACTGTTCTTTTTAAATAGATTTCTTTGGCCAACCTTGAAGAATGTAAAGTTTCCTACAGCTGCAAAGCCCTGGAAATTCAGGATTCTGGCCTTCAGTACAAATTAACCTACATATACTCCATATTAGAGACCTTCCAAACTACTTCACATAGAGCTGAGCAGTGAAAAGTTCTCTGCTTTCAAAACAAACAGCTATTGCAAGTATCCACCTGTGATTCATGGCAAAGACATTCTGAGGCAAAACAGCAACTCTTTTTCAAGAGGTGAACTTCAGTTAACTGGGTTCAATCTGGAAATGCTCTGAGGAACTTGAAGCAATACTAGATGGTGTGTATTTAGTGTGGTTGCTGGTTAAGGAAGTATTCTGCAGTAATCTGGCGAAAGGTTTTCTGTGAGGCACTAATATTCTTTGAACATCGATTGGGATAACTTATTTAATCTTTTGGAAATGCTCTTTTTGTGTGTGTGTGGGGGGGGGGGGTTTGTTAGTTTTTGTAATAAATACCATTTATCTAGAAAAGTAAACCACGTCCTGTACTGAAGAAATGATGGTTCCATGTGTCACCAACACAGTGACGGCGTAGAATGAAAATAATCAGTAAGTCTAATTTTGTTGTTGTCGTTGTTGTTATCTGTGTTATTTAAAGTAAGTTTGTGCCTAAATATCTTATAGTTAGAAGAGACACAGGCCAGGACAGTGAAATACATCACACAATTTTATCACATTTGAAGATTTTACTAGCCTCTATACCATAAAATTTTGGTAATGTTTAGCTCCATATACGGTACTCTTTATTCATGAGTCTCAAAGCCCCTTTCAGGGAAAGAAGTACTCTGTATCATGTATCATTTCCAGATGGGGTAAATTAGAAACTAATTAATATTCCAAGCATCTCATGAAGTGTACAGTAGTAGTATTCCCTATTTGATGATGAGGTAGCTAAGGTAGAGAGACACAATTATTTGTGCAAAGTTACTTCTGATTCAATGGCAAATAGGGGAATAAGTTTTTTGTTGGTTTTGTTGTTGTTGTTGTTGTTGTTTTTCCAAAAAAGAATATTCTAACCACAAGACATTATCTTTTTCCTCAATAATAAAGTTAAATATGTAATGTAAAATAATGAAGTTGTTCTACAGCTTAAATTCACAGTAATAACAGATGTTCAACAGTTTTTAATTTCTCTCCTTCAGTAATGTGGCCTGTGTACTGCCTGAAGCAGGATTTAATTTGTCTCACTGCATTATCAGACAACTAAGCTTCTGTCAAAACAGGCAGATCGAGAATTAATGAAAATGTTTCTATATACCATTCTGTGATTATAGTACAGGCAGATGTATTTTAATTTCCAGGAATTTGAGTTTCAGATGCATAGATGTGGGGCTTAAACTAAAATCAGATAACAATACAAACTAAATCCTGATTCACATCTGAAAATCTGATGTTCTTATAAGGAGTGAATCTGCACAGAGACCCACATAAATAGTCAGAGTCAGTAATCCTGTTTCACAAAACCTCTATCACAATTATCATTGAAACTTTCCTTTGCTGACTAGTCTCAACAGCTGGAACAGGGAAAGACTACAAAAGGTCTCATGCTCTACACTGAAATGCTTCAAAAACATGTTTAAACCTGAAGGATTAGTTAGCTGACTAAACTTCTGCTACTACACCTTCTAGAATTTGTGCGACCTTGACAAAGCTATCTTCTTGCTTATCTCTTACTGGAGGCCTAAGTCCTTTAGTACTGTATAGCATTCCAATCAATGAACTGCACTTGGAAAAAGCAAATAATAAAAGCTCCTCAGGGCACTCTGCAATCATCATTAACACAAACAAACATGTAATCTGGAATTAACTGCTTTAGTTTCTCCATTTTATGCAACTTAGCAACAGTACCCAGTGAATTCTGCAAATTGCTTCAAAATTAGCCTTTAAAATACATGCATTTTAATATGCAACTACAGGTGGCAATTTAAACTTCAGGTTCTAGAATTTCCCTTTTGGAAGGTGTGTGTATGTCTCAATTCAACCTTGCAAGAACCAGAAGTATTTTTGCTATGTTTTTATAACAGGGAAGACTTAGGCTTTACCCTTCAATGGAGTCTGTGTGTAATAGAGTTCATGGCTGTCAACAGAGACTCATGTAGTCAGTCATGCTCATCAGAAAGCTTTGGTTTGAAGTTCTGGGTCTTTTTTAAATTGTAATGCCGCTTCTTTTCTCTTTGAAAAGGGAATGTTAGTAAGGGAATTTATAAAGCCTTTACTGACCCAATTTTTCATGGTCCTTGGACTCCCCCTTAAGCAATCTCCGCTCTCTGTAGAAGCATATTTTTCTGCATTAGCCCTCAGATTATTCTGGGGCAAATGTTTGTACTAGTGCACAGACAGACCTGATAGGAAATTAATCTGACTGAAATACAGTTCAATCTATTCCCTCCTTTCCTCCTCATTAAAAAACAAAACAAAAACAAAACAAAACAAAAACTATGCTGTCATAACAAAGATGGTAAAAGTTAGAGAGATGTTGAGTGCATCTGCCCATTGTGTCCCCAGAAATATTTATTCAGTAATATCCTGAGGACATTATTATTTTAAAGTCTGAATTTTAAAACTGTAATTGTGGACCTGTTATTAAGATACTGGCTCAGTGTGGAGAACTGTACTTATTTCTGTATCAATTCAGTAGAATATTGTTCAATTCATATTGTTTTCAGATAACTAGAAAATTAGCAGAATTTCACTCCATTTTAATTCTATCAGTAAAACCAGAAACGGAGGTTACACATTATCTCAAGTAGTACTTCCCAGATACAATGATTTCAGGTGGACAAAAGAAAAACATGGGCGTGGACTTAATATTATTAGATATCTTGTCTATCTCTACAGCAATTGAGTCAACAGAGTGTATTCTGAATTAAGGTTAATTAACATTAATTAATAAACTGAAGTATTTAATAATCCTGAAGGTAAGACTTGCTATTAATCTCTTTCAGAAATGTGCTTTTCTACAGTTTGTTGCCTGCTTTTTACCCTCCCTCCACCCTTAGAATTTAATATATGTGTTGGCTCCAAGTAGCTAGAATATTCACTTTAAACCCAAAGGTCATAGCACTGTGTCTTGATAGCATACCATTCTTGATCGCTGTTGGAACAAAACAAAAAAAAGACATTTGGCATAGTCAGAAGTAGAAAACCAAAATTACAGACCACAATAAACTCTGCCTGCAGTAATCAACAATCTTTGAGAGAAAACATATGCTGTGATGTAAGCATTCTCAGCTTCACTGGGGCACACTAGCAATGACATTTCCCTTCTTTTAATTTTCAGTGCAATCATTTTGTTAATCTTTAATTATAAATCTACAAATATAAAACATAAAACCTCTTCAGCTTTTCCAGATAGTCTGAATACTATTGCAACCTCGTACAGCTTTTTGATGAATTTTCACCACACACTGCAAAACCCCTGCCTACAGTCTTTCAAACATTTCAGAGGGAGCAAAGGGGAATTATCAGGCTCATTAGCGCCTGACTAAAATGTTCAGTCTACTTGGAATGGAGCTATAGAGGAAAATCCTGAGGACCACTTTCAGCAAAGAGATTTACTTGGATGGATTCAGAGAAAGCCCAAGGCTGCTCCAGCTCTTCCAGCTAGACTGCTAAGAGAATAGGAAAATGTAAGGAAATAAGGAAGACCTACATATCTTTTGAGTGAGGTACAATTAATAAGTCCTCTCAGAGAAACTAAGGCACACACAGTGCATCAAATAGATGTCTCATCTTTATGTGTCATCCCAACAATGTTGTTACGATGAAAAGATAATCAGTTATAAAAACTGCAAGTGTTCCTTTTCACCGCACAGCAGTCAGAGAGAGTATTATGATACTGTCATTGAACTCTTCCAAGTGGGAAGCTGATATAGTAATTAAAAAAAAAAAGTAATCCTTTTCAAGCCTTTCACTGACTACCATATAAGTACAGTCCCCCAAGAATCAATATAAACATTAGGTTTCTAGATGCTCTAACTTATCATCTTCTCACTAAGCTTTTGTGTACATTTAAATCTCTGCACCCTATAGCAAGTACAGAATATTTCCAAAATTAAAGCATGAATTGCTGGCAAGGTTGACAGAGACATAGAATTATGTGCAATGGGAGACTGGAACCATGCAGAAGCTTCCAGTGGAAAGACTGAGGTAGTGATTTTGGCCCTGCTAATTAAGCCCCAGTGGTATTAAGGAAATTTTCTCCTCCCTACAGTCAATTTAGGAGAAAAAAAAAAAAAAAAAAATTAAAAAAAATAAAAAAATAAAAAAAATAAAAGGAACGTGATTATATAAGTCCTTCTCTGTTGGCATACCACAGAGCTTAGCAGATCAAGGAGATGTGTTCCAGTGGTAAATCCTTTCTCTACACACATCTGATAGTCTTTAAATGTTTAGCAAAATCTCATGCATGTCTTTGGGCACTGCTGAAAGAACGCTGTGTTGTGGTAGATAATCTATCTACAGTGTATATGTGAGCTGCAGTGTCTGTATGCAACTTAAGTGTTGAGGACACCTGTTATGTTTGCTTTCAGTCCCCATGTAAGAGCCAAAGCCAGGTCTGCACACTTCACAGCTTCTGCAGCCAGCACAGCAGTTATTGGCATACCCACTGCAAAAGAATGGGGGTTTCTGTCCCCTGGTGTGCCTCCACAAACCGTTTTGAAACTTATGTGATCTTTCCAAGATCTACCTCAAAGCAGACAGAATGATTGACATCAGTCAAAAGGTAGAAAATTGACAAAATTTAGTGTCTTGTGCCACACTTGGAGCCAGACCTCCCAGACTGCTCAACAGCATCTGAAATCTGCAATTTATATTGTGAAGGGTACAGATTCTAAAGTACAAGGGCTCAGCTGGTTGGGATAATTGGGACTCAGCTACGGGCACCTACTATGCTATGTCTAGTCTTCAAGTACTGCCTAGTAGCTGACGTGAACAGCAGGTGTAGAAAAGAAATTCATCAGAATTTGGTAAAAAAAAAAAATCAGAAGTTTTTGCTGTTGTAACATCACAGCTTTACTAAACATAGTCATGTTTTTTGGCAGCTTTTACATTTATTGCCCTAAAGCCTTAGAGGTTGAGCTCATAAGTGTAATGACTGCTACCAGCCACTTGCTGGAAGAGCTAACAAACATGACTGACAGTACCCAAGTCACCTGTTCAAAATACAAACATCATTACATTCTAAGTGTCATAAAGATAACAGGTTAAGTAAAGCGCATATACAACATATTTTCAAAGCCAGATTTGCTGTGCATGCAAAGATCTCCATGCTACAGAAATAATCTTCTGTGTTGAAACTGCATTCTGTGTGTTTCTTACCCAACCAGTATCTGGTATGATGTCTAGGTAACAATTCCCTGATTTCCTACTTTATTGTACTCTACTTCTATAGTTTCTATAGAAACTTTGGATAACTGCCTTTTCTATGTGTGAAATTGATAGCGGTTTTTATGAGTGCATTTTTTCCCTAATCTTAGGTTTGTGCCTCAGCAAGCACATTGTCCACAGTTTCTTTGTCAGCAGATGGCTACCAGTCATATATTATTATAACTGATATCACAATACAGGACCCCACGAGCAATCCACATATGCATGCCACATATTTCATCATTTCACAGCTGGAGTTAGCAACATTTCACACTAATTTGTAAGGGCCAAGCAACAGTTTAATGAGAAAAACAAAGATAGTCAATAGCAGAAATAAAACATTATAATGGATAGGCCAATATTTTATAAAATCAAATTCCACCCATTTGTGATTGCCAGTACTAAAATCTATTAATCCAAATGATTCAGAATATCAAAGAAAATTTGCTTTTCTTTCTCCCTTTTTCAAGAATGCTCTTAATGTGTCATTATATGTGTATATGCATTATAACATGTATATATATATAACATTATATGTTATATGTTATATATGTATGTCAGTCAGATTTCCAGGACATCATAAAACAACTTTGTGGTATTTTATATCTTCAGATCTTCAGATCTAGCACTTGTTTCAAGATCTGGCACATAATCTGTGAGGGTCTGAAAGAAATACAGGGGGTAGAGTTTCTCCTGTGCTGAGAACTGAGGGTGAAGCTCCCATACTGACCTTCACTTATGATAAAATCAATGCATGGACAGTTACGCACTGATCCTAGTGCCTTCATGTACAAGGTCAACTAATGCATCACTCTAATAAGTAATGTTTATTTTAATAGCACTTTTTAATT
The DNA here is from genome assembly GCF_039878825.1 of Excalfactoria chinensis. NCBI lineage: Eukaryota > Metazoa > Chordata > Aves > Galliformes > Phasianidae > Excalfactoria > Excalfactoria chinensis. Next base: position 97,886,710 of record NC_092825.1, on the reverse strand, counting down.
GCAGTAGTAGATGTAGGAAAAAAGTTCTAAAATTGAATAAATGTATGCATACAAACTACTGACCTGCTAAGGTATGTTTCAACTAGTGGGACTAGACTGAGGAATTTCTCCAAAATACAACTCAGTTCTGAAAAATGTGTTACAGTTCTCTGCTATGCTATCTGATTTAAAGTTCAACAACTTATGATAAATAGTGTCAATTATAATAAGTAGATTACATTTTCTGATAGTAGAAGAACAGTACATTTACAAAACCTGAAAAATCACACCATCTTTGTTATATATTGGCAGATCTTGTAATAATTAACATTAACTCACAAAGGAACTGAATTCCTTAACACTGATGCTCTTCCTGTATGAGCTTCTGCCATACAAAAAGTTAAACCTTTAGCTTTCCAGCAACTTATTCTGCATTTATTTGGATTGCTCAAGTCATGTCCTGGAAACTTTTTTTTAAATATTTGTTCAATCATTTGTTAAATGTAATAGCATATTTTACTCCTAATATAGAAAAATATCCTAGAAAATAGTTTAAATTAACCCCAGCAACCTAAGAAAAGAAATGAAAATGAGGTTTTCAAAATGTAAGAAGGAAAAGCATTATATCTTCAGGTGAAAATTATGCATCTGATTTGTTTGAAACTAGAAAGCAAGGACCTGAGTTGTTAGGGTAATTAAACAACTTAAGACTTAGATTCTGTATGTCCTCATCAGATTGTCACATGAAAGTAAAGATCTCCAGTTGGATATTTTGTCTCACTAACAACCTTCACGTTTACTTACCTAAGCGCAGAGAACTGTTTGTAGGACTGGGAACTTTGTGTTGATATACGAAAGTACAGCTGATGTGGCTGACTTGTTAATGAAGAATTTTTTCATGAAGTAGGAAGGGAGCTCTTGTCTTGTGATTTTCACAGATCAAAATACATACAGAGCAACACTTCTTCTACTTTCTTGCTTAAGCAGCCTTCTCTTACTAGATGTCTTTTCCACTACAACTACAGGTTTCTTTTTATTAGGAGAATGTGACCACTGGCTCCCCAGAAGGGAAAGTCTTGTTTCCATATTGCTTTCCAGACCACTCCCTTCACTGGGAATTAGCTTGCCTGCTTGAAACAGTAAAATAATTTTGAGCTCATGTGAAAAATACATTTGTATCTTGGATGGATTGCACAAAAATCTATTTCACTGGGTAATAACCAGATTAAACAGACCATTCTGCATTTCATAATGAATGAAATAATGGATTCCATAGTTTTTAATCACAAGTTTATTTCCTGTGTCAATTAGATCAGATGCAGTAATACGTAAATGCACAAAGATACTGATTAAATAAATACATGTGGGTAGCTGTCATTTAATTGACAAAATCTGTACTTAGCTGCATCGACAATGCAGCTGCCTCTCTAGACCAGTTATTTATACATACTCATCCTATGCATGTTTTACCATCCTCATTAGAGACCTAAGTATCTTATGAAGCTGTGAGTTATGTCATTCCTGATAATTGGTCTATATTCCTGAATCACATAAAAAACTTATGTAAAGATAATAAAAACTTTTCTGGTGATTTATTCAAACATATTTTTGTACATTTGTGAAGTGCTTGTCTTTCTTTTCCTGTTTTCTGCAGCAAAATAATTACTGCTCAGTTAGATTCCCACTTGTTTTGTTTTGTTCTGTTTTGTCCCACTCCCTCATTTTCTAGTGAAAAAAGTCAAAAGAAATTAACAGGAATTCCAATGAAAATGAAAGCTGAACTTTTCAATCTAATCTCTTATATTACTTAATGGGAAATTATAGTCTTACTCTTTATTTTCCCCATATTCCATGCCATATTTCATTAACCTAAACAATTCAGCATGTAGTAGTGCTGCTCATCAGTGTAGATTCTAAGGCCATGATTGCACTGAGGCAGTCTAACTTAACTATATCAAAGGCAATTAACATACAAACATTTATAAATTAAAAATGCTACACAGTGTATGTCCAATGAAAATGCTTTTACTCAGTGATATGTGAAATGTTCACACAGAATCACAGAATCACAGAATTGTAGGGATTGGAAGGGACCTCTTGAGATCATTGAGTCCAACCCCCCTGCCAAAGCAGGCTCCCTACACCACGTCGCACAGGTAGGCGTCCAGGAGGGTCTTGAATATCTCCAGAGAAGTAGACTCCACCACCTCCCTGGGCAGCCTGTTCCAGTGCTCCGTCACCCTCACTGTAAAGAAGTTCTTGTGCACATTTGTACGGAACTTCCTATGCTGAAGTTTCAGCCCATTTCCCCTAGTCCTGTCCCCACGCACTACTGAAAACAGACCAGCCTCGCCACTATGGCTCCCACACTTCAGGTATTTATAAACCTGGATCAAATCCCCTCTCAGCCTTCTTTTCTCAAGGCTAAACAGACCCAGTTCCCTAAGTCTCTCCTCATAGGGGAGATGCTCCAGGCCCTTCACCATCTTTGTGGCCCTCCGCTGGACTCTTTCCAAGAGATCCCTGTCTTTTTTGTACTGGGGAGCCCAGAACTGGACACAGTATTCCAGATGAGGCCTCAGCAGGGCAGAGTAGAGGGGGAGGATCACCTCCCTTGACCTGCTGGACACGCTCTTTTTAATGCACCCCAGTATGCCATTGGCCTTTTTGGCTACAAGGGCACACTGCTGGCTCATGGCCAACCTGTCGTTCACCAGGACGCCCAGGTCCCTCTTAGCAGAGCTCCTCTCCAGCAGGTCTTCCCCCAGCCTGTACCGGTGTATGCAATTATTTCTTCCTAGGTGCAAGACTCTACACTTGCTTTTGTTAAACCTCATCTGGTTTCTTACTGCCCAGCTCTCCAGCCTGTCCAGATCTTGCTGAGTGGCAGCACAGCCTTCAGGCATGTCAGCTAATCCTCCCAACTTCGTGTCATCAGCAAACTTGCTGAGGGTGGTCACTATCCCCTCATCAAGGTTGTTGATGAAGATGTTGAACAAGACTGGACCCAGCAAAGACCCCTGGGGGATGCTGCTAGTTACAGGCTTCCAGCCAGACACCGCACCGCCAGCGACAACCCTCTGCACTCTGTGACACTGGCAGTCCTCCAGTCTTCAGGCACCTCCCCAGTTCTCCAAGACCTCTGAAAGACTACAAAGAGCGGCTCAGCAATGACCTCTGCCAGCTCTCTCAGCACCCGTGGATGCACCCCATTAGGTCCCATGGATTTATGGACCTTAAATGTCCATAAATGTTGGTCCCAATAAGTGCATGAACAAAAATTTTCATTTCTGGTCCAGAATGTAATGTCTAACATCACTGGTGAGAGTAATACATTATTTGGCTAATAGCTGAAATGATATCTGCTGTCAAACTGAAAATAATCCACCAAATAGGCATAAAATACTTATTCCTGTTAAAGAATATCATTTCTATTTTATTTAAATTGGATGAGAACCTTCACAGGTCAACCTTGGTGACTAATCTAGACAGCCATAATGGGAAATACGAAGTCTGACATATCAGGTCTGATACATATGGAGTAGGTGGTGGGAATGAGTATCAGCTGTATATTGACAACTAATGCATGACGCCTCTCAAAGTCTTTCCCCAAGGATACAGTGTAGCTGGTACTGGAGGTGAGGGGAATCAGGGGCTAAACTGGCTTCAGACATGGCAGTATTGAGCCCTTGGTGGTTGTGCTTGGACTTGACTCTGCCCCTTAGCTCCTCCTGAGAACACAGAGGAGATTCACCTGCTGGTTGTTCCAGTTCAGTCAAGGAAGAATCCACAGATGAGTCAAGACCAATCACTTGGGATGAAAGGTCATCACAAGGCCAAGTAGTGTCATCAAAACAATTCAGTCTTGTTTTGCCCTGGGGAGTTTGAAGAAGACAGAGAGCAGTGTTGTCTCCACACTATGCTCCAGTCTGTGATCTGACTGATTGGGGTCCAAGGAATTTGAGGATATAAAATCTTGTTCCAAGAAAAAGTGGGTGAGATGCTGGAGGAGAATTGGCAAGGATATTAATGTGCAAAGCTGTGATCCTTGTTAGGGATAGACCACAGCATGTTTTAAGATTTATACCTTCTGTAACATCCTGCTGGGGAATTGCAACGGTGTTACAGGCACAAAAGTATATATAAAATCTATAAACAAATGTAGGAGTATAAATGTTTTAATAGAAATGTAGGTCTTTTAATCTGGACAGTTACCCAGTGGCAGCTGATTCCCTTCCTCACAGTGATAGTCTCTGGAATCTGCTCTTTCCATTGTTTCAAACCGAACAGAATTTCCTATCCACCTGTGGCTTTTCTGTTTTTCAGTGCAAACTGCGATGTTTTTTGTAATCTTTAATTGTTCTTCTAGGGAAATAACAACAACAGCAACAAACTTGTTTTCTTGTTTTATACTTCTCTTACAATTACTTCTGAACCCTAGAGCATATCAGAGCCAATATGACTCTGATTCTTCAGATTAATCCACTGGTGGTCATCCATCGTGGTGCCCTTTCCAACTTTTAGATCTCTGGTTCAAATGTAAGAATCTTGAAATCATGCATGTGATGTGTTACCATGTACATGGTTCTGTGGCTTTGGAAGGAAAAACTGGAACAGACCAATTCCCATTAGGTGTTTACATCACAGAAAATGGCAGCATAACTTGCCCTAGCTATGACCACATAATTTTTTACAGGCTTGATTAAAGAGGTCTGGAGATGAAAAAGGATTAGCCACAGCCTTTGAGGAAACCTTGTGAGATGATGTTGAAGCACTTTTACAGGGTTGTGGAGAAAAAAATCCCCCACATTTCTCAGCCTTGTGGTGTATTTTATCTGTGGGAAAAACAAGAAATCTAATTTAATTTTACATTTTGCTGTGATATTTTTATGAAGGGTGTGATGAATGCACTATTTGTGATTGTTTCTCTGTTTCTTGGGTTGTCAGCCTAACAACTTACAATAAAGTCTCATTTTAAATATGGAAAGCCAAGATAATAGATAATGCCCAGATATCAAGCACTTTCAGACAAGAACTGAGAAGTCTGTACTGTTCTACTATTTTAATATTACTATATCCCTATCCCTCTCCTTGTATCATATAAACCCTTAAAGAAAATGCAAGTTTGACATTCCTTTTTGAGAATTTAATTTTGCATGTAAGTCCTAATGTAGTGCAAATAAGATGAAATATTGCCCAAATACCACTTACAGGTTTTTTCCCAATTTAATTGTGCCACCTCTTCTGAATCATGTTAGAGTAGGCTGAGAGTGATGAAAAGCTTTCTGCAAATAATGACAGCAGCAAACAAAATCTACTTCCGTAGGAACACTACTCACAGTTTCTATCTCCTTTCCTTCTGCCTCTTCTTGATGTTTTGGAGACAGTGCCTGCTCAGTGACCTGCTATGCCCCTGTGTCCTAAGGTATTTGCTCTTCAGGGGTAGACAGCATCATCTCCTTATAAAACCAGTCCATTCTGTTTCACTTGTGGAAGAGAAGAAAAGAATGAAAAACAAAAAACAAATGCAAATGCTGCTTCCCAAACTCTAGACTCTTTCCTATTGCTCTGTTTATTCCCTTTAAATGATCTCAAGTGACAGAAAAACTTACCAAATCCCAAGACATTTACATTTCTTACAGTCTTGAAAAAATATGCAGTAACCATCCCTGAATAAGATGCAAATACATAAAGCATTTTATGTATCTCTCCTTCACTGTGTTTGAAAACTGGATGTCAAAATCCACATGCAAACTGAGTAAGAAATAGATATTTTTTATAACCATTTTGCTAAGGGAAACTCACTGATTGTAGGGAATACATCCAAGCACAAACCATTTGTATCAAAACACTACTGCCTTTACCCTCTGAGAATAAGGGGTTCTTTAGGACACAGGCTCGTAACATCTCCAGAAATAATTCCATCCTTAAATTAGTGGGTTATGAATTGAGTGTTCCCAATGCAGGAATGCTTTACCAGTTCCATTTATGACACAATCTGCAAAGATTCTGCTTGATGCAGGGGAAATATCAAAATGAAAAATACAAAGCCTATACACTCAAAAGCAAAAAGAAAATAAAGATGAAAAAAAAAAAAAAAAATTGGATGCCTAATCAAAATGTCACAACCAATGTTACACAAAAAATTCTGAAAGATGTCATGATGGGCAAGAAATTTTAAACAAAAGTGCCTCTTCTTTATTGCCAAATATTTTAGAGCAAGAATGTGTGCCAGTGAAGGTTTATAACTGAGAAAGTAGTTACCAGTTAAGATATACAAATTATAAATGCCAGGTCTCTTTAATATTAGAAAATTTAGATTTTCTTTTGTTGGATGTATGTATTCCTTAAACAAAAGTGTCAAAATTTCACTGTTTTCACACAAAAAGGCAAATATATTATTCTGAAACTAAGTCCCCCACTCCTCTGTAAAACAAGCCTTTACACACATAGATGTATGCATACACAAAACTGTGGATGCTTACAGACAGATTTACTTTCAAAAACTCAAGTTTATTGACACTTCTTCTTTAACCGGATGAGGTTTAACAAAAGCAAGTGTAGAGTCTTGCACCTAGGAAGAAATAATTGCATACACCGGTACAGGCTGGGGGAAGACCTGCTGGAGGGGAGCTCTGCTGAGAGGGACCTGGGTGTCCTGGTGGACGACAGGTTGGCCATGAGCCAGCAGTGTGCCCTTGTAGCCAAAAAGGCCAATGGCATACTGGGGTGCATTAAAAAGAGCGTGTCCAGCAGGTCAAGGGAGGTGATCCTCCCCCTCTACTCTGCCCTGCTGAGGCCTCATCTGGAATACTGTGTCCAGTTCTGGGCTCCCCAGTACAAAAAAGACAGGGATCTCTTGGAAAGAGTCCAGCGGAGGGCCACAAAGATGGTGAAGGGCCTGGAGCATCTCCCCTATGAGGAGAGACTTAGGGAACTGGGTCTGTTTAGCCTTGAGAAAAGAAGGCTGAGAGGGGATTTGATCCAGGTTTATAAATACCTGAAGTGTGGGAGCCATAGTGGCGAGGCTGGTCTGTTTTCAGTAGTGCGTGGGGACAGGACTAGGGGAAATGGGCTGAAACTTCAGCATAGGAAGTTCCGTACAAATGTGCACAAGAACTTCTTTACAGTGAGGGTGACGGAGCACTGGAACAGGCTGCCCAGGGAGGTGGTGGAGTCTACTTCTCTGGAGATATTCAAGACCCTCCTGGACGCCTACCTGTGCGACGTGGTGTAGGGAGCCTGCTTTGGCAGGGGGGTTGGACTCAATGATCTCAAGAGGTCCCTTCCAACCCCTACAAAAAAATAAAAAAAAAAAAAAATAAAACAGCTTATTACTAGAGAGGGGAGAAAAATCATTATTTTTCTGCCAATTTTAGTTATGCTTATTGCTGAAATGGCATTATCAGTTTTAAAAGTTCTATTCTAGTCAACTTCAGAATATATTATTTCTTCTGAGCTAAACATTTCAACAAGATGCACATAATACCTTCTCAGTTAACTCAGTAACTGTAGAAAACTCTGAAAGGGTGGTCAGGCACTGGAATGCACTGCCCAGGGAGGTGGTGGAGTTGCTGACCATGGGGGTGTTCAAGAAACGTTCGGATGTTGTGTTGAGGGATATGATTTAGCTGTGAAGTATTGGTGATGGTTGGACTGGGTGATCTTCTAGGTCTTTTCCAACCTTGATAATTCTGTGATTCTGTGATTATTGTGTGTGAGCTCTGAATCAACGCATTCAATTTTTCTGCACCAAGATGGAACAATGTGTTGAATGATGCTTGCCTTTATAGTAACTCTTTGATTCTGAGATAGCTGGATCAGCTTCCTGATTAACAGCCTATTATGTCAAATATGTGCATGCACATATCCATAACTGGATTACTGGCTAATTAATGATGTATATTAGCTCTTCTCTGTATGTGTAAGGTCTCTGTAGACATTGTAGATAAAAATCTAAAACTTTTGTCCTTATCTCTAGCATGGAGATGCTGATAGGAGCATGATAGAGATCAGAATTAATCAGTGTAAGAAAGATTGCAGTTATGCTTGTTTCATGTGATTATAAGGACAGAAGAAATAAAACAAAGCAAATCAAAACACACGGCCCACCCACCTAGCAAATATTATACAGATTGTTTTTCCTTGGAATGATACTTCAGGATAGGCCTGAGTATTACATCTGAAAACATTTCAAAACACTTAAAATTTCCTAATCCTCATTCTCGGCAATTTCATTTTAAGTGCTCCTTTCTACCAAGAAAGCCTTTGAAACAGTATTTCTCACTAAAACAATCAAATTAGGACATTTTTCACCTTTGTATTTTGTCTTTAATGACATTTCTGAAGATTTTTTTTATTTCTGTCTGGCCTCAGTTTTAGCCACTAAAAATATTTTTGACAGAAAAATAATTAAGACTTAGAAAATTTTGTCATGATGCAAAAGGAGAACTAATACTTTTTTCACTTACTAATTTTTAGCATGAAGTTATCACATTAAATCTATTTGAAACTAACTAACGCATGAGACCTTGATATGTACATGGCTGAATGCAAGCAAGTAGCAATGCTTAGGTGGGTTTTCTTTCTTTGGTTTTTTTTTTGGTGATCTTTTGTTCAAAGCCTGCTATAGGATTGTCTTTTGCCTCTGATACAAGCATATTTTTTTCATTTAACAGTAGGGATTTTTTTCCTTTTCAAGTAATGACAGTAACTCAGAAATACTTGCTTTCATATATACATTTGGCAGAAAAATTGTTTACTCACCTATCCCTCCCTACTCACACATCTGAGTAGTCTGACATGGAATCACTTACAGCTTTGTTCATATTTCCATCAAGTATCCATTCTTTAGTCCCTTTTTGGAAAGTCCCTCTTGTAGAATATATGTAAGCACTTCCCCTTCTACTTTATTCCAAAATTATCCTTTGTTTCAGAAATCTACACATTTTTAAGATTGACCCAAACGCAGTATTTTCTAAGGTTTCAGACCTCTTAGTGTTTGGTAAATATAGTCCTTTTTAGGTTGATGGTCTGCACTTGTTCTTCTTCAAACAGAATTTTTAACTGAAAGTTTAGAATCAGCCAGAATCATAAAACAGAGAGTCACAGAATCATAGAATTGCAGTTTTTGGAAGGAACCTCAAGAGATTATCAAGCCCATCCCACCCTGCTAAAGGAGGTACCCTACAATAAATTGCACAGGTAGGTGTCCAGATTAGTCTTGAATATCTCCATAGAAGGAAACTCTGCAGCCTCTCTGGGTAACTTGGTCCAGCACTCCATCACACATCATAAAGAAGTTCTTCCACATGTTAGTACAGAACTTCCCATGTTTAAGTTTTAGGCCATTACTCCTTGTCCTATTACACATCACTGACAAAAGCCTGGCCTCATCCATTTGCCTCCCATCTCCCTTTAGATATTTACAAACATTTAACAGATCCCCTCTCATTCTTCTGTTCCCCAAGCTGAACAGACCCCAAACACCAGGCAGGTTGTGCTTGGTCAGCCTCATCTCTTTTTACAACTGGGTGACCAGACAGATAGATGAGGAAAAGGCTGTTGATGTAGTCTACCTAGACTTCAGGTCGCAGGTTGTCCCCTAACCTGCGAGAGATTATTCCTCCGTAGATGCAAGACTATCCACTTCCTCTTGTTAAACCTCATCAAGTTACTCCCTGCCCAACTCTCCAGTACAAACAGCACCTTAACATAGACACTGATTTGAAGTCACATTCATGCACTCATTCCCTTCCCCCAAAAAAGTTATATTGGTGAGGCATTTCCTGTACTTTTTATGCCAAGTGATGCATTTTTGCAGCTAGAAACAAGGAAGAATCAGCACTGCATATCACCAACAGGCCCTTTAAAAAGATATCTAAAGGCCACAGTTCAAAAATCGTTAAGTTTCAAAATACTTCAAATCTTCTGTTTTGTTTTGTTTTGATTTGTTTCCACTACCTATGTTTTAAGGTTCAAAAAACACCTGTCATCAGAAGTGTCAAACTGTGTCTTAAAGCACTCCATGCATTTGAATAATCTAGACACTGTCAGATGCTGCTTTTAACTCATTTGCAAGGACTTCAGTTTCCTTCTTCTCTAACTAATGCTCAGCTGAACTGCTGGAATCTTTTGTTCTGCTTCAACTCCCCCTCCTCTTCCCACATCTCCGGTTGTTTGAAATGTGCATATAAAGATATCTTTGTTACCCTTTCTGGAAAAGGAACAGATTCTTCAGTCTTGTAGTTCTCTGAGAATTTGAGATTTTAGTTGGCCTTTGGCAAAGGAGATCACCATTTTGGCACCAGAACTAGAGTTCATTGACAAAGATATTTAGAGCTCCCTCACTTGAATTGGTGGGTCAGACCTCATAGTTCTCTTACTCTAAATTTAAAAACAGCAATAAAAACAGCAAATTAATTTTCTAAACACAAGCTTTCAAATCAGTAGCAAAACCTGACTTTCATTAATTTCCTAGAATTTTATTATTATGTAAATAAAGTTGATATTAAAGAGAGCCTCTCTAGAGGTCAAATACAGGTTATTTGGAAAGCTGAAGCATCTGTATGTTGTATCAGTTAGAATTCCAGTGTTTTACTTACTGAGCTCCTACCATGTCTGTTTTTCCATTCCAGTGGGAGATTGATTTCATATTTAATTTCACATGCACCCCATATGTACAACTATTATTTGTGTGTACCTTTCAGCTGACTTTATAGAGTGAACTGATTTAACTTTTCCTCAGGAAAAGGCATCATAAAAGTAGGTGTTGGTATGCCAAGTCCAAGTGTTTTTCCTCAGAGCAAGCTGTAACAGTTCTTGCAGGCGCTAGAGTCCGATAAGAACAGAGTTAAGATTCAATTCAGATTTAATTTAGAGAGATTTGTTTCCTTCTGCAGAAACTGTTCTGCTTGGCTCTGAGTAGTAGGCAGGTATTTCAAAAATTTGCAGGCCTGAAATGGTCTAGTATTACTCTTGGGTTAATATTCATCTGATACACCACAAGCGGCATTTCAGTCTTCTGTAACAGTGTTGCATTGTTTCTTTCTTTGATTTCTGTTATTAAAAAATTAGGCTTTTATAAACTTTTAAACAATATCCATAATGAATACCAAAGCAAAAATAAAAGCAGATACCACTTCTATATAGCAGTAAGGATGCTCCTGCACTACATTTATTTATGTTTAGGTGGAAATTCATGCCAACCATGGCTTTCCAAGTAAGAGCTGTTCAAAATAGAAGCTTTAGCTCTGTCTTGTCAAAATGCTGAAACTGGAGGAGGGGATTGTTTTTGTTTTAAGAGTAATTGAAAAGTTTTTGAAAAGAGTATGGAAAGATTTCATGCTTTTTCAAAAGAAGTTGTCAGGTAAAAAGCAACTTCTTCATCTCTTCTGTCTTAAATTTGGCTTTGATGTGGACTTGATGATTCATAAGTATGATTCAGTATAGCACTTTAAATGTTTCTACCATTAAGGTAGTATTTTCTGTCTTGCTTCAGAAAAGAGAGAAGTCAAAGGTTCTTCCACTTCCTTCACTCTTTGTTTTGTTTTGTTTTTCTGATCACATCAAGGATTCTTTCCAGCCCTAGACTGTAAACAGCTTACAAAATACTCTGAGGTGATGCAACTTTGAGTTGCTAAACCCCTGAGCATGTCATACCTCCAAGCATGAAATTAGTTGTGTCCTGTTTTCCCAGTATCTATAGCTTCCATTTTTTAAACTTTTTTATTACGTATTAAAGGCAGACCAGAGATATACTTGTGTGACAAGTCAATAAAAGTCAGTAAAAGACTAAATTGAAAGGACTTTAAATCTATGAAATCTTTACTGACATGTTAATGTTGTCCCTGTTACTTCCAAACATATTTGGAGCATTTCCTGTGACATTAATTAAACATTTCTCATTCTGTTTCTGCCCTTTAGCCCAGGTGTCTGCTAAATAAATCAAAAGTTGAGACTTTGAGTGGGAAGCTGCAGTATAAAGATTTGACCCTTCTCTAGAACTCACGTAGTTGGAGGTGAATACTGAAAATAGACTTTTATTGACCTCTGGTATAAACAGTCAGGACTCCATTAACTTCAGGGAGCTGTCTCACTTCATAGCACTTGAAGATCTTGCTCTGTTGACCTTTAGGCAGAAACCTTTTTTTTTTTTTTTTTTTTTTTTTTTTTTAATAGTAGTCGTAGTTAGTTTTAGTTTTGTTTTGTTGATTTTAAGAAGAAATGTAGTTTTATTTTTTCCTCTATTGCATTTTATTTGAAAATGTGGTTTCCAGGGCCAGCAGCCAATTCAGCAATTCCATCTTAGAATAGAGATTTGACTGCAATTTATGGAAGAAATATAAGTGTGAGGCCTGCAAGAAAGCTCTAGCTAGGTCTATTCTTATAACAGAACTCTTTGTCCTGCTTGCCGTGTAAGTTATGTGTATAAACTGTTGTGATGGTAGAGAAACTGGAGATATTTAAACATGGAGAAAAATGAACAACTGAGCCTTTGGATATGACTTTTAATACTTCTTTTAGAGCCTCTGAATTTACTACTGCCTCTGCTCTGTACCTGGTGGGACAGGATTCTTCTCCCTATTCTTTGTACTAGAGTGTGTGGCAGTCACATTTGTCTCTAAAGGAACAATCCAGATACCAATTTTTCTATGGAAATTAAAAATCTTCCCATAGGTATGATCAGTCATTAAAAAGCTTCCCAAAGCTATGATCAGTTACTCACTGGAAAGACATATGGGTAGTATCAGTTGCGCTAAGCAAGTGCCCATGAAATCATTTGCAGTGTAAATGCTCTTTATTTTGACAGGTTTAGAAATGTGTTGAAGATATGGTGACATAAAGAGAAGGGCAAAATACACCTTCTCTATTTTGAAAGATGAAACAGTATTATATCAATTTAAGAACAACCTTGATGGATCTCTAAGACAGTTGTGGATTTTGATGCCTGTCCATCTTAGATCCAAGTCCACAGCAGCTGCTTCAGGGTAAGAGTTGTCACCTACTCCTTCTTTCCATGCATTTTTTGTGTTGAATAATCTTCACAATATGAGAGAAGTCAGACAGACTCAGTTTAGTATCCTCCCCTACAAGCAGTTACAAACTCTTCAAGAGAAGAGCAGCCAATTGCTGCTAATCTGACAAACTGGGAGAGTTACTCAGCAAGACAAATGACCTCAGCAGCAGCTCAGTGGAAAACAACAGATTTACACAAGTAGAAAAACTAGGATCAAAAGATCTTTTTATTGTCAATCCATGACTCAGTCTCATGCTCAAACCCAAACATGGATGTTTCCTGCTTCCCATCATGCTGGCTGTCATCTATATCTAGCTTGGAGCAAGCCAAGGAACAATCACAGTTTTAAGCACTGTTAGCCTTATGCTGGGGGGTCCTGTGTAGGACCAAGTGATAAACTGGAGCTCTTAACTCCATGCAGGGTTATAAATGACAGTATGTTTTCAGTAAAGGGGCTAAACAGAAACTCAGAATTTAATGTTTCTTTTTCTCAACTTGTGCTTTAGCTTATAGCTTCTCCTGATTTTTGTTGTAAACTGTGCTTTAAGCTTACTATACATTCGTGTTCCATATTATGTTCAACAATATTTTGTAATAGGACAACATTGATGTAGTCCTTCCATACAATCTTCTAGCTTCAATTTGAGTGTTATAAACACTTTTAATTCTCATATTTGTTGTCTATATTCAGAGAATGTAACATTTATTTTGAAGAAAGTTTTCTGTATTTTAATACATTAAAGACAGCAGAGCTCCTTTAAAATTCAGCTCAACCTAGACTATGACTGCTCATCTAGTGTTTCCTTCATATATTTAATGCAGATTAATTTGAATCCCACTAACTTGGATTTCTCTAGTGCTTTCAGGCCTTGTCAAATTCACTGTAATCTGTCTCATTTACATCAAGACAGGCTGCAGCATGCTCTAAATTAAAAAATTAGTCTAGTCAGAAACACAGTTCTTGACAAGATGCTAAATGCATCTTACAGCTAATGTCATTTGTCAAATGACTTTTCTCATTAAGTTCAATTTATGTCTTATGCTAAGTTCCCTTGGAGGTATTATTTGTTTTCATCTTGCTCCATCGGTGAAAAGAATAATAGCCTTATAATTGATCCCTGAGGAAGTACAATGTGCAAAACTGTTAATTTCTTGACTAGGTTTTCCTAAGGACTAGAGCATTTATTTAAATGCAAAGCTATATGGCAAACTATGCTTTAAATGTTTGTTTCTGTGCTTCCAATTGGTCCAAATGTAGAAAGAAAATTAATCGAAGAGTCCTATTTTTTTTTTTTTTCCTGTATTTGTGTGATGAAAATGACAAAAATTCCAAGATCTGGGAATGTACATAAATCAGTCAGGCATTGTAGGTTGTGATCATTTTGCTTGTTTTCCCATAGGCAGCTGTAACTCCTACTATTATCCTTCTCACCCATCTTTGGACCACAGTGGTGTGTGTGACAGTGCACATTAATTCCTACTGTGGTTGCTGGACTGAAAAGGAGACAACACTCCTGACAATTTCTAAATAGATCTTCCAGGGTCACCTTCTGGGACTATTCTGGGGGAACATGTTCACTTCTGGCTATTTTTCACATCTATTTCTAGTTGCAGGGGCAGGGAAAGAGGTGATGGGGAGCCAGTCCAAAATCCTAAACTGACAGCAAGAATCCTATTTTCCTCCAGAGCATCCCATGAGGAGTGAAGTAGGAGTGGGAAGAAGGGAGAAAATAGCAGCCTGGAGTGCAGACCAGGTCTGTTATGGCAGGTATTACTTGTTCAGCCTACAGCCAACAGTGAGTTCTCTGTGATGCGCAAAGCTTTTGTTTATTTAAGAATTGTTTCATAGTTCCTATTTAAAAAGTTGAGTAGGGATAATTCACGTGACAGTAAAACTTACTAAGCTCCGTACAATATTTCCTGAAAAGCCTTGGCATCTAGCCTATACTTCAGGAAAGAGTTAACTAGGGGTACACAAAGAGAAAGTGCATACATTAGGTTGTCTCCAACTTTCCCTTTGCAATAACAAAGCACAGACTTCTTTAAGTGGAAACTTGAGAAAGTCATTCATAAACAAGTCTATCATAATATAGCAGTACCTTGCATATTATATCCTACAGGTTTGACAGTGCAATCCCACACTCTCTTAACATTTTTTTTTAATATATCAAACTGAGGATGTAAATGTTTATCTGGATTCCCTCCAGCTACCATTCTACCATTATTAAGTCTCTGTTTCTTCAGTCTTTGCTAAACTAGTGGAACTTGCCCTAAAATATCACTAATAGGAGTTTTGAATTCTACAGAGATTAAATTTATGGGATAGGATTTGTAACAGAAATGCTGATATCATTACAGAACTATAAATTCACTTTCCACTAATGTTGTGTCACATTAAGAAATAAATAAACAAATAACAAAGTAAAATACAGAATAAATAAATGGAACCACCAAAACCACCACCTCAGTTTTCTAGAGCAGTTAGATTTCCCTTGATATCAAGGCAGACTCACAGATGACCACAGTGCTTCTATGGCCACTACTTTCATCTGTGAAAGTAGTAAGGTACTGGAACGGGTAACGTGGTGTTGTGGTTGATGCCTCATCCCTGGAGACTTTCAAGCTGAATCTGAATAAGGCCCTGGGCAATTTGATCTAGCTGTGGTATCCCTGCTCACTGCAGTGGAGTCGGACTAGATGCCCTTCAGAGGTCCCTTTCAACTCTAAGGATTCTATGATTTTAAAACTCAACATGAGAATCCAGTTCTCTACCTGTTCAGCTAAAGAGCTGAACTGCAGATTCGTGAGTAAGGTTTAATGCTTTCATTTTCGGGTTCTAGTGAATCTTACAAAAACAGACTGACAAAATTTCAATTCAGTAGAACACTAGCTATTACTTGTAGATTATTTTCCCTTACTTAAATCATATTTCTTATTTGAGACATTATAGTCTGTCTTTCATGAGATATAGGAAAGCTAAGTTCAAGCAGAGCACGAAAGAGAGGCAAGTTTGAATCCGAAGGAGAAGAAATCCTTTGTTGTAAGTCCTCAGGCCAGGATATCAGGAAGCCGTGCCAGGAATACGAACATTTTCTATGCTGATGCTTTCACTGATATCTACAAAGATGTGTAACAAATTTCCTTCTCTCTTTACTGCAGTTTGTAGCATTAATGGTTACAACAGGAGATGAGGGAGAGGAACTATTTCACTTTCTTGACCATTTTCTTCTTGTTTTCATGGGTGGCCTGCATAAACTATTGTCTGTCATTTGAATCTTTTTCTGTTGAATAGCATCTATTTCCTCTTAAAAGTATTTTCCCTCATGAGTCAGGTTTCCATCTGAGGCTGAAGAACAAAAAGAAGCAATGATGTCTGTATATCCTCAAATAAGAATCTTTTACAAAATGGTCTATTTCAACATATTTCAGTCTGTATTCTTAATCTTTTCTATTCCTATTCTTTCCCACTCAGAATAGGGCATTATTACACCTCTTCAGCACAAAGTCATACTGCTTCAAGGTCAGAAATTAAAGATTTGAAAGCTTTATTTTTCTACACCAGGTCCAACGTGGAATAAGAAAAGCTAGGTAATACCTAAAATTCAGTATGTTTAACATACAAAAATTTCTGTAACCAAGGAATAAACTTCTGAAGGTAAGCTGAAGCCTCTGCTCAACTTATGCATGTATTACAATTTCAGCTGAGACAGACAGCTGTTGCGGAGAAGTTATGAGTAAGAAAAAGAATTCAAATCACTAGTCTGGGATGAACCTCAGAAACAAGCAAATAGGCACTAGATGCCATTAATTCCGCGTTAGCAGCAGTGTTCAGAATTCCTGCTTACTATTTAACTCCCACCCCTCTTTACAGTTCTGCATAGTTAATGTTAACTTTGAGAGTATGTTAACATGTTATGAAGGAAAGGCATGTGCTATTCCAGCAAAATCCATTCCTTTTAAAATGAGGGAAAAGTATTTGTTTTGTATATTTTTCAAGAAGTAGGTTTTACAGGTTCACAAGAATTGGTCTGTTGAAAACTGTAATTACTTGTAAATCAAATAATAATGTTCATAATATTCAAGTCCACCACTCAAGAGGACCTTCCTGCAGGATTACTTGTTCAGTGATGCTGCAATCTTCTCTAGAGTTCTCTCTTCCATATGGTAATCTGCTTGAAGTTCAGTGTTATCTACTGTTTTCCTACAGAAAAAAAAAATAATGAAGAAACTTTGATGAAAGTCAGTATACCAACTCACAGCCAATGACTGATATAAGGATGACAAACATCATATAAACACACAGGCAATGATGTTTCTTTCCATGTTGGTCATTCAGAAGATATGGGTTTTTTTGGTATCTCCATTTCTGGTTTCCCAACTAAAGAAGCTGTAGAGTAGTTTGAAATCCTTTTTTTGCAAGCGAATGTCCTAATTATAAGGGAATGAGTGTGCCTGAACACAGAGCTGGGTGACAGAAATTAACTTACAAAGAAGGTAGGTATATATAAACTTCATAGGAAGTTACCCTTAAAGTGAGATGTCTAAAGACTACTGGAAGAATACAGGTGCTGCTAAGGTTCACTCTTAAAAATGTTTATACAACATAACTTTCAGCAACTCTGGGCACCTAAACATCTTCACACATTAATAGGGAATGTCCTCTACAGTTGAAATTATTATTAAAACAGAAGTATAATATTTAATTGAGAAACTCACTGACTGCAGGGAAACAGAAGTCTGCAGATTAATACTAGGAACTGTGAAAGAAAATGCTTCTTGTATTTTTACCCTGCAAACAGCAGAGGACTTACAGGTGTCCTGCAAGACAAAGATGAAAGGCTACAATATGCTTTTATCTCCATTTTAGGGCAAAAAAAGAAAAACATTAATATCTTTGAAAAAGATCTGAGAGGTCTATAATCTAGCCCTTCATGGTAAAATATGAGGTGGTACAACATCTCAATGTAAATTTCTACGTTTTAGAAAAATTATTAGCAGTTCAGTAGTGATATGGAAAATAGTACAGCACTGTTTTTATAATTACATTCATTGTATGACTTAAAAATCTAAAAAATTCAGGCACTGTAGGAGATAGGCTACTCTTTTTTTTTCTACTTTTTCTTCTTCTTTCAGTGCTTCATTTAAAGAAGGAAAAAAAATGCAAAAAGAAAAAGAAAAAAATGGGGAAAGAAGAAAAGTCATGAATCTTTTTATAGCACAGGAAAAAACATAAGGAGAAACAAGTTGGTCTGTCTAGACGTAACCATAGGGAACACTAAAGCCTTACCTCTCCTTCAGGAAGGAGGGAGAGAGGGTGTGTGTGTGTGCAGAATTATAAGAGTTACTGTCAGCCAGGAAATGTTGAAAGCAAATTGCATCTAGCAGCAAAGGAGCAGGTATACTGAGATGCTTATTTATAGCTATCCCTTAAAGAAAGCTCCTGCTCACACTGTCTGTGCTTGCACTGTCTGTGCCCCATCTCCTCTCACCGAAATCCTCCTCCTTCTTTCATGCCAACGAATGGGGTTTCTGGGCTTATACTGCAAAACAGCAGCTGTGCAGCTCCTCCTTTCATCCAGAGCTTTTCAACATAATGGCTGCCTGTGGCACTGCCATTTCTGATTGACAACAGACGCTTGCTACAGCTTCTGCTGTTCCTTCACACTAATCAACAGCAACTCGGCAGGATGTGTTTAAAGACATTGACCACATCTGAAATTTCATTTTCATGAGCCATGAGGGGGAAAAAAAAAAAAAGAAGAAAAAAAAAAAAAAAAAAAAGGACTTAAAGTTGAGTTGTCCTGAAGGGTTGTGTAATGTAACTACCCTGTGAAGCAAATATTTAAAACTTCAAGTTTTCTGGTTTTTCATCAAGTACTGATATTTATCTGGTTTAAACAAGTATGCCCCTAGGATTGTTTTGTAGGCTTCATTTAAACAACTACACACCACCAGACCCAAGAGGTATTTTGTTGGAAAAGATATTTTTGAATATCTTTGAGCAGTAACATTTTGTTATATCATCTGTCATCTGCTTGGCTTGTGCCTGGAAAACATTGTGCAACCCTACCAAGAAAATCACTGTTGGTCAGGCAAAACTATCTTCAGTAAATAGAGGCTGTTCTATGCTATGAGTTACATTTCAGTATGAGTATTTCCTCTTTTTCAGCACCTTTTGCCCTCCTGTACTAGACCATAAGACACAGCTAAAATTGTGCCTGTTATCCCAGTTATTTTAGTCAAAATATCTTCATGTTGCATCACAGAAGGTTCAGGTTGGATATTAGGAACAACTTCTTCTCAGCAAGAGCGGTGATGCAGTGGCACAGGCTGCCCAGGAAGGTGGTGCAGTCACCTTCTCTGGAGGTGTTCAGGAGCAGTGTGGATGTGGCACTGAGGGACGTGGGCAGTGGGCATGGTGGGGGTGGGCTGATGGTGGGACTAGGTGATCTTAGAGGTCTTTTCCAATCTTAATGATTCCGTGGTTCTATGTTTGTGTGTTTATACATGCTTGTATCTTTGTCATAAAGGATTGCTTGTGTGATAGTAGTTATGAAAATATAAGAAGATAATGAATGATACCAAAGCATTATGACATCACTAAAAACTTAGATACATTAATGACAGATGGCCCAGGTATTTTGTAAGCTAGTTGTATTAGTGCTTACTAAACTACTATTTCTGTCACTATACGTGTAACTATTGAATGAGAAAATTAGAGGGATACCACTTAATATGTAACCCATACCACAATATTTATAAACCAAATATTTAAGGGCATTCTTGCCACCATGGAAGATACTAAAATTGTCAAAGCTGAGCGAATGTAACTTCTTGAAACTATGGTATGTGCATCATTACCATGCATGTTACTGCACTGTACTGGCAAAACCATTGGATCGTGAAAACGTCATGGACAGGAAAAAGAGATTATGTGAATTTGCACAGGTTTTAGAAAACTATAGCCAAAAGTAAATGTGTGGTTTTACTGATGGTCATCTTTTCAAATAAATAGTTGGCTTTGCTGTCATATGTGATTGCCCAAAGAAGTGAGAGTGAGAACAGTGCTTCCAGGAATGTCACTGCAGTACAGCCACACAAGCTAACTTGTTTCGTCATATTGTGTTGGTTAATGACAGTTCCAGACACAGTGGTGAAGAAAAGAAATATTTCCAGTTTGCTCAAGCGAACAGAGGGAATGAATAACACTGACAGATATGATGGCAATTTGCTGTGCAACAATAGATAGTTGTGACCTGAGTAAATATCTAGTGAACAGTTTCCACTGGAACTTTAATATCACTCACTCCTGCATCTTTTTCATTAAATCTAAGCCAGTTAAATCAGAAGTGCAAATACTACTTTTAACAAGATCTTCTGTAAACTCTCCTGTCTCAAAGCCAGAGAGCAGTTCATCTCATCACAGAAGTATCTGAGGTGCCATGATTTGTAAGTCTAGTGAGTTATTTAGTGCTGTAAAACCAGCATCAGTGAGATGAATACTGGATTAAAAAAATATGAGCATAACAATTATTAAGAAATGCATATTTGGGGCTGAAGACAGCAAAGTAATAAACATCACATTAGGCTTTTTTCTCCTGTTGTCACGATAGCAGACAGCTTTCTTTTTACAGGAGTAAGAAGAGAATAGGAAACTATACTGCAGAATGAAGTGAGGTGACTGCTGATGCTGTCATAGCCTGTTTTGTAGGCATGCATTAATAAACCGTTGCAGTGAGTAGGAATTCAGATGATTCTGTGGCTACTGCTTAGTTAGATCTGCCTTCTGAAGTGAAAAAATGAGTGAATCTGTAATAGCACATCATTCAACATGCCTTGCTCAGCCAGCCATCTGACAAAAAAAGTGAAACAAAGATTCTTTCATGGCTTTCCTAAAGTTCGTAGTTACAGCTATTGATGAGCTTGTGTAATTATACAAAGTCGTTTTGTACAGCTTATAAAATACTGTTTTTATTTTAGGCCAGAACTATCCATATCCCAAACCCTTGTAACAGAGGGAAGAAAGCAGACGCTTCCTTTGATACCCTGAATGAGATCTTTATATTATGATGTTTTTTTGTACATACCAGAACTTCATTCAGCAGAACTCTTTCAAGTCCTATCTCACTCCCATGCAACAATAATATTTTTTTAAATGGAAATTTCCCTTCCACTAGAAGTCCTTTTTTTGGGGGGGAGAGGGGAGAGCTGTGAAAATAATTCCCACGATGTTCACATGGTGACAAGTATTTGGAAAGCTATAGGAGCCTGCTTTTGCATGGGGATATAAATATTGATGAATCTTCATCATATACCTGTCTGTTCATCTTCAGGATGCCAGATGCGTGGCTTCTTGCAGCACAATCTAGCCAGATGATACTCAGAGCTGGTTAACCCGATAAAGAGGATCTCTTTCAAGAAGCACATTAAAGTCGAAATCCTTGCAGTAACAATTATATTTTTCTTGCAATATGTGTTATACTTAATTTGTCATGTAGATGGCAAAGTCATTTTGTAGAATGGCATGGGTTGAAAAGCACTTCAAAGATGATCTAGTTTCAGTCTCCTTGCTGTGGGCAGGATTGTCAACCAATATACCAGGCTGCCCAGAGCCACATCCATTCTTGTCTTTCTAGTGTCTTCCTATGTATACTGAACTTTGAGGTAGAAGGAGTGGCACAACAGGGGAGTTAAGTGCAGGCCATGAGCAGCCCACATTCTGAAATACTGACCCACACACATTTTCAGCTTACTTATTTCAATTTCAGCGTGGATTTGTTTTAAGCACACTGAAAGGAAATGTTTCTGATTTAGCTGTAGACATTACTGGCAAATCAGTTGGTAAGGTTATTATCAAGTAGCTGGTTGTGCCTTATTTTGGTAGGAGTGCACTAAGTAGAAAGTCTTCAATTACTAAATTCATTATTAAGCGCAGGGTACAATACAAACATGAGCAACCTGGGGGAAAAAAAAAAAAAGGAGAGTTAAGCTACTGATAGGTCTGTAAATTGCTATGCTGACAAAAATTATAAAGCATTTAATTATAAAATTAAATGTTGGGGAAAAAAATAAAGGTGCTTATCACACTTGCAGTGTGTAATTTAATATATTAAAGGTTATAGTGGAAATATATTACTAAGCCTTATTTTTGAAGGAAGACAATTATAGATAAAAGTTGGAGCTTTCAAAAAACTATGCACTCTTCGTAGCAGACACATTTGATAACAAAACTTGCAAGACGGTCAGTAAGAAAAATATCTCTCAGATTTCTCACAAGTAGATTAAAAAAGCAAGCCAAGATCTGAAGAATAAATTATATGCTAGAAATCTCCCCTTCCTTTATTAATTTCCTTCCTTCTTACCATTACCATCAATAGGAAAAAATAATAGTAATAAAAATTCATAATCTTCAAACCCAAAGAAGACAAGAATGCTGGGAACACAATATTTATGATTTTTCCACTACATGATATATAGATATTTCTTATACTTTACCTCTTAATCCATTAGATTTTTTAGTTATTTAATAGTCTGCCATATTTTGTCCTGTTTTAGTCCATTTACAGCAACATATGTGTGCAAGAATTAAAATAGGTAATCTGTCTCCTTCCATCACAATTTCTTGTGATTAGAAAACAGGATCAGACAATATTATCTGATTAGTACCTTGATCCCCTGTGACTGGTTTAAACATCTCGATGTCTGCGCAGGCTCCTCTCTTTTGAGTAAGTTGGACTGTCATAAAATTGCACCATCAGTCACTCCTTAAAATTTAAGCAGTGGTTAATAATGTGCTCCTACTAGACCATGAAAATTAGTCTCTACACTGTAATAAACCTGAAATCAGTTGTGACTTAAACATGAAACTAATGATTCATGAAAAGTAATAAAATAAAGGAATTTTATCATTCAAGTCTTATTCTTGCACAGAAACTAGAATTTTATAATCAATCTATCTGCAAAGTTTACTCTCTTGTTAAAGTTATACCTTTTCTCAACACTAGTATAACTATTTCCAAGCATTTATGGTTTGTTTCTCTATTATCATTATTTTGACTGTAACATTCAGTGTGGGGGAGGGGGGGGGGGAATTTTCCCAAAAATTTTTCATTAAAAAAAAAAAAAAAAAAAAAATTGTTAAAATTATGTTTACTGCAATGTTTGTCTACAGTCTTGACTAAAATTAAACCTTTTCTCACAAAACTTCTGTAGTCATGGGTTCAGTTCAAAACTAACTAAAAGGAAAGTTCTTAAGTATATTTTGTTAACATCTCAAAAACTTACATATGCGCAAATTAAACATTGGTGTGTTATCTGAGCCTCACATAATACACATATTTCTTTTCCAAAGGTGTTTTTAGTTGGTCTTATGCTTTGGGATTATTGATAAAAAATAGTATTTATTTTGGGCAACAGCTGGGTCTGGGCTATGTCGATAAGAAGTGTTTGAGAGCAGTGTATGACTTATTTCAGTGTTGGGTATTTTTTCTTCCCCATTTTTAACTGTTTCTTATCCAGCTTTTTTAATGATAAGCCTTTTTCCATTATGTGTCCTGGAAAAAGCGTATTTTTTGTCAAGGAAACTCTTTGTTATGTTGCATCTAACAGCTCCTGGGATTATAACCCATAGTAAATGCTTTGCACTCCCACCCTCTCCCTTCTTCCTTCCTAGAAGGCTTACTTTGCTTTGAAAGCACAGTAATCATCCTGGAAGAATCTTCATGAAAACTTTTCTTCTCGCTCTTATTTTTTTCTTCTCAATCTTCTCTCTCTCTCTCTCTCTCTCTGCACATTTTAAAGGAAATGGTAGAACTTCTGTGTAAAAGCTTAGATTATATAATATCCAACATATATCCTCTGAACTACATAGACTGTTGGCTCCATAGTCATTTTAATACCAGTTTCATAGAAACAATAAAAGAATGCATGACAGCAGAAATAAATTGAATGAAGAGGCAGTTGATTGCAAGGGAAGATGTTAATTGTAGTTTTATTGGTATAGTTATCTTTTCATTTATTTTTATTATTTTTATATGTTTATTACTATTTTATATATCAGTATTTTTATATGAAGGAATTATGGGGCATAGTATTAACAAGGCTGAAGGTCCAAGTGAATTTGGAATTCACAGTATGAGTTTTAGGTATTGGCTGTTTGATTTTTCAGGGACACATCTTGCAGCTTTTGTGCCATGATGACACTAAAAGATTGGATGATGCCAGCACCACAAGATGGTGCTGATGGCTGGCTGACTGGACATGTTTTTTGGCTTTGACAGATACCAGACATGAGGACTTCTTATGTAGTCAGGCATGCAAACTATGCATGCTCAATAAGAGATCAGCCAGAGGCCTGCAATACCTATGAGACCTTGCTACATGAGCACTGCGGAGATACTGCCAAGAAGACTTTGGAATCACAACTGTAGCCCATAATTAGATGCATCTAGAAGATCCTGATCATTGGCTCAAACTCAGGTAAGATATATTAAAAATAATAATAATAATAATGCAAAGTGTATAAAAGGGTTTCAGTTAACAGAGTTAAATGCTGCTTAATCACTCCCATTTGGGAGTGGATTTTGATCAAGATGTCATGGTTCTGCTGATTTTTACTATTTTGTTTCTTTCTGTTCTCCTTTGCTTCCTATAAATTGGATTAAAGAATAGTATGATTGTTTCATGTGAGTGTTTGAATTCAAGAATCAGATTAGAGTCAGAAGGAATTTCCATTAAGTGCAAAATGGAAATAACCTAAGGAAACCTGGAGAAGGAGCTGAGGGGGAAGGAAGGGAGGGCTAAACAATGATATATTTCTCCAGAGCATTTGGAATGAATCAATCTCATATTAAACCTATAAGCAAACCACTTTGATACTGAGATTTGTATGACTTTATTCCAGTATAGTTTCTGAAATACCCCAGTGTTCTTTCTTAGAACATGTAATGCAGAATGGAGAAGCCATAAAATCAGGTTTCATTTTGCTCAGGGAAAGAAAATCTCAGGATTCGGAAATGTGAGGGAGAAGTTTAGACAGAAGACAACTATGTTTTATCTATCATTACAGGAAATAGAAAGCTTCAACCGCTCTTTATATTGTGGGAATGAAAGGGGGGAGGAATTTGTTTATCTTTATTTTTAAATAAGTGATTTCATGAGTTTATTTCTTCAATAAAGTCTTTAATTGTAGCATTTTTATATAAAATATTCATTTGAAAGAGCGATGCGCAATCTGTTTAAAGTTCATTCATCATTTCAATCTCCTTCATAGAAGCTGTGGATTAGACAGAAGATATGTGTAAAGGGAGATACTGGACCAATTTAACTATGGCAAACTCCAGCAAATCAGCAAAGCCAAGGGGGGGACTTCCTGGTATCACAGTCTAATATGGACACTGTGATTCACTACCTGGAAATGCAGGAGAGCACAGCTGAGAATATGGACTACAGTAGAACAAAAATGTTCTGTTAAGGTTACTGAGTAAAAGAAAACTTTGGTTTTCTTAACATATTTCCCTTTAAACCATAACCACCAAAATAAATAAATAAATAAATTAAAAAAAAAAAAAAATAGGCTTTTTCCATTGCTTTTCCTATAGGCATTGGGGAATTTCAACCAGAGTGCTTTCTGGATAACCTAGGGACAAGTTTTTGCTGGAATATCTATTCTACACTGCACAATACACGGCAGGCACTTAGGATGAATGGCCTTTTGCATCTACTGTCTGTGCAAGCTGGGTTAGAGGCAAGTTAACACTTGTTTGATAGTATCAGTTGTGTTATCATCATCTGGTGTACAGTTAAGAAAGTACCTAAAATTATTCTCTATTAACACCTGGCATTTTCTGGCAGGGTGAAATGTCGAATTTGGCTATCGCAAGAGCTGCACAAAGAAGTTTACGCTCATTCAGAGGCTTTGACTAAAAATGTGTGATCTGAAATGTCTTTGGTTCATGGTACTGTGTCTATGGCCCAAATGAAAAACCTAGAGAGAATTTTTTTAAGAAACACATTTGAAACTTCAAGGATGAAAACTACAGATTTCAATTTGTATGCAGAATAAATTCAAGTAAACTGAAATGTACGAATAATATGAACCAAAAAAGATGTAGTATATTAAAACAAAGCAGCATAAAACATTGGCTGTTATCTCTCAAACATAGAAAATTGGTGACTGATGAAAACAGAAAACTGAGTTTACAGATAAGGTAAAGCAGTCAGTACAAATGTGTTACTTTTAGATTAAAAGTAATCATACAACATTTGTAATCAACAGAAGACAAACTCAATGATTCCATGATTCTATAAATATGGTGCTCCTTACTGTGAAGGCGCTGAATTCATTGATGCATTTGTTTATGCACTCTCAGTGACACTAATAGTTCCTAGCTCACAGGTATCAGGACACAGATGTTAATTTTTATCCAATTTTATATCATAAACATTCACAAACATAAACTTTTGTTTTCTAAATTGAAAACACCTTTCTGGCAAAGTTAGTACTGAAGAGAGAAAGCATAATTTTTCATTTTTGAGGTCTGATAGGAAGCCAGTTTAGGGACATGACTGCAGAACATTATTCTGTGAACTTGGAGACTTTCACTGTGGAATGAATCAATCTGGATTCCTCAGCCCCCTACTCAGCACAGAGGAAGGGTGGGAACCCATTGCTTCACTTTCAGCATCCCTGGCAAGGAGTGCCTGCAGCAGACTTCATCTTGGCTCTGGGGAAAAGACACTGGCAGTGTCTGTCTTTGGAGAAGAGGAGCAGAATTCATCAAAATGTAAAGTTAAATAATCAATTTAATGTGAAGCAGGGCTAATTCAGAATGGAGAGATGCTTGCTGGCATGAGCAAGTGGCAATTCTACATGTCTTACAAAGAAAGTAACACTGTGTGTCTCTTAATGGAGAAATATTTTCAAGATTTACATTCCTATTATTTGCTTTGGTAAACCATTGAGCGCGAATGACCTTTATTGCTGTCCTTCTTTGACCTACACTTATGGGAATATATGCTGTGTAGTAATTACAGAATAGTTAAAAGAAGAGGGAAGAGGTATTAATATTTCTCTTTTTTAGCTGAAGCCAAAGATAAATGAATGAGACAGTAAGAAATATTAATTTTAAGGCTAACTTTTCCCCACTGAATGACTAGCAAGCATAAATGAATGAGTTCAGCCTGAAAAGAAATTCAGCAGGTGACTATTAGAAGGTTCAAATTTTCCCATTGGGTTGCAACTTCTGTTATGGAAATTGAGGACATAAATGCATAATTACTCTGGAATTCAAGAATCTGACTTAACTCTGTGTGATTTATTAGGAGCTGGAAATTTAAACAGTTCTGCTGACTGACTTGTTTTGATTGGGAGTACAGAATTCCTTGCCTGGGTTTGAGAAGTATTTGAAAAATGTAAAGTAGAGAAAGAACAGTTCAAGCTTAGATGTTGTCACTGGAGAAACTCATTCTACTCTGATTCTGTACTGATAAAATTAGGATACACATCTAAAGAACCAAGTGATTGTTAAAAAACAGTTTAGTATGTGTTTAACCAGAATGGTGTGTTCTAGTTCAGAGCTACAGAACTAGACCAATAAACCCTGAAGGAAAACCCTTGTCTGAAATGCTTTCACTCAGGTGAACTACAACCTGGAGAAAATTCTCTCTTGCTTTTTTTGCTTCTTCTGATTTGACTTCATTTTTTTTTAAATTCTGGTTCATTTGAAATCTCTGACTTGATATGGTACAGTAAAAGCTTCAGAAATCTTTATTCAATACAGAGCAGCTTTCTTCTTGTTCAGCCTGGAGAAGAGAAGGCTTCTGGAAGACCTCTTTGTGGCTCCTCCCAGTACTCAAGAAGAGCTTATAAACAATAGGAGATTTGACTTTTTACACAGGGAATGGTCTTAAACTAAAATAAGAGAGATTTAGATTAGATATTAGTAGAAAGTTCTTTCCTCAGAGGGCAGTGAGGTGATGGCACAGCTGGACTCAGCTCAAGGCCTGGCTGGATGGGGCCCTGGGCAGCCTGAGCTGGTGGGTGGCAGCTCTGACCACAGTAGTGGGGTGGGTCTGGGTGGGCTCTGAGGTCCTTTTCAACCTAAACTGTTCTACAGTTCTGTGACTCTGTGATTGTTTTACTTAGTTAATATTTAATAAACTATGTAAAAACAATACTGTTACGAAGTATGGCCACAGTATAGTATCATGAAGGAGGGCTTGAAGGAAAAATTAACTCAGATACTTGAGTATGAACCAGGCACTATAACCCACACTGCTCATACACTGAAGCATAGCTTGATAATGAAGCTTCTTGGAAACAGTTCTCTAAGTGATCAAGATGGTCTTCTCTGTATTCCAGGAGCTCAGCAGGCACTTGCAAAATAATAATAAAGCAAACACAAGAATTATGCTGAAGTTGTGATCTACAAGAACAATTAAAACCACCTTGTTAAGCAAAGTAATATACATGTTTTATTGGTTTTTTTTATCAGAAAATATCAGACTAATCATTTTGAGCTGATTTGTAGGAATTCATTGTTGAAGGCCTGAACAGTGAAGTAGCACTATTGTTCGTTCATTCCCTGACCTCAAGTAGTCCACCCATTTTTGGGTCTTCCATACATAGATGAACTGTCCTTATACCTTGCAGCTTTCCGACGACAGAACTGGATTCTGCTACTGAAATAACACTTTGAATAAACAGGGACTGTAACATTTTTTATATAGAAATACACTTACATAAAATAATTCAGATCTAAACAGATGCAAGAAAATCAGTGCATACATGTCAATTGTCACAGAACTTCTGCTGGCTTAGAAGTAAAAGGTAATAACTGACCTTTTGCTTTCATACTTACATTGTTATCAAGGTATTTGTATCAGCCAATATAAAAAATAAATTCATTTCTATTAATATACTAACTAGAGCTTAAAAAAAAAAAAAAAAAAAAAAAGGTAGATAAAAGCATTTAGTTCTGTTAGCATATAGAGACTCCATTGACAAACTATATACTGCAATATGCTGGGAGCACCACAAATGCTTGGTGAAATTCACCAGAAGATCTATTTTGAAACATGTGAGTAAGATTATATGACTTTTTCATCATAGTTTGAGAGAATGGAAGGAAAATTGAAGTCAACTTCTTTCATATGTGCTGTAACAATCAAATTCACTATGGGAGAAGTGGTGCTTCAAGTACATTGACAAGTTTAAGACAGCATAGAGGAAGGGTGGGACCCCATTGCTGACTGGGGTGAAGTTAGGGATTTGCATAACTATTCTCAGGAAAGGATCCTGAGACATCTACCCAGCATCACAGAGGAAATCAGTAGCAGTCTTGTGAATTGAACCCAGATTTCCTGAATTTCCACTCCACCCCTCCACCAGATGACAGTTTCCTTCAGATAGAAAATGTCACTTTAAAATAAATCCAGAATTTCATGCTGTTCAGAATTATGTCAAGAATATCATGAAAATTAATTCATGCACACCTTTTTCTTATAGACAGCTTTGTAGTTTCCTGCTGACAAAAAGCTTTCTAACCCTATGGTTGGACTGATTTTTCTTTTCATACCAAGAGGTGACATTGGTTGAAACTCTTTAATTAACATCTACAGAGCAATGGTTTGCAATTATAAAACTTCCTGAAGAACTACACTCTAGCAATATAACAAATACACTGAATGAACAACAGAAACAACAATTTCAAAGATAAAATATTCCAAATAGTACCAGATGAAATACATACAGTAGAAAAAAGAATTCTTTAAAAAAGAGCAGACAGGTTTGTTGTATCAAAATTATGTTATTGCTTCAGAACAATCTATCTGTGGTTTTTTTTCTGAGAATATTTTCAAGCAGTTGTTTTCGAACAATTTTGATCATATAAATAATTAATCTTTTGAAGCATGTCTCCAGTGTAAGGTCAAAGTTGTTTTTATACTCTCCAAGCAGCTGAATTGCTCTCTGCTTATGTAATACAGATGTCAAGCTGCCTGAAATACTTCTGCTCTTTTGTGACTGCTAAGAAAAAGAAGCAAGAACTCTCTACAGCATTTGATTTAGTTGCTTTGAAATTCTTTTTCTCCTTTAAAATGAATTTCAAATTCTCACTGAGATTGTGCTTGTGCAAAAACTGCTTTTCTTACTAATAATGTGCAGTAACCACTAAACTTTTGCCAATGATTTTAAGCAGAATTTTGTTCACTTTAGAGTGACAAAACCTTTCTTTTAGTGAGCAAATTTCAGGAAATTTGGATTCTTATCCAAATAATCGGAATTTTAACATGATGGGCAACTGCACATTTGCTTTTCATCTTATGAAACCCATGCAGGTTTCGTGTAGGTTTCGCAAATTGCGCCTGTGCAGTCCAGGCTGAATACAAATTGGTTGTGTAAACTTCATGCCGTTGAGGTTATATAAATTGTCTTTCATGAAAAAAAAAAAAATAACAATAATGATAAGACTTGGATGAACAGCAGTAATGTTCAGCATGCTTCAGGTGAGATGTTTAATTACGCTGTTGTTTTTTATTTTTCGTACATACAGATCTACCTATATCCATTGACTTGTATAAGCTTGGAGCTTGCCTGTAACAGATCAAGACCAAATTTACTTCAGATCTTCAGATCTGGGCTTGTGCATCCTATGTATCAGGGGTCAGTGCAGTGTTGGGAGACAGAACCAAAAGGCTCAGTCTAAATAAATCATTGCTATTGATAGGGGTCCAGATCCAGCCTCTGGCATTGTCAAGGAACAGCTGTTAGAATGCTCCCAGTTGCACAGAGCTATTCAGTTTATCACACAGAATGAGTGGTTCAGATTTCCAATAGCTTGAGGACATTTGCAAAGTTGTCTGCAGTTCTGTATAGATAAATCTAAGTTTTGCGGTAAGACAATACACATTTTCCATACAGTTCAGGTGATGGGACTGTAGAAAACAGAACTAAGTTCTCCTTATTTTTCACAACTAGAACATGGAGTGAGTTGTGTGACCCTCATAACACATTACCAGCACCTCCACTTTCATGTTTCTAAGTTTTGTAAGAGTAGATTACAGCTTCTCAAAAGAAATTTAAAAGTCCTTTAGCTAGAGATCTCTATATTTGATATCATTTAAAAAAAAAAAAAAAAAAAAAAAAAAAAAAAAAAAAAAAAGACAGGAATTGGAACTGCTTTGGTATTTTGTTTTATTGATATTTGCCTCATCTTCTTAGGATAGGTTTGACTCTGACAGGAAACCGAGGAATTTGAATTGGAAGCTGCTGCTGCCAAATTTCTGTGTTGTAATTTGGGTGGTTCCTGTTTCTCTTCCTAGTTAATATTCAGCTCAAAATGAATCTTCAATATTATACAAAACCTCTCTTTTGATTTGGGAAGCTATCTATGAGAGAAGTTGAATTCTAACACAAAGAGTGCCATTTGACTGTGAATATTCATAAATAAAGTCCTGTATTTGGAAGCTGAATTGGAATTAAATCAGAATATCTGAACCACATATATCCATTTTGACAAAAGATATTCCATTTTCCTTAAAGAACACTTCCCAAAAAAGCAGATATCTTCAAAACTGAGTTTTCCTATCACAAGGCTGTAGCTCTAACAGGAATGCTGTATTTGTTTAATGGCTTAACAATTGGCTCATTTCTTAGCAGATGATATATAGAGAAGGCAGTATCTATCCAATATGAGAAGTCCAAATAAACAGATCTGCATAGCTGAAAGTAGTTTTAAGACTGCAGATATAAATTAACTTCAGGAAAAGAAAACAGGATTACATAAGAAGTGACTCACAGTTTGCTAAATCATCCCAGTTGCCAAAAAATAAATCAGAAAAAATCAATTAAAATGCAAGAAAGGGAGATATGGGTGTGTATATTGAAGGAGCAACTAGAGCGATAATCAAGCAACCAAAATGAAAGTAGAAAAAGGAGGTGATAATACCATTGTCTGCAGTTATAGCTTGAAATGTCATTTGTCCATATTTAAGTACCTAAGTTTTGTATATATCCAATGCAAAAAACATTTGAATTGTCTGGTTTGGTAATTGCAAAAATAAGACTGAATATAGCTTTAAGTATCTCAGAAAAATGGTCTACGTGAAAGCCTGGTCATGAGAGAATGACATAATTATTCTATGAATGCTAGTAAGCCGATAATATAAACAACTTACGGTATTTTGTCATTATAATATTTACTCCACAGATTGAAACTGAGATAAACTGTACAAACAGGAAATAAATAATGAAGAGAAGTTGATAGAAATGAAAAAGAATATATGGTCTACAGACAACAGAGATTATGGTTTGGGTGCTGATTTGAGAATTGTTGGGTCCAACATGTTTGGCTACATGAAGTGAAAAAAGCAGAATGATGTTTCCAGAGACAAGAATAGAGAGAGCAGAAAAAGTTAGGAGGGTAACATGGAGGATGATATTTCAGTCAAGAACTCATTAAAAGAATGAGAAATGGGAGGGGAATGGAAACACAGAGAGTGTTTTTCTCTTCAAAGCAAACAAAAAGTTAATGCAATATAAAAAGGAAAAAAAATATGCTGAGGGAAGGCCATATTTTTAAAGAGAACTTATGTTCTCAAAGTTATGAGATTGTATCATGAACACAATTAGGGCACGGATATTTCTCTCTAAATCCAAAACTTTAAATAATAGTTCTTCAAAATGTTTTCCAGAGCTTTATATTTCCTGTAATGGAAAATGTTGTCCTTCATTAAGGTCCAGCTACACTCCTAGTATTTTCCATTCATTCTCTACTAAGTCCATATTATTACTTAACATAATTCTTGATGTTCATTTTCCCATCATTGCTGAAGAACTATACCAGTTTTCCCTTCTACATTTTTCTCAGTATAGCAAAGGCTCCTTCCCCCTGTGCAGAGCCCAAACTCAGAAATGCTTGCCAAAAATTCAAAGAACTACAAAAAGGAGAGGTAAGGAACAGACACGACCCTTCTGTGCTCTTCCTTCTGTCCCACTCTCCTTCTCTCTCTGCCAAACTGACAAAAGAAACATATGTCTTTCTTAAGTCTTTCCCTAAATATCTCTAGCTGTAATTGCCATGTATTCTGTTACTGGTTATTAATCCTATTAAAGTATCATCTTATAAGCCTTAGCTCGTACACATTCTCCATTGACTCAAGTGTGAATAGATACATGCTCTAAGAAAGTCTCTTCTCCTGACAGTTTTGAGTAAACTAAAGATGGAAAGGGAGATTAAGTTTAACAGTGACTTAGACTCTTAGGATTTACAATACTTGTGTTGTCTCAAAAAACAATCTGATGCTTCAGCTACATTAATTCTGGCTTTCCTTGAAAACAGCACTTCGCATTCAGCATACACGTTATTCAGTAAACTGTCATTTTTTATCCTACCTTGACTGCTTAGCCATTGTATATCACTAATACAGGCATTTCTTTTCCCTCTGTTACATACAGAAAATGTATAGCACATGGGAACCACTATCTTAGCACTAACAGGGGTCCAGAATATTGCATACAAAGGTTAAATTATTTGGGCTGCTTCATTGCCTCACTGACACAACCATCTAGCTTGTATCTCAGTTTTAGGCATGAAGCAAAACAGCTGTTCTGACTGAAGTTCATAATAATATCAAATTAGATGCTTTTGAGGGTCTTCAGTGAATTAGTCTGATCATTTAGGGTTAGGGACCTGTTGGATCAGGAGAGCTCATCTAAGCTAAAAGGCAGCAGATTCAAGCACAAACAAAACAAGGTGCAACAAAACAAAGCAAAACAGAGGAAAAAACACAGGAAGAAAGAAAGGAAGAAAGAAAGGATTAAAAAAAAAAAAAAAAAAAAAAAAAAAAAAAAAAAAGAAGAAGAAGAAGAAGGAGATGGTATTTTTTTCCATTATCTAGCTGATCTGTGGAATATTCTGTGTATCCTGAGAACTGATTTGGCTTCAGAAAGAAAGTAAAGCCATAGAATAAAAAGCCTGCTAAAGACTATTAAGTATAAGAACATTAACACAGAGTTAGGGAATCTCCCATCTACAAACTGCTGTCAGCTGCAAAAACGTCTTGGGGGGAAAATATCACACACATTCTTATGTATGTCCTACACACTGGTCAGAATAAAAGAATTTTGCACTAAGCTTTGATATCATCTAGGAAGGTTATCATTGTGTAAGAGAAATTCACCAAATGGTGAAACATTGCATGAAAGGAAAATGTGTCAAATAAACAAACTGACTTCCTTCTTCTTTCCATCCTCTACTACATTTTGTAAGCGGCTAATTTCAATTGATAATATTCATTTTTCAAACACAGCTCCTTAAAAGTAATAATGAATAAATAAATAAACAGTAAAAACCTTTTTGAGACAAACAAGTAAGTGACACAATCAGAGAAAACTGCAGTATCAACATAGAATAGAAGACGCTAGTAAGTAAAAGAAATTCTCATGCTCCAACCTACTTAATCTCTTTCATTTACAGCATCCACAGATGAAAACTGAAATTCGAATGAATTCATTTCTTTTGGTATCCCCTTCATTAATTCCTCACTTAGCTCAACTGTTCTAAATTTTATGGACACAGTTAGTTGCAGCCATTTCCAAGACCTACTTAGATGAATTACCTGTATTTTTGTTTTTGATTCATTGCATTTCAATGGTTTTTACTTAGGTTTTACATGTCGAAATCTCCAATAGTAAAACAGAATGCAATGGTAGAAAACATATCCCTGAAACTTGCAGGCTCCAGCATGTGTAAAGTTTCATGGAGTTGCAAAGTTTCTATATGTGAATACACAGAGAATGTGTTACTGTGTTTGTTCTTTTGTGTTCTAGAGAGTTAATAGGTTAGATACTTCATTTTGTTAGGTACTTCATTCTATCTGGCATGTCTTACTATGAAATCCACATGAAACTTTCTTAATTCGCTTTACGCTTTAACAACAACAACAAGCTTATTTTAGTATGGCCTTTCTTTAATTTCTGGAATGTATTTTCATTTTCTAAGTGCTTTTCAAGGTTTAACTTCATTAACTAAAAATGTTTTGGTTACAAATACAAATCTCAAGGAAAAGAACCTACATAATCTGAGTGAGCATCCATGTGTGATGCCCTTTCAAAATCTGAGATCTCTGCAACCTGCTTCATTCTAGATGCTGATATTGCATCCTATAATTTGAATTTCTTGCTTTTGGCAAAGTCAAACAGTTAAATCATGTCACCAAAATGAATTTCACTGTCAGAGCTGACAGTGTGGAAACCATCTGAGAAGAAGCTTGGAATCCTTACTGCAAGACCCAGGCTGCAGTGAGGATTCCAAACCTTGCTGTCCTGCTGTAAGTCACTGTGACCTCAGGTGTCCATGGACCCATTCTGTGGACCTTTTATTGTTGTGGAATCAGCAGAGATAAAATAATGACTGTACTCCTATCTGCACATATCTACCCATGCCCAGTTCACAAGCTAGGATGTTATTTTTTTGGCAGCAGTAAGGAGGTTTTCAACTAAAGGAGGTGAGTTGATATCTGGGAAAGCAGAAGCTGTAACATTCTACAGCATTTTGCACTGAAGAATTTAGGTTGGGTTCCTGAGCTTGCAATGCCTCACATTAAGCTCCCACACATATTTTCAAGGCAGTAGCTGAAGTAATACAATGGATGAAATATTAAGATAACAAATGGTTTCATGGTATTCAGAAACCTTGTTATCACCACTGAACGTAGATTCAGAATTTAGTTACAAGAACAGGGAAATAAAACTCCCAGCTTGCTAGTTGATACCTTGCCACTGAAGCAAAGTTGAACTCCACAGACACTGGGGAAAAAGCCTGAACCAAAAACAGTGCCCTGAAGACAAACTGAAGAGAATATTCAGCCACCCCCCTAGTAGAGTGCTGTCTGAACATGCCCAGTACTTCACAATACTGAACCCAAAATATATTTTAAAAGAATACCCTGAAGGTTATGTCTTTGCATTCAATTGTTGGCTGCACTTTGCATAATTTTGAAGAAGGCCAGAGTTAGCTATGATATTTTTCAGTTAAATGCAGCTAATCAGTTCATTATGCAGTACCCAAGTTATCAGCCTTTCCACATTTAGGCACTGGAGATCAAGTTTTCCCAAACAGCCACACATAAAGGAGGAGTAAAACTCTGGGAGCTGCAGAAACTAAGAACTTAAAACTTTGTCTTTGTAGTATAGCAGGGTTAAGCAAGAAAACATTTCTGGAAAATTTCTTTGCTTGGAAATGGAAAAAAATTGTCATTTCAGTAACACCTCAGGGAGGAAAGTTTGTTTCAAGTATTCCTTTGGAAGTTAGAAAATGCTATTTTCACACTGTTTCTCACCATTGACTAGTATCCATAGGAGTCATTTTCTATGCTCTTCTATAAAGCTGATATTTTTTCTTGACAATAAAGGATCTACATTATATAAAGATGTTAGATTTATCCATGGAAACATCCTGATGAAGATGAGCAGTTTCATAAAGGCATAGGTGTCTGTGTCCACACGAGGTTTATATAAAAGTCAGATTGGCCATGGAAATCCTTTAGACCAAAAAAAGTTTCAATGTATCCTTCTTTATTATTTGGTGCAAGTCAGGAACATTTGGGTTTAGAGAAAAGCTTTAAAATATTACCCATAGTGATATTAGTTCAAGTATATTTATTTATTTATTTATTTATTTATAATCTTCCACCCTTTCTACATGGCAAAAATGACATGCAGATGGCATAGTGATATATAGTAATTCAGTTAAAGTGCAAACTCTCAGAAAAAATGCTGGATGGGCTTAAACGCTATATTCTTAACATAGTCCTAGTATTTATCTTATCATAAGTTTTCTCTGTTGGAAGAATTAATCAGCCAAATAGAAAGAATGGAAACTTTATTGCATTTCACTTCTTGAAGAGTGGTGGTGTTGGTTTGGGGTGAGTTTTTCTTTTCTTCAAAAAAATGCTTTCAGATTTATGTTTTACATTTCCATATAGTAAGGTTCATGTCAAACTCAGATAGTAAGCATACTGATATTTGGAGAATTGGTACAAGCATATATGTAGCACCTATTTAATGAGAGCTGTACCTTTATCTACCTTGGGTATTTATTTCAGGGGCCTGATACCTCATGCCATTTGAAATGCTTTGCAGTACCCATGAGTCCTGGGCAGTAAATGTATGATAGATGATGCACAAAATTTGCAGTTCTCTAACACAACTGGATGCCATGAAGAAAACTCTTGAGTACCAGATAGCCATGTGTAGGAAATAGAGAGAATCTGAGGGCATTCCTATCCAGTAGTAACTCACAGATTTTTAAACAAATAGAATCAGATGTCACGTTACACTGTCCAAGCCAATTTGGCCAGACAAAAAGTAAAATGTAATGTTGTTAATCAATTAGGGGGGAAAAAATTACTTTTCTGCATTACCTTCCAGTGGCACTTAAACAATTTCTATGATTCCTGAGTCAAAGTGCTTTCTAAAAATTAGTTGCTATTTTTTCTTTGCCGTCTTCCAGGAAAAGTAATCAAAATAAATCTCTTCAGCTTACTTTGAAATACTTATTCCATATCTGAGCCGCACAAGCAACATACAGCAGTAGCACAGCAGTAGGTTTCAGTGATAAAAATGACTTGACCTATGAGCATTTAGTTAGAGCATCAATGTATCCAAGAGCATTCATGAGGAATAAAATGACATGAGACATGCTACATTAGTTTCTGTACTTCTATATTGGATAGATTTTGGTTAAAAGTCTGATATCTCAAGACTAGCCGATATTTCTTTATTTTCTTAGGGGGCAGTACTTACAGTAAGAAAATTGGCTATGAGAGGAAATTAAGTACCTTTTTCCTTTGTAACCACCAGAGCTTATTATCAAAACTGATCTCCCAAATGGTTAGTGCTTCAGCATCAGTGAGGTGACATTTCTGCAATAAAGGCTTCCTGTGCTGATAATGATTCACATTTTACCATGTTACTACTGTGGTATTTCTCTGTTTGGTTCTGCTAAGATTTTAATGGAAATAAACAGTTACATAACTATCTAAGATCTTCATCTTAATCTAGACTCAGTATACTAAATTTTGTGTTATAAATGCTGGAACAAAAAGATAACATTTTATAATAGTGTTCTGAGACATTACAAGGGACTCACTGTGCCTACACTTAAGTGGTACTGGCAAATGTGAAATCAAAAGTCCAGCTGGAACACTGGAGCAGTGCAGAGAGACAGACAGAAGTTTAAATGTGCCTTGCTGAAATCAGGAAAAGAGAGAAAAGTAGCTGTATAATACACTGATTCAGTAATTTCCACATTTAGTTTGGCCACTATTTTACTATGATAGGTTTTTCTTTGCCTCCTGTCTGAGATAATCTTCTATCATCTGTACAAGAATGGAGGCCATTCAAAACAGGCAAATATAATTGGGTCAGGATATCAAAGCCCTAAGGCAAGACTCAGCCTCAAATCAAAGGGCAGTTCAACTGCAGCCTGCCACCATGAGGCCACGCATTTTCATACTGTTGTACTATTGCTACTGATTTTTGACTGTATTGATGTCTACAAAAAGTTCAGTGCATACAGATGTAATGCACGAAACATCTTATTATAATAGAGACAATATAGCTGAACCTGACAATCTTCAAACTCTTAGTGCTGCAGGAATATATATTTTATTAAACCAAAAAATAAAATAAAATAAAATAAAATAAAATAAAATAAATAAATAAAATTAAAAATAAAAAATAAAAAATAAAAAAATTGAAGTAATCTAAGGAAAATACGTAGGTTGCATTGAAAGTACTGCCTCATATTTATTTCCATGGAAATTTTACAAAGAGTACAGTCACATTATTTGATGAAGCAATTTCTCAGCTACAAAACACTGTTTTTCAGCATCGTCACCACCATCAGCTATTTATTTTTAACAGCAATAAACAAGAGCCTGCATGCTGTGCTCAGAAAATCTGCACCAGTGGATCTGACCCGCTGTCACTGTCACCATAGCTGCAACGCACCACCCACCACCTCACTGTGCTCATATCCACTGTTTGGTCTCCAGAAAAGTTCAGCAAGTGCCAATGAATGTCAGTGGTGCCATTTTTCCTCATGGAGGAATTCAGTTCCATACATTTGCTTCATGCACACTTCCATGTCAGATACCATTTTGTCAGAATGCCCCTCTGCTGCCATCTGTTCAGCCTCTGCTGCCATACCACCAACAACTGCCCCCACCACTGTGGGCCAATATATTAAAATAGGAGGCACTGCTTTCAGAGCAGCCTTCATACATCCAGTTCTACAGTCTATAGCTTAAATGGAAGCAAGGAGGTGAGGGCCAGAAAAAGAAGGTGGGAAGTGACTTTTCTGCAACAGGTCAGGCAGATATTCACAAGCAGATTTTGTGTTTTGTAGTATTTGGAGGCTAGTACAGCTTTCCTGTTTGTGGATTTTCTACAAGGACAAATCTTTTGAGCACTTTTTCCATGTAAAGATCATTTTGTCAAGGGCATATTCCATATTCTCAGTCCCCTAAACATTTTATTCCCCTGCAAAGAGTGTGGTTCATCTGTTACATAATGCACATCTCTTTTGCAAGGAAAGCAGGAGCACTATCTGATGTTGTTTGCAAAACTCTGGGTGATCAACTGTTCCTAATTTCCCCAAATTGTTCCATTTTCTAGCCCCATTTCCTTTGTTCTGCAATTAGGCCCACATGTTGCTATTTTTAAATTTTCTAGTCCTCAGGCCCAAAACATGTTTCTGATTGTAGATGGTGCCCTTCTGTGAACCTTTCCCTCCCTGACTCAGCTGATGAATGTCTGAGAACTGAGCTACTCCGGCGCCATTTGTGGCTCTGCTATGCTCACTGTCAGCCAAATTCAACACTTATGTGCTTTGACCACTTCAGCATCTCAGCACAGCCAGCAAAAGGGAGGGATAATGTCTGTGAGAGCAGAAGGGACTGCAGTGATGGAAGCCACTGTGCCTAACTGTCCCATCAGGCTCACCTCATCAGTAGTCATCTCAGGACTGATGTAAGTCAGGGCCTTCTCAAGACCAGAGATTCAGTTTTTTATGTTTTCTGAGTCTTTTTGAAGTATGTGAGCAGTTTTTCTGTGTGTAGCCACAAAAGGAGAACTTGAAAAGAAATTGAGTAATTACATGGTACCTTCATCAAAGAGAAGTATCTGACAAGACTGGGGTGAAGATAACTAAAAGGTGGGAACAGTAGGAATTGCAGCAAAGGTAGATAAATACAGTGAAACTTAGGTTAAGTGAGAAAGTGATAAAGAGAACAATGATGAGGAGGAAGAGCAAAGTATAAAGGATAGATAGCAGCATTACATTGACCGTGGAACAATAAAAGAGGCACTGAGAAAAGAGAAAGGAAGAAGAGACTGCATAAGAAGAAAAGAAAAAAAAAAAATGAAAGGGAAATAGATACTCAGCAAGTGAAGTAAATCACCCTGCATTTTTCTTTGGAGCAGGCAAAAAGCCTGAACAGTTTTCAGGCTGCTAAAAGGCTATTCCAACACTGCCAGCAGCACCCCCACAGGCTTAGGTGCATTGCCAGGAGTTACATTCCCTTGGTGATGGGTCAAATATGCCCTTGAGCTGGGACATCTGGCTCAGCAACTGATTTAGAAATCAGCAAGTATAGGAGCACATGGGAAGTATCTAAGCATATGATCGTAAGTAGGAAAACTGGGAAAGCAAAAAAGGAAACCCGCAAGAGAGTTAATCCAGCCTCAGAAGCTGCATACCCCGTGCTTAGCATTACTCATCAGTCTGTGGGAGGAGTGCTGAAGTTATATTTTTGTCAAAGAGGTCATTGGCTGAGGGTGCTGTCACTCCTGTAAAGGGAGCCTTGCATGTTGGGAGCACGGGCTTGGGCCAGACCATTCTGTCCCATTCCATTCCTGCTGCTCATGCAGCTGCCGTGATCTTCCTCAGAAACAAGTTGATTATTTGTTTTGGGTATTTTTCACTTTTGCTTGCTTCTAGGTCCTCATTTCTCTTAACATAACAGGAAGGATATCAGACACTTTTGAGATATGTGTTTTTTCCAGTTAGCATGAGGTTTTTTTTCCTACTTATTTTTTGTAGAAGGGCTAAGGAAGAAAATTTTCCAGTTGCTTTTTCCCATTTCTTTTCCTTAGTCACTATGGCATTGCCTGCCTATAGCTCTCCATTAAAGCCTTATTACTTGTCTTCAGCAGAGTATAAATATTTTCTGTTTACCTAGTTTGTGCTCTTGCTTCTACTTAAAATGTTTGCTGTAACCTGAAGGATGTCTGCCTCTCATTGTGAGTATTATACCTATGTTACAAAGATGACTAATGAAGACCACGAAGAGTCACTTTTATCTCATCTTGTGGTGTGGATCTGTGAGCAAGCACCTCATTACTATCTAAGAAAATACATAATATTTGTTGGGAATATGCAGAGAGAAAAAGTACCCTGATACATTTTTCTTTGCTAATCTGTTAAAGATAGTCTGTAGCACATATATTTACATTTAGCGAGTCAATCAGTAATATGTTTGGAGTTATTCTTAGGAAAAAAAAAAAAAAAAAAAAAAAAAAAAAGAAACATACTACATGATAAAATAATTTAAATTGCAGATATTCATGAAAATACAAAGTGGTAGTGGGTTACTTTGAGCAGCAGAAAGAAACCACAGGAATTTTGTACCAGAGGACATCTGTGAAGTTCTGTGTGGAATTTGCATTTTCCATATACATAGTATATATGTTTAGTTTGCATATATGGGAAGAAAACCAAGTGTTTGCTTAAGACAAGGCATCATTTCCATCTTTTCATTTCTGATGTCCACCTAGGATATAAGAATGTAGTCAGGGACTGCCGAGATGCGACCAGGAAGGCTAAAGCCCACCTGGAGCTGAATCTAGCTAAGGAGATAAAGGATAATAAAAAAGGGTTTTTTAAGTACGTTAACAGCAAAAGGAAAGCTAGGGAGAATGTGGGCCCCATACTAAGTGAGGGGGGTGTTCTGGTAACGGGGGATGCTGAGAAGGCGGAAATACTGAACGCCTTCTTTGCCTCTGTCTTTAGTGAAAGGGCTCTCCCCCAGGAATCCCAGTCCCCGGTGGTTGATGAGAGAATCTGGGGAATGGGAGATTTCCCTTTAGTCAGGGAAGAGGTGGTCCGTGAGTGCTTAGGAAACATTAATGTCCATAAATCCATGGGACCTGATGGGGTGCACCCGCGGGTGCTGAGAGAGCTGGCGGAGGTTATTGCTAAGCCGCTCTCTGTAATTTTTCAAAGGTCTTGGAGAACTGGGGAGGTGCCTGAAGACTGGAGGATGGCCAATGTCACCCCAGTCTTCAAAAAGGGCAAGAAGGATGACCCGGGTAATTATAGGCCAGTCAGCCTCACCTCTGTCCCAGGGAAGGTGATGGAACAGCTTGTGCTGGATGCCATCTCCAGACAACTGGGAGAAAAGGAGGTTATCAGGAGTACTCAGCATGGGTTCACCAAGGGGAGGTCGTGCTCGACCAACCTGGTGGCCTTTTATGAAGATGTCACTAGCTGGGTGGACGGGGGGAGAGCGGTAGATGTAGTCTACCTTGATTTCAGTAAGGCTTTTGATACGGTCCCCCATGACATCCTTATAACAAAGCTGAGGAAGTATGGGATAGATGAGTGGACGGTGAAGTGGATCAAGAATTGGCTGACTGGCAGAGTGCAGAGGGTTGTCATTGGCGGTGC
Organism: Excalfactoria chinensis; assembly: GCF_039878825.1. Lineage (NCBI taxonomy): Eukaryota > Metazoa > Chordata > Aves > Galliformes > Phasianidae > Excalfactoria > Excalfactoria chinensis. Next base: position 97,843,981 of record NC_092825.1, on the reverse strand, counting down.
GGTGTCTGGCTGGAGGCCTGTGACTAGTGGTGTCCCCCAGGGGTCTGTGCTGGGTCCAGTCTTGTTCAACATCTTCATCAACGACCTTGATGAGGGGATAGTGGCCACCCTCAGCAAGTTTGCTGATGACACGAAGCTGGGAGGATTGGCTGACACGCCTGAAGGCTGTGCAGCCATTCAGAGAGACCTGGACAGACTGGAGAGCTGGGCAGTAAGAAACCGGATGAGGTTTAACATAAGCAAGTGTAGAGTCTTGCATCTCGGTAGAAATAATTGCATACACCAGTACAGGTTGGGGGAAGACCTGCTGGAGAGGAGCTCTGCTGAGAGGGACCTGGGCGTCCTGGTGGACGACAGGTTGGCCATGAGCCAGCAGTGTGCCCTTGTAGCCAAAAAGGCCAATGGCATTCTGGGGTGCATTAAAAAGAGCGTAGCCAGCAGGTCAAGGGAGGTGATCCTCCCCCTCTACTCTGCCCTGGTGAGGCCTCATCTGGAATACTGTGTCCAGTTCTGGGCTCCCCAGTACAAAAAAGACAGGGATCTCTTGGAAAGAGTCCAGCGGAGGGCCACAAAGATGGTGAAGGGCCTGGACCATCTCCCCTACGAGGAGAGACTTAGGGAACTGGGTCTGTTTAGCCTTGAGAAAAGAAGGCTGAGAGGGGACTTGATCCAGGTTTATAAATACCTGAGGTGTGGGAGCTATAGTGGCGAGGCTGGTCTCTTTTCAGTAGTGCGTGGGGACAGGACTAGGGGCAATGGGCTGAAACTCCAGCATAGGAAGTTCCGCACGAATGTGCGCAAGAACTTCTTTACAGTGAGGGTGACGGAGCACTGGAACAGGCTGCCCAGGGAGGTGGTGGAGTCTCCTTCTCTGGAGATATTCAAGACCCGCCTGGACGCCTACCTGTGCGACGTGGTGTAGGGAGCCTGCTTTGGCAGGGGGGTTGGACTCGATGATCTCTAGAGGTCCCTTCCAACCCCTATAATTCTGTGATTCTGTGATTCTGTGATTCTGTGATCATATTGTATTGATGTAAGAAACAAAGTAGAAAGGACAAGAGATTTTTACTGTGGGTCTTTGCATCACGAAGCAGCATTGTCATGTCAACAACCTGAAGAATCAGTTTTGAATTAAGATATAGCAATTTTGTAATGAGAATTCTAGAAATGTTCATATTCCACTCTTCTGGTTATGGATTCAGACCAATTCAAGGAAGATCTTAACTAAAGAAATAATATTTTCAAAACAACACATTTTTTCTCTCAGGTATACAGGCAATTTTGCATTAGTAGTCATTTATCCCTGTGAGGTAGGAAAAATTCTACCTAAAAGTGTTCCATTTCCCAGTCTATAAATTCAATGCAAAATAGAGTGCTAATGCATCTGTACAATGCCACTCAGAAAGAAACAAAAAGGACATGATAGCATAGTGGTTTGTTTTGTGCTTTGCACAAATATTAAATAATAATAATAATAAAAGTAAATAAAAGTTATCACTTAAAAATGTTTAGGGTTTTGTTGTTTTTTTTTTTCCCCTCCAATAGTTAGCTGTGATTTTCTATTCATTTTTTCCATTAATGAGCTTACTCCACTGCAGTGAGAAAATGAACCTATGTACAAAATGCTGTGTGCAACCATGACCAACCTACTGCTAATTCTGAAATAACGAGCAAAAAGTAAAAGAGTTAAAGTGAAGAAAAAATGAGCAAGGTAGAAATGTTATTCAGAATTCCCCCTTCCTATTTAAAAAATAGTTATAGAGAATATATTACAGATAAGATCTCATTAAGGGTTATCATCAAAGAATAAGAGGCACCAATCATGACTTGGCTTGATGGAAGCCTTATCTGGATATAAGGAAAAACTGCTTCACTGTGAGCATGCTGAGTACTGGCACAGGTGCCCAGGGAGGCTGTGGCATTTCCGTCTTTAGAGATTTTCAAAATTCATCTGGACAAAGCCCTGTGTAAGTCTGCAGTTACATTCCTTTCAACTGGAGTTTGGACAGCCTGGCCTCCAGAGGTCCACTCCCAACCAACTTTTGCTATGGTTTTGTGATTCTGGAGTATCTCATTATAACCAACTCCTGAAGAATTCAAAATAGCAGTAGTTACGGGTTAAATTACAAACATACTACTGGGCGTGCTTTCCTTACACTCCAACAGTGCTGTGTAATGAAGTGAGGGCACGAAAGGTTAATAATTCACTGGCAACAGCTGGCATTGTGTAGAAAACAGTGAAAGTGAATGGTTACTAAGTTTGACTAAATTAGCTGTTGCTGTATGCAATTACCCAATACTGAAAACAAGTGCATTTTGTGGGCATAATTTAACATCCTTCTTACTCCACGGCTCCATGTAATATTTTCATGGTCATGAAAAGACCTTTAATGCTGGCAGTCTGCTGTCGAAAAACTCCATGGCTACCAGAGAGGGACAGCGTCCCTCCTCACTCAGTTTAGAAGGGAGCTGCTTTCTAGTGACAGTTGTGCTCTGCAGGGGCCCTCGTGTTTCCATTTCAACTCACGGGGCCTTTCGAGCATTTGTTTCACAGATGGCCTGCACATGCATGACAAATCTAATGTATTCGGGGCAAACTGTGCACATGCAGCAGCCATTTGTCCTGGACTTCTGGGTGTCAGGCAGCCTGGTTCGGCTCTTGCCCCAGCTGGCCTGCTTGCCATCTGGAAGCCCCTGATGCACAGCCAGGCTCTTTTTACTCTCTTCCCTCTTGATCCTACCCCTCTACTCCTTCCTTTCCTGTCCACCTTCTTTCAGTTAGCTCTGTGCCAAGGAATTTTTGGAGAGCAAACCCTTCAGTTCCACAGCACAAACACTCCATGATTTTTGTGCAGGTGGGAATTGGGCAAGGTGAGGGAAGCAGCTCCATGCACCATTTCCTGCAAGGCACAGCTGTACAAAGATTAGGTTAAACTTATTTCTGCACCACTGCCTAAAATAAGCAATATAATGCTACAACAGGTGTTCGCATTTTTTATTTGAGGTAAGCATGATGTGCCTCAATTTCAAGTGAATGTTTCCTGAGGAACAAATTTGTTTATTTATTTATTTTTCCAAAGGAGAGAGCTCACCTCTAGTAACGTGGTACTGGTAAACAGCCTGTTTTAAATGAAATATTCCTTACAGCAAATGACCTTATTCTTACAGTCTTTTCTGATCGTATTTTCTGATCTTTTTGTGCTAAGCAAAGGCCAAGCTTGGATGCTTACAATTCTTCACACTCATTAAAATTGTTACCCTACAGTTAGATTATTTCATGTGAAATATTGATAACTAAAGAAACGTTCATTATCAAACCAAGGTCTTTGCTCAGTTCTGTCAGCATGTACCCTGGCGAAGATCCCAGAGGCAATGTGAATTTTGTGCAATTACATTCAAGAAAAGCTAAATCCAAACACGTGCTGCCTTCTCAGCTTTTCTATTGAGAGAAAGGAACAAAGAGAAGGGTTAAATTTCAGTTCCCAGATTTATAGGATGAACAATACAGGAACCATCTGATTGACTGTTCCATTTTTGGGGTCTTCTGGCAGCAGGCATAATTTACAGCGTCTTCTGGACTCATCAGTGGAAAACTGGCATCTCTGCCATCTACACTTGTGCATCTGTTATTCCATTTCTTTTGAGATCACTAGCCACCAACAGGAATCTGGAATAAATGTGTACCTATGAGAAGAAGCAAGAAAAATGACTTACTAAGTCCCGACTGTTCCTTGGAAACTTTTGCACATGTAACTAGAGAGAATATTGCAAAATGATCATGGCTTGCTTTATAGATTTCAAAAGTGAAGAAAGCTCTTGAGTCACCACCACAAAAAGAAAAACAACCCAAGAGGAAAAGACCACCTACAACTGATGAGGGGCCAGACACCTGACTTTAATTGAGTGCCTAAGGAAAACACTATATGGTCACCCTTTAATTTGTAATGAGTTCTGACTTGCTTTGACACAAGTTATGCGAACTGCCATGTGTGCTGCTGGTTGACGGTAAAAAGGAAATTCTTATGCTGGAGTATGTTATGTGTCTGTGCAGGCCTGAATCATGGTCCAAAATGTGAAAAACAGAATAAAATCCTGCATGTCTGAACAGAAATCACAGAAATGTGTGGTACAGGATAACACTGGACAGGTACAGTAACTCTGTTGATTAAAGGTCAGCAGTGTGAACCCTTTTGTCACAAAACGCCTCATTCTGTGTCTTTCTCCTCCTTCCTGAAGGCACTGAGTGAAAAGATAGTGATTTTATGTTCTAATGTGGAAAAATACATTACTCTCTTACTTGCTTGGAAACAAAGGAATACAAAAGGTCAGCCTCATTCTTGGTTTTTGTTGTTTTATTTTTGTTTCTTTTATTTAATTCAGGCTGTCTTCCTTTACCTGTTTCTTACATCACTGTCTTCCTGACACTTTCTCCTGAAAAGTTTGACAAAATATATCATGGCCTGGGTCCTAGCCCACTCTGCATTCCTACATTTCTATCACAGGTAGAATTATTACTGTCCTCCTACCCTACTGAATGAGAGAAGATGTCACTACTTTTTCCATCACTTCACACCACTAGCCTTTCTCTGCTCTCCTCTCAAGCTCTATACAAGACACTGTTCCACTGCCCAAACAGCTTTTCTCTCTTCCATACTTTTTTCTCCATCACAGTCTTCCTTTTTATTCTTGAATGCAGGACTGCATCCTCACTTCCTGCCAAAATCATTTTCATAGCTGCTCATTCTGCCTGTCAAACCTGTCTCTTCCTCCCCTTCATTTCTTTCCACTGCACTACTTAATTCACTTGAGCTCTTACCTGCTACTAGTTCATCTCTACCAGTCACACAAACTGCCCTTTTCAGTCTCTCTCCCACTGTTGAAAATAAAACTATGCTTCTATAAAACAATTTTTGTATTCTATCATGCAAAAATAATGTTATTGTCCTCCTCTAAAGGAACCAAATAATAGCTGGATAAATACTGTAATTGTCTCTTCTATTAATTAAATAATTTTCTATTAATCTGAAGTATAATTTTTAAGTTAACTCCATCACATAATTCAGAGAGTGAGACAGTTAATTCACATAACCCCACTACTGCAATAATAGAACCAGCTGTTTTTTATGCTGCTATTATGTGTTTGGCATCATGATCTTGAAAACCTTCTCTTTTTATTTAGTACTTGTAATTATTGCTGTGCAGCATCTGTTACAGGTAGCTCAAGACAAGAAAGAGGAGGAGGAAGAATTCTTGAGAGAGAAAAACACAACCCCAGAGTAAGCAGAACTGAGAGGAAACTTACCACTGATTAACTGACTACAAGTCAGATAAGGATTTATTTCCTTTGCCATTTATTTTTAAATTCAAAAACCCTGAAAGAGTGTAAACTTTGACTTCATATAAGGATATTTAAGCTAGGCAGTGATGTTACTTTATCATAATTCACACTTGTAAATTTAACACACCTGTATTATATTGCTTTGGCCTTAGAGAACAATTAATGTCATTGTACATTTTGACTTACATAATAAGAGTTTTGTCTAAGTACCACAATGACATTTCTGGTCTAAAGTTGCTTTTCTTTTAAGTCAGAGTCTATCAGATCATACTAGTATAGGATCAGGTTGAGGAACAACAGTAGCTTTACTTCTGTGTAATTTTACATCTATAATAGTCCCCAGAAGTCTCACTACCACGTTGGTGTTGCTGAATTAACAAATAAAGTCTTAAAATTTTAATTAAATCTGGTTGGGAAGACTCATGGATTTGTACAAAGTTGCAATGGAGCTGGATAAGTTATTTTTGTCTATTTAGCTGTAAATTAAAGTGTAGCTCTTTTAAAGTTAAGGTTTATTTCCATACGAAGCAACAGGAGCTCCGGCTTTTAGAATGCTTTGTATTTGCAAGAGCTCATAAAGGTAATTAGTGTGCAAGAGATCTTCAGTGTGCTTGATATGAGAAATACAAACAGATCTTTCATCGTGCTCATCATACAAGAATAATCTTTATATCAAGTACCGACTGATAATGTTAATTGCCAAAATAATGACAAGTGCCTTCCAACAAACTTCAGTAAATCATGCAAAGCAATTGACTTGAAAGGGCTATTCCAAATCCTTTCATTATGTTTCTACAAAGCAACATCATTGCAAGTTGAATTTTGTCGTAAGTGTACAGCACAGGAGGCCTTGAAAAGGAGGAAATGTCGGCTTTGCATTCTGCTAGATGAACATTGCTTAATCTTTTCAAACTTCCCAGCCATGGGCAGAAATATCATTTTACAGTGAGTATTGTATGAGAACAATCACAAAGGCATTTAGATGGAGCTCTGTGTAGCAGTGATGCCAGACACTATTTTCTTCTCATCTTACAGCATTTAAAGGTGATGTAAAACAGGATGTAAATGATCTTGAATTTTCTCAAGATACTATAGGGCCATTTTACTTAAAGAAAAGGCATTATTTTAAAAACAAAGGATAAACTCTTGAGAGTTAGAAGGTTGATTTAATTGAAAGACAGCAAGAAAAGAAAATTCGGATATCTTTCATTTGATTCTTTGTAACTTTGTTAAATAAAATGTCCATTTCTTCTGCTACTACTTTAATATTTAGTTGGAGACAGTTCTCTGTTTTGTTCTACTATCACTTAAGAGTAAAACTGAATAGAAAAGAGTTTGTAGTGTCTGGAGTAGGAGTAGAATTAGAAAAGAAAAAAAAAAGTTTTTAGGAAAGGTCTGCAATTATGAAGTTTGCCATTTTTGTTTCTCTGGTACACTAAATGAAAATACTTCAAGACTGAATTCCATACACTGCAAAATTGGCAAAAAGGCTTCAGGTCAGATGAATTTTTATGAGTGAAAGTCCAATGAACTCTTATGAAACTCTGCTGCTCAATCCAGCAATATTACTCTTATCATTTCTTTTATACTATTTTCACTTTAAAAAAAAAAAAATATTTTAAACTTTTCACTACAAGATGTAATTGAAAACAATACAAACACATTAAATCCCACACAACTGCCATGCATTTTTTTTTTCATTTAATTTCCTTGAAAGGCTTTGGGTATATCTCAGTGTCCAGAAAAATTATCGTTGTTTACTCTGAATGTTCTGAAAACAGAAACCATAGATAAAAAAGGAACATACTTTTCTCTAGTCCATGTTTACAAGTTTTGTTGTACGAGATTCTCCTGTTGATGTTATTCCTCCCTCTTCCCTCTGTATCATAAGCACTATATGGTCCAGATGATGTCCCTCTTTTCCATTTTTTAACTGTTGAATTACAGATATAAGATAAACAAAGGAATATATAGTAATGAATGACCTTTTGATTCAGGTCAATTATTATTGTAGGATACTTTAACCACGTGTGCATATTACTGTCTGGGCTCCCCATTCTGGCGAGGGCCCAGGAACCCACATCAGCCCCAGCAAACCCACAATAGGACTGTTTCCCATCTCCCCACAGCCCAGTCCAGTTATGACACCCTCCCAAGTGGGCCCAGCTGCAAGATCATATCCTGGCCATGCCTTGGCCCAGCCTCATAGCCATACCCAGCAACCACAGGGTCTAATCCTGGCTCAGACCTGCAGATCAACTTCCTGGCTTGTCACAGATCTTTTTCAACATCTCTTCATTACCTTAGAGAGTGGACTTTTGATTGGGTCTGGCCACCACTTCCAGGTCTGTGCAGCTCCTAGACTCACCAGTGAAAGAAAATGTGGGGAAAAAAAAAGAAGGGAAGAAAATCAGGAGAATGAAAGCAGACTTCCAGACATTTCCAGGCTTCCTTCTTTAAGTACTATACCAGCTCTGAAATTTCTAGTTTGAGTATGTGTCTTAATCAGTATTACAAGCCATTATTATTAATTAATTTTGGAAAACATAAAACTTCTGCTTGGAGAAACAGATGATGTTTGTACCTGACTGAAACAAAATGTCTATTTTGAGCAAGACTAAATGAAAATCAGGAAAAAAACACACATCAGTGCTGAACATACTCCTAGCCAGCAGAGTAACTGTTTTCACAATTAATGTGGGACCAGAATTAGGGTTGTCTGCTACAGCCAGTTTGTAGACGGTCATATTTTTCTTCTTTTTTAACTGTGCTGCACTGTTTTACATGAAGCGTGTGTAAAGCAACTTAAGAGATGTAATAGCAGGGCAGCCTAATACCCTGTAAATGTGAGTAATGAAGCTTTAAAACAGCATGCTAAGTAGGGTCTCTCCTACATATAAAAGGTTCTTAGATATTGTCTTTAGACCCAAATCTCTTTCTGTATGGTAAGCAAGTGAACCATGCGTGAAGAACATTTGAGTTCAGACCAAGCAGATATGATGATAGAACTTTTTATAGCAGCCAGAATGTGATTCAAGGGCAGCAATAATATGGAAATAATGCTAGCCTTCCTGACTCTGTTTCTGAAATTCCATGCCATGTACTATGCAAGATTTCTCTTCCCCAATGTTCCTAAGCCATCCGTGTAAAGCAACACAATCAAAAGGAAAAAAAACTTTCTGCAGCAGAACAGATTACAGCTGTTCACTGAGGAGAAAGGCTGCTGTAATAGCTTTATCTCCTTTTGGAGTTAGGCAGGTTGGCAACTTGAGAAATTATTTATAGTGAAATTACTTTCTTTAGCTGCTATCAATGTTTCCAGCTCTGTTTCACATAACATTTAAACAAAAGAAAAATTCTACCCATTGTTTAGCTTGCCTTAAGATTATTTTTAATAGGTTTTTTGGTCACTATTTGGTTTTCTCAGTGAGAGGCTTTTTGAATCATTCTCATCTTTTCTGCAACTGAAAACACTCTCTCTTTGAGAGATCAGATTACAACCAAGTGAACCTTCTTTGTCAGGGCCACCTGCCTGATAAAACTTTTTCTTGCTGCAAGCACTAGTACCAAGCTGAACTTATAAAGCAAGAGTTACTGGACCCCACTGCGTAACCCTCTACAGTTTCCATAAAGCCCGTAAATCATCCAGGTTTTCAGTGTTACTGATTGCTCTCTGTGTCCTCCAGAAAGCAGTAATCCAAGATCTAAACAGCAGGAATTCTCAAGCTTAAAACACAAAGCTACTCATTTTTAATGCTACATTAGTTGCATCTAGAAATACTTTTTTACTGCTGCAGAGGTACACAAGTTAATGCCTGTTCATTTATTCTGTTTCTTCCAGTGGGGAAAAAAAAAAAAAAAAAAAAAAAATCAGACAAGAAAAGGAATTAACTTTGAAGGTTTTAGTAACCAGTGATCGATATTAACCTTTTCTTTTATAATTTCTCCTTGGTGAAAAACAAATGTTCTGTTTCAGTGCTTTTGGAATGAAAGTTTATGTTTTGCTGCATTACCAGTCTTGTAAATATTCCATCTACTTTTGTCACACAGTCTATTCAAAGTGCAAAGTAAATGCTACAAATCCAAGGCTCCTGAAAATTATTCTGCACCTTCATGAAAAAAAAAAATTAAATCACAATCAGAAGTAATGCTTAATTAGACAGTAATTAACTCCACTGGAGTTACCTGTTTAAATTTCACTAAAACACAATTGGTCCTGGAATGTATATGGAGCATAAAGTATCAGTTAAACTTTCCACATAGCATGCAAGCTTTTTAGGAACTTGTATACTAATGCATCCAGTTCTATACAGTCATGTTTCTTCAGAATAACTCTAGTAGTTACAGTATTGTAAAGACTTGTGAGAGTTTTTTTTTACTGTTTGATATTTTCAATTTTTCAATTTTTTTTTAATTTAGACTTTCATCTCCTAAAACCATGTATGTCCAAGAAAACTTTGAAAAAAACAAAGAAAAAAACTTCCAAGCCTTTATAATTATAGAGAAACTGAAAGATACAGTAAGAGGGTGTCTTAATACATTAAAAACAATAAAGAAAAAAATGTGATTTTTTTTGTAAAGTGTAATAATTTCAAATGAAAAAATGTTGAATTATATGTTAAAAATGAAATGAGACATCAGTATTTACATTTCAGTAATTCTTCTCTGTGTAATTCTTTTCAGACAGTGAAATCTAAAAACTGATCCTTATCTCATTAACTTTATCAAGTGTCATCAGTGTAAGTTTAATCACAGAATCATAGAATTGCATGATTACAGAATGGTTTGGGCTGGAAGGAAGCTCAAAGCCAGTCCAGCCCCACCCCCTTCCATGGGCAGGGCTGCCCCCCACCAGCTCAGGCTGCCCATTCAACCTGGTCTTGAGCACCTCCAGGGATAGAGCCCCACAGCTTCTCTGGGCAGCTGTACCAGAGCCTCACTGCCCTCCTAAGTAGGTATTTATTTCTTCCTAATACCTAATCTAAATCTAATCTAAATCTACTCTCTCAGTTTAAAGCTATTGCACCTTGTTCTATTGCTACACTCTCTGATAGAGCCTCCCTCCAGGCTTCTTAGAAGACTCCTTTATGTATTGAAAGCAGCATTGTAATGTCTCCCCAGAGCCTTTTCTTATCCAGGTTGAGCAACCCCAACTCTCTGTCCTGGTTTTGGCAGGAAAAAAAAATGAATTTTATTCCCAGTAGTTGTTATGGTGGTGTGCTTTGGATTTAGGATAACAACATCGCTGATAACACACCAATGTTTTAATTGTTACTGAACAGTGCTTACACCAACTCAAACACTTTTCATCTGTCCTTACAGATCAAGAGAATGTTCCATACCATATAGTGTCATGCCCAGCAACGAAACTGGGGGAAGATAATAGATGACAGGGGTATTACTACTCAAGGATTGGCTGAGCATCAGTCAGGGAGTAAGCAATTGCATTGTGCGCCACTTGTTTTGTATATTCATTTTATTAATAACAAAACTAGTATTGTTTTTCCTTCCTTTTCTGTCCTGCTAGATTGTCTTTATCTCAACTGATGAGTTTTACACTTTTTTATAATTTTCATCTGCATCCAACTAGGAGAGAATGAGTAAACAGCTGTATGGTGCTTACCTGCCTGCTGACTTAAGCTCCAGCACTCTTTCAACCTGTCTTCATAGGAGAGGTGCTCCAGCCCTCTGATAATCCTTATGGTTTCCTCTGCATCTGATCCAACATGTCTGTGTCCTTCCTGTGCTGGGAGCCCCAGAGCTCAGTGCAGTACTCCAGATCTCATGAGAGTAGGAAAAAATCACCTCCCTTGACCTGCTGGCCATGCTTGTTTTGATGCAGCCCAGGATACTGTTGGCTTTCTGGGCAGCAAGGGCACATTTCTAACTCATGTTTTGTTTTCATCTACTGATACTCCCAAGTCTTATTCCTCAGGACTGCTCTCAATCCTCTCATAGCCCAGCCTGTATTTGTGTTTGGAGTTGCCCCAACTCAGGTTTTGGGCCTTCATCTAGACAGTGTTGAACTTCATAAGGTTTGCACAGTCCTATTTCTCAAGACTGTCTAGGTTTCTGGATGACATCCCCTTGTAAGAGGCCATGCTTTTTTACACTACTGCCTCAAAAGTTTGCTGAATCGGACAAGTTCAGGCAAGCCTGACCAAGGTTTCAGAACTCCCTTTGTCTGAGACACACAGGAGGACAAGTCCAGGCAAGTCTTAACCAAGGTTCCAGAACCCCTTTGTTTAAGGGTGACAGATGGACAAGTCAAGGAGCTAAGAAAGGGAGATAAGATGCAGATGAATGGCCCTAAAGTGGTCTTTTTGTGTGGGCCTATCTCAAGGAAGATGGCCATCTCCAAGGTATTCACATGACTCTGACCCAAGCCTTCCAGAAATGTCGCAAAGGCTGGGAAGAAGTAGGGTAAAAAGGGCACAGACAAGCCACGAAATTAGGTATCTGGCCTCAGATTCCTCCATCGTCATCCTACTGCTGCCAATGGATTCACCTGGGCTTGCTGCTCAAGACTCTGCTCCGTGAGACCTCGCTGCTCCATGAGACCACGCTGTTCCCTGAGACCCCACTGCTCTTTCTACCGCCTGCTCTGCACTGCACCAATCTGCTGCTTGCGGCCTGCCACTCTGCTGCTGCTCTCCCCTACACTTATTTTTTCCCCGGACCAACAAAACAATGTGCAACGGGACGCTGCTGCATCCAGGACGTGACTTTCCCCGCCTTTACATAATTCTTGCCTTTTTCCACCTTTCCTATCGCCCACTTCCCATCCCCATCACCCTAATTTTGATATTCGCCGCTCTCCCTTCCCCATCCCCTCAGCTGTCTATTATTTCTAATAAACTGGTCGGATCAACATTTGAATGTTTTTCTTCTTAATCTCACACCGGGCATATCAAAAGAACCTTGCCTCCCTCCTAAATTGGAGCGAGACACCCCTCCAATGTGTCAACTGCTCCACACAGATTAGAATCAGAATCATACCTCCTGTAATGTGAGTGCTGCATTTCTGTACTGATTTAGTTGCTTAAACACAGGTGTTTAGGGACATTTGAAATGCCCCAGAGATCCCACCTGGTCTCTGACTGCTGATCCAGAAGGACAAAAGTTTCCCACAGGAACATTGCTAGTGCAGCCAACCCTGCATGGATGTCATAGCTACTGCAAGTCATCTCCAATGACACAGCTTGCCTCTATTTAGGCAACTGAATCCTGACACTAGAGTGCTCCTGAACAGCACCAAGTTTTCTGATTTGCTGTTGTAATCAGCAAGTTAGTGTGAGGCTGCTTTTGGCTTTTCTACTTTTTCAGTCTTGAGATTTTCTTTATGCAAATCATCTTCCTCTTCAGCTGCAAGAGGAAGGGTGTCAATGGCCTTCAGAGGTAAAAAGAATTAGTCTTTAAATTGAAGAAAAGTGCGAGTCCACGGAAATGGGATAAATGCTTTGTTCATCATTATTTTTGAAGGCCACTATGAGAAAGAAATAAGTAAATAGTTTGTCAGCAAGGAAAGAAGCAATTTAAGAGACAACTTCCCACCCTTAACTAGAAGTTGGAAAAACACAGCTGATCTGTGTTAAAAGAGAACAACAGCTCCATTTTATTGTCAGTTTTGAAAGCTTTTCATAAACTTTTCTAGGAAAGCACAGAAATGTAAATTTTGCAAACAAATGTACTTAGGATCTGAGGCAGGTACTCCTAAAGTTTTCCTTGATTTTATGTGTCATTAATTGGTGTATAAATGTGCAGCAATATATCTTCCAGATGTTTCATTCCTCCATTTTAAATTGTTCTTCTGGGGAGCAACTACTTCTATGAGAAAATAAATCTTGGAAGGTGGTGTTCTATATGTCTTTGTTTAACTGAGCCAGTATGCCGCACTAGGACAGTGGCTGATGTGGGCCACTCTCCAGTGCAAGGAGGTCTAAAATGACATTACAGACTTAACTTCACCAGTGGAGGGTGTGACTGCATAGAAAACCACAGGAGAAAAAGAAGACGACAAAAAGTAACAAGACAAGAACGTTTGGAGCTAGAAGGGGTGGTGGGAGAAAAGGTTTCCAAACAATAGAGAGGTAAAGCCAGATAAATTACTCAATCTTCAGGCTGCTCTGCAATGCTTAAAGCAGAGCGAGCTTCCCTCTCAGCTCATTGCCACACCACTGTGTCAAGAAAATGCTCTAATGAGTTGAGTGCAGAGAAAACAGACGTGGTTCATGCACAGTAAAACACACCTGTTGACAAGTACTGTACTTATGCCTATGAAAGTGCTTTATAGGGTAATAACTTTTCAGAAGCAAACTTTAAAATAATGGAAGTTTAATAATAGTAATCATGTCATTGTTAATAAAGGTTTTAGCATGTTTTAAATTGAAAGCTTAAACTCTCTGGCAGAGAACAAATTATTCGGCCAGTTCTGCAAATACATGTTTAACTCTGTCTCTGTCTACTTGTACATTAGAAAGGAATTTGACACTAAGTGCAGGTGGTACTCAAACCCCTACATGTTACATGCAGCACAGTGGTTTTACCTTAGAGAAGATTTAGTCTGGGCCATTAAACAGAACATCCCCCATCACATCTGAATTTGCCAAAAGGGCTCGTTGTTGTTTTGAGTTGTATTTTTTAGAAACTGAAATACATTTGATGTCCCACTGGAACAGAGCATTTGGCTTAGGTACCCCTGAAATGAATCTCATTCATGGGTACTGAAATTCTCCTGAGAACTGAATCAAAGTTTAGTAACCAGAGGCAAGCAAATAAGTATGTTTCAAAGCCACTCTGCTGCTCTGCATGAGAACACAGTTGCAGAAAACCCTTTTCTCCCTTATTTTGTTAATTATCTTAAACTCTGGGTACAATTCACTTTAGGTTGCAACTGATCTGGGGAATGAGAAGTGCAGAAAGATGTCCATTTGCAATAGCTGAGAGCACAATAGCACAATCTACTCAGGGTAAAGTTTGTGTTTCATTGCCTTGTGGGATGGGCAGGACCTCTTGGAGCTCTGGTCTTCTACTGGTTACAGACTGGTCTGCCTGTCTGTGCAAATAAAGGTGTGACAGTATATTGACAGAAGGGACAGCCATGAGGTGACAGACGCTTTGTTAGAAGGGCTGGGTGAGAAGCTGGCACTGGGCACCATCATTCTTCCTGGACTGATTCTGGTACTCATTCATTTAACGTTTCTTCCCCATTCCTCTTTTCTCTGTGAGAGAGAACAATAAATGTGTAAGAGATACAGGCAGGGCAGGAGAAATATATTCATTCTCTGATGAAAGCTACTGATGTGCACAATAAAATTTTCACTGAACAGTATTAGCTTTTCATTGTACAATCAAACTTAGCTTCTGAAAAAAAGAAATAAAAACAATATTCTGGCAAGCACAGAGAAAATTTAAACACCCCAAATCTGTGAAAACCATACAAAAATTAGTTCTCAGCAGAAAGAATTTGTTTTCTCAAAGAATTTTTTTGTTATTGTTTTAAAAGAAAATCACATGTTCACAGAGTCTGGTTTTGTTCTGTGAAAATTCCCAGCTTTCTGAAAGGATGGAAGTGTGGGAAACAAAAAATAATAATAATAATGTTTAATAATAATGATGTTATCTTATACAATTTTGTGACTACATCAGATGCTTTTGCTATTTTTTTTCCCCAGAGCTTAGGGAAATAATTTCCAAGTCATACTTAATATCAGGACTTATTCTTGAGCAATCCCTTGCAAGGGCAACAGATTTGTTTGCAATCCACTGCACAGACTGGAAATTTGGAGGGCAAATTTGAGCGAGATATTTGCTTATGTCTGTTTCCATTTAAATGTGAATATATATTTCTATGCTTATTCTTACACAGTACTGCAACGCTAAGTGGTTCTCCTGTCTACAAATGTCAGGAGTTATTTGATATATTGGGATATTTGTGATGTTTATCTTTAAAGAGTTGGATTCCAGTTCTCCCCCAGTTCTTCAAGCAGAGTCACTGCTTTGCAGGTGTTGCTGCTTCAGCAGATGCCAGGAAGCTGTATGCTTGTCAGGCACCATATGGAGACTCCCAGAAGCAGAGGACTCTCGACTTCTCAACTTTTATTGCCTTTCCAGAGTTTCAGGTCACTTAGCACCATGCAAAATCGAAAACTTCAGCTGATTTAACAACAGCCTCCATTTTTTTTTTTATTCTTTTTTATTCTTCTTTTTAATAAAGAGCCAAAAGATGTAGCAACACATGTGCTAGCTCCAATATTTCCATTTCCATTCCAGTCCAGCCCAGCTTCTGAGGATGTTAAGTACATGGCCTCTTTCAGACTTCTGAATTAAAAAGAGCATTTGAATAAAGCTTCATTTTATTTGAAAAGAGAAACAGTCTTTTGAAACTGTCTCAAATGTCATACTTGGCTGCCAGCAAGCTTTGGGAAAGACAGGTGAGAACTGAGTCACATTCCTTCCATTATGCCTTTTGCTCCAGCATCCAGCTTTATCGTCTGGGCAATTACATGTCTTTAAAAGAAAGAAAGGAAGAAAGAAGGAATGAAAAGCTCAGATACCACTGAAGTTTTTACTTAAACCAGGATGGAAGGGAATAAATAAATAAATAAATAAATATTAAAAAAAAAAAAAAAAAAGTTGGTTGAGTTTATTACCTTAAAATTTTATCTCTCCTTCAGTTTTGTAGGACTAGAATAGTATTACAGTATTTGAGGAATGCAGCAGATATTTTCTGACAGTGCATGGGGCCTGACATTTTTTAGACCCCAGGATGGCTCTTAACACATCACCATTTCAGCACAATAAAGTGAGAGATGGAAGCAATTTCACGAAGTTGGGTTGAAGGTAGTTTCAAGTACAAATAATTCTTTAAAATTTGTGAGTTACTTTCAGCCCGATTTTTTTAATTCCAAGAAGCCATTTCCTCTTAATATTGGAAGTATAAAATATACACAAGAAAAGTCCTCCATGTTGGAACATGCTTAAAACAGTCTGGACATATAGGACTCTTCCTTAACTGTTTACATCATCATCCTATGCTAAGAGCTCAGGTTCTGTAATTAATAGATAACTGATGAAATGGTGATAAACAGTGCTCAAGAAATTCTGCCTGCCATTTTGACAAATTTCATACATTTAAGTGATATTTTTCTTCAACAATTATACATAGCTTTTAATAACTACCTAAATGATCACAGCCACTATGATCTAGTTCGTGGCAATCCTGCTCACAAAGGGGGAGATTGGAACTAGGTGATCTTTAAAGCCCCTTACAACCCAAGCATTTCTATGATTCTATGACTATGTAGTCTCATGTAGAAAATATCAGAGTACTACCTCTTGAGGACTCTTACAGTTATACAATATTTCATTACCATGTTGATGTTAGAGCCTTTAATAGCCCCCAGAATCATTCATACTATTCTACTTCACACGTTTTGCATGGTGTTTTGTTTGTTTGCTTGTTTCTTTTATTTGCTAGGTCTCAATACCAATTTACATGTAAGTATTTCCATAGCTTTAGATATGATTCAGTAAGCCTGGGCCTCATACTGTTTGTGGTGTTCAGTGTCACAATGGGAATTAAGAGGTTATTCAGGAAGATGTACATATAAGGGGAGCAGACATAGGATTGCCATATGTTGGTTGAACGGCATTTATATTGCATGCCAGCTGTTCCGTAGGCTTTGCAAAGAGCTTATATCCATCTTAAACTATACCTAATCCCTCCTTTTATTTTTCTGGCTACATCTCCAACTAGTGAAAATTGACAGGAACATCTCTGTACTATAGCTGGGGAGCTGATCACTTGATCTGAAAAACTTTAATGCCTGTATAAGAAACTGATTTGGGGGAATTAAATATAATAACCCCTGGGACACTGAAGTTAAGAACTGTTTTTAATATTTATTTATTTTTTCAAAGTAACCTTACTGAGTAAAATGCAGCTGGTCCTCTCCCACCTTACTTTTGCTATTCCACTCTCTTCCAATAATTGCTACTTACCCACTTACATTACAGGATACTTACAGAGGTAATAAGCTCCCAACTGGATTCTATTTAATTACTGCCTGATAGTACGAAAAGACTCATCTTTTCTGGGGAAACCTTCTTCCCTAATAAAAATATGGTGTAGAGTATCAGCTGCTTTCATAGACCTATCCTTGAGTGTTATTGCTGCCTTGCTAGCAAAACCAAGACCTTGAACTGGCAAAGCTACTCTGCCATACTCCAGCACTAGGAGGTTAATGTGAATCCAGAAGGATTGATTATTTTAGTTCTCATAGTAAAATACAGTTGCTGAATGGTTGTATTCTATATTTTTCATTTACTTTTCAGGAGAAATGTTCTCAGAAGTTGTACCTATTCTATGCACATCCTATCTTCTCACAAAGTCTCCTCTTTCATCCATACCAGAAAAACCTGTTATGCATAAAACCAAGGATATGAGAGACTTATGGGAGATTGGAGATATTTGGTTATTTTCATTTTGTTGGGTTTTAAATTCAATTGACACTTGCTCAGTAAAGCAATAGGGCCTGCGTTTTCTTGAATTAGGGATTTAAGAATGAATGTTCTTTTAGTCAGCTACATCTTCTCTGAGTCCTTCCAAAAGATCAGACACTGGTTATGTGGGATTTCATCCTGATTCTTGACAGATATTCTTGGTACAGTGTAATAATATCTGCAGGAATTTTCAAACCTCTACCTCCTGATGTCTGTCAACAAGTAGCCTGTGCACAAAAGCCCCTTGGCACATGCAAACTCGGAACAAAATAGGGAGCCTGAATGCCTGAATTTCAGTCATGCCTGTGTATGCAGCTGTGTTCTTTCTGTCCATAGACAATGCAGGGAAATTCTGAGGGGAAAAAATGCTAATAAAAGGAAAAAAAAATTCTCTGACATACTCCTTTGAAGGTGAGAATGAATGAGAATTAGCAGCAAGTCTACATTACTTATGCCAAGCTGAATACAAAGGGAGAGTATTATATCACCAAAGCAGAGCACAGCCATGTATCTGGTTAATAGGCAGATAACAGAGAAACAGGGGAAGTTCAAGATTTCCTGACTTTTATCAGTACATAGGAGAAGATTGTTTCTTGTGCAATTAACTGAGTGAAGAATACTCTCCTGAGCACACCTACAATCTCAGCTTGAAACAAGCAGCCTTGAAAGAGAATCCTCTTAAAGAGAATTTGCTGAGAGGAGTTTGTATTAGCTCCCACTTGAATTGAAATCTATTCCACCTGCTATCTGGCAGAAAGGCAATGTGCATAATTAAAAGCAGACATTTCCAATACTCTGAGTACTAACCAGGGTTTTGAATACCAAGAGTAGAGAAGGGATCTATCTCATCTATGCACTGTTTCCACTCTTTACAGACTCTGGAGAGATTAAATAGCAATATTTGGTTATTATTAATCCATTTTACTATGGAAAGAGCATCTTGAATAATTTTTGGTGCCAAGAATCTGTTGTTTCAAGCAATTCACTAAGAAGGCTCAGACACTGTGAGCCCTCCCTAGTTAAGCTTCCATGGTTTAATTTATTCCAGACTGGACCAGGAATGGCGGGAAAGAGAAAATTCAGCATTTTGTTATTCAGTTTAGTGGGAGTAAGAAACTGATTTTCTTTTCCATTTTAGAAAAGAAGCTGATTGCTACAGAGTAAGCTCTTCTTATGGAAAAGGTTTGGTTGGTATCACACCCAAATTTGTATTTCAGGTAACTACTTCCATAATATGCTTTCTTCAACAAAACCATGAAATTAGAAACTACAGACTTATTGTTATTTCACCCCAAAGGTGGTCTGTGTTTGCTTCTAAATTGTCTGTTTTGAATAACTGATAATGTTACTGAGCAGGAGAGATTAACGTATTCAAATATATATTTTAATGGGATAAGTAGCAGCAATTGAAAGCTAATGAAAATATAATTGCCAGCCCACTTTAAGTTTTCCATATTAGGATAGCCATTCAACAAAAATTATCTTTGGATCAGAAATGGAAATCACTTTATACATTGAAAAATGCAAAATATTTGAAGAAATCATTCTTCAGATGGTTGCTTACAGGCCATACGGTAATGGAATCCTTTTTTTTTTTTTTCCTAAGAATGCGAGAGCTAATCACCAATTAATAAAACTGTATAAAACTAAAACTGTTTAAAACTGCTATAAAACTGAACTTTTTTTTTTTTTTTTTTTTTTTTAAGTATTCTCCTCTCACCTTGGAAACATTCTATTTGCACTATTTTCTCCATATGAAAGAAATTCATGCATATTCATGCATAATCTTCTACTTGGTTATTTGATTTTTCAGTTTTGCTTATTTTATCTGCAAAGTATACTGTCTTTTTGTTAGAGGGTCCAAGTCTTCATAAATTCATAAACCATATAATAAAACAGCATTGATTTAAAACAGTTATTCATATGAGCATATGTCTTTCCACATGAACAGGGTTCTCGAATCAGGCCAGAATCTTTCAGGTCACCACAGAAGGATGGATTGTAGGACTGGAGATGGATAAATGCATGAACCTGTAAACCTTGTTGTATTATTGCCTTCATTTTTAATCTCCTTTTGTGCTATACATTTACAAGGTATAAAGACACCCTACAAGAACTGCCAGACAGTGTTTCAATAAACATAGATCCTGCCTGACCAACCCGTCTTACATATGCAGAAATCCAGTTCATTTCCTCTAGTATCTGATTTCAGCTGAGCTTAAAACCTGTCAGGGAACTAGCTAGCCCTCTGTACAACCAGGCCAAGAGAAGTGAAACAGATTTGAGTTACTCTGCAAATGAGTAGCTATAATTATACAGATAATAATAAAGGCTTAAATATGTGAAATATCAGAGATAAACTGCCCTACTTCCTCCTCTTTTGCTCCACCATTGTGGGTCACTTTCTTCTACAGCCTTATTTTTCTCCACACTGCTAACTTGGAAATTTCGCATCCCCAAATACTATCCAAAAGCAGCACAATTTTAAAACTCACAGTGGTTCATTCCCTGCTCAAATACTAGGAAGCTGTGAAAGAGTGGTCAATGACAATAAAGAGAAGAGTGTTTCTCCTGGCAATTTGGGACTGCACTGAGCACTGTAAACATTTGTAACATTAGTCTTCTGACCTCACTGCCACTGCTGCAATAGCACTGGGCAGTCAACAAGCAAAGTAACCTTTGGCAGCCCAGATGCTCTTAGACATATCCAAACAAGAGTCAAGGTTTATGTAGCTGCACAAGCCAGGAGAATGCTGATGATTCTTTTATGGTGTATTTTAAATTCTGGGACTTATTGCAAGACTGTGCTATGTCTCTATGTATGTGAACAGTAAATTAGTTGTCTGTATATGAGACTCAAAAGTAGGTGGCTGGCTAACAGAAGAGTTCCTGAGTTTTATGAGATCAATAAAACTTGTTGTTGTACAGAGCACTTGGCTTTCACTGGTAGCCTCTTACATCAGCTTTAATCAGGTTTCTCCCTGCATCGTGGTGTGGGAGGCAGTACTGTAAGTTTCTTCAACAGCTGTAACAGGAAGTCCAGTGTGAGCCCAGACTTAGCGATCCATTGGAGTAAACAGGGCTCATGGATGTGCTTGAGTGCTTTGCTGAACCAGGGCAAGCATGGGTGACACTACCCTAGGAGCCATGCACTCAGTCTCACTTGCTTTGATGAGATTTTCACAGTATGAGGCTTTTTTACCTTGTGTGTTCATTTTTTGTTTTTTAATCAAAAATAAGCTATCCAAAACGAAAATGTGTGATATCCTCTTGTACATGGAAAAGTTTGTAAGTAAGAACAGATGCTTCTAATGCAGAAGCATTAGAAAGGCATTTTGAAAGCAGCAGTTAGAGACTCTTCATAGCTCTCTCCTTTTCTTGGATGATGAAATTGTTGAGCACTGAGACCTGAAGCAGGAAGGCCCACTAACCAGTTCCTTTCTTTATAAAGTAGAAACTAAAGGGGAATGTGATCCAGATCCTCTCTTTGGCACATTCCACCACACACCTTGAGCTTGAGCTCAAAACCACCAAGGTCAGCTGGATGACTCCTCTGGAGCTGAGGGAATATTGTATCTGGTGCAGACTTGGAAATGTCAAGGAGGCATTCCCAGTTTTTTAAGGACGTGGGTTACTCTCATTAATCATGGCCTCAGAAACAGATGATAGGAGCTACATTTAAATTAAAAATTTCAAGAAAACTGGAAAAGAAGGATAGAACAAACAGTGGGTCCTTTTGAATTCACATTCTCACCAATTGGAAAATGGGAAACATAAGTCTCATTTTAAAGAAGGGAAAAAAAAGGATATCCAGGACTACAGGCCAGTCAGTGTCAACTCTGTGCCTGGCAAGATGATGGAGCAGATCCTCCTGAAGGCTCTACTAAGGCACGTGGGAAAAAAAGATGAGGTGATTGGTGGTAACCAACATGGCTGCACCAAGGGAAAGTCACACTTGAGAAACTTGGCAGCCTTTTATGATGGAGTTACAACATCAGTGGATAAAGGAAGAGCAACTGACATCATCTACCTGGACTCGTGCAAAGTATTTGATTCTGTCCCACATAGAATCATAGAATCATAGAATTACTCAGGTTGGAAAAGACCTTGAAGATCATCAAGTCCAAAAGCAGCCTAACCAGTAGCCTATCTCTTAAAAAAAAAAAAAAAAAAAAAAAAAAAAAACAGCACAACAACAAACCTCTGCTAAATCATATCCCTGAGTACCACATCCAAACGGCTATTAAACACATCCAGGGATGGCGATTCAACCACCTCTTTGGGGAGCCCATTCCAGTACCTAACCACCCTTTCTGTAAAGGCATGACATCCTGGTCACCAAATTGGAGAAAAATTGATTTGATGAATAGACCACTTCCAGGATGAGGAATTGGCTGCATGGTCACACTCACAGAGTTGTAGTCAATGATTCAGTGTCCAAGTGGAGACCATTGACAACTGGTGATCTTCAGGGATCGGTGTTGGGACCAGTGTTATTTAACATCCTTGTAGCCAACATGGAAAGTGGAATCAAGTGCACCCTCAGCAAGTTTGACAACAACACAAAGCTGAGTTGTGCAGTTGACATGCTAGAGGAAGGAGATACCATCCAGAAGAACCTGAACAGGCTTGAGAGGTGGGCCCAAGACAAACCCATGAAGTTCAACAAGGCTAAGTGCGAGGTCCTGCAGATGGGTTAGGCCAATCCCAAGCACAGATACAAGTTGGGTGGAGAATGGCTTGAGAGCAGCCTTGAGGAAGAGAGCTGGTGTCAGCTAATGAAAGACTGAACATGAGCTGGCAATGTGTGCTTGCATCCCAGAAGGCATACTATATCCTGCATTGCATTAAGAGAAGTGTGACCATCATGCCAAGGGAGATGATTCTGCCCCTCTACTCTGCTCTAGTGAGACTCCACCTGAAATACTATGTCCAGTTCTGGGTCCCCCAACACAAGAAGGACATGGAGTTGTCAGAGCGGGACCAGAGGAGGGCCACAAAGATGATCAGAGGGCTGGAGCACCTCCCCAACGGGGACAGACTGAGAGAGCTGAAATTTTTCAACCTGGAGAACAGAAGGCTCTGGAGGAACTTTACAGCAGCCTTCCAGTACCTGAAGGGAGCCTACAGGAAAACTGGGGAGGGACTTTTCAGAAGGGTAAGGTAAGAAGGTAAGGACAAGGTGAAATGGCTTTAAACTGGAAGAGGGTAGATTTAGACTAAATATTACAAAGAAATTCTTTACTTTGAGGGTGATGAGACACTGGAACAGGTTGCCCAGCAAGACTCTGGATGCCCCCTCCCTGGAAGCATTCAAGGTCATGTTGGATGGGGCTTTGAGCAACCTGGTCTAGAGGGAGATATCCCTGCCTATAGCATGGGGGATTGGAAGTACATGATCTTAAAAGGTCCCTTCCAAACAAAATTGTCCTATGATTCTATGATTCTATCTATCTCATTTTTCATTTCATCAAAATGTAAAGCAGGGCCTAAGATGAAGAAGTGCTAGCTTCCTTCTAACTGTGAATAATGGTATTATACCTTTATATTTCATTTTTTAAACCAAAACTAAAATGAGAGAACAGGGAGAAAAGATCCTTACAAGTAGTGCTCACATGCTCATGGTCTCTCAGCCAGCACAGTGGGTGCCTCCCTTGCCCCTTTGTCCTGTAAGATGGATCCCCTCCAGTTTCTGTACCAAAACAGAAAAAAACAGAATAAGGTTCTGGACAGGCAGGCCATATCCCAAAGTCACTGTAGTTGGGTTTGAGTTGATAGCTAGCGAGATAGATTTATTTACTGCATTATAAAATAGAGCATGGTTCAAGATGGAATGCGACAAATTGCTCTCCCTTTTACTAAAACTTATATTTTGAGGTATGTGAAAATTCTTCTTTTTAATATTATATGACCATTTAAATTACCCCATTTAGCTGGATAAAAACTGTTTTAGCTGAAACTCCAGGTTAGGTGAGTCAGTAAATATTTGTAAGACTAACATCAGCAAAGGAAAAATTATGCAGGGCAAGTTTGCTTTTGTTTGGGCAAACAGAATGATAAAAATAAAATTGTGTCACATAAAATTAATGCTTAGTGAAATCTTACTTTTTAAGTTACTGTTATTAGGCAAAGCTGTATATTTGTCCGCAAAGTCCTAATATCAAATGCACAAAACAATATAAATTTTTTCAATAGCATACAATAATATCAATAGATTCAAGAGGAACATGTTTTTAGATGAGTACCTGCATAAGTAAGAAGACGTGTGCTTGAAATTTCTTGGGTACCAAAGAGTTCTTTTGTTCCAAGACTTGCAAACAAAGAATGGTAGGATGCAAGAAAAGATAAAATACTCTATCTGAGGTCTTCCAAAAGAACTAAAAAGACTGTCTTTTTCATAGGTTTTCCAAAGTCATCTCTGATTTGGAACAATAAATCCACATAGCTGGAATTTTCCAAAGTATACCATTCCAAAGTATTGCTGGATGTATTCCTAAATTATTTAGGATTCTAGAAAACACCACAGCCATTTCTCAGCGACTTTCAATGGCATTTAGAATTTCCAGAAAGGCCTCAGGCACTTATTTGGAATGTGAGCATGGAAATCTGTGAAAAAGGTTTTGTTGCAATTTCCCAAAAGCTGTCATATGCATAATTTGCAGGCACTCCAACTCCCACTTATTTCAAGCTTGGACACTTCTGGAGTTTGGATGATCTTCTGTCATAATCAGCAAATCCCCAGTAAATCCAAGAACTACAACAAAAGAAAAGACAATTGGAGTTCTGCAAGATTCCTCGTTTCTCCCAGCTTCAAGGCCCAGGATGTCCAGCCAGGATGTCTAGCTGAAATTCTGCTGGCCTGCCTGCTCATTTCTTTGTCTGTGAATCCACAGGACAGAAGGGCAACAATCTGACTCCACACACAGCGGATGTACGTGGGGGATCTACCATAGATAAACAATGAGGCCAGGTGATCATTAGATGCATTAGTATTGCCTTCTGTTCCTGCTCACCGGAGCTGCCCTGCACCTGTACCTGCGGTGCAGCAGGACCTGAGCAGCACCTGCTGTGGCCATGACTGCAGCCCAGCCTGTTCCAGTTCCATAGGCCCGCCAGTCTGTTTGGGAGGAAATGAACTTACAGTAGTGGAAGTTACAGTGTTCCCAGGTCAGCCTGATGTATCCATACTTGACTACTTCCTGAGGTAACTTTCTATCCCTATTAAAATGAAAGCAGCTTCACAGTTGGCCTCACCTTGCCTCTAGGCTAGACTTCCCATGTGAGTCTGGCCACAGTGTCTGATGTTAAAATGCCAGACTTTTTCATCTGCCTAACTTGAAAAGCAGAGTACTGTAGATGTTTCTGTGGTGCAATGCCACACCACAAGTGACTGTGAGAGTCCCAGATGCTGCAACAAAGACTCTGTGCCTAGTGCCAGTCCTTTTATGAATAATTTCACCTGCTATTAGCCTGATTTCATATTTATCTACTAAATCTGTGTAGCTTCCTGCTGTGATGATTTGGTGGCTAGAGGAGTAGAGAAACTGGCAATAAAAAGCATAGCAGTGGTGGGATATAAAAAGCTAGCTTTTGAAAATGCATGTTTACCAAGCATGGTACCAAAGCCATAATGTCTATGGGTTTTTATGTATACTCCAGAGGCAATGCATATTTCAAGAATGCAGTGCTGTGGGTATTCGGCTTGGAGAGTTTTCTGGTTTCCAGACCAAAAGCTGCAGTCTATTAAGCCTATAGAAGCAGAAATTTGCCTTGCCAGGTACCAAATCTGTATTTATTTTTCACTGAGGAATTTCTGTTGGTTTGATGATAAACAGGAAAAATCCCCACTCTTAGAATATAAAAATGAAAAAATAAAAATAGAAGACAACCATCAGCAATTTCATCATATTGTGAAAGCTTTCTGTTTGTCTGTATTTATTACAATTAGTTTCAATCCCAGCAAGAAGTAGGTCCTGTCTTCACAGAATCACAGACTTGCAGGGGTTGGAGGGAACCTCTGTAGATCATCTGGTCCAACCCCACTACCAAAGTTGTTCCCTGTAGCAGATTGCACATTTAGGCATCCAGGCATGTCTTGAATATCTCCAGAGAAGGAAACCTCACAGTCTCTCTGGGAAGCCTGTTCCGGTGCTCCATCGCTCTGACAGTAAAGAAGTTCTTCCTTGGGTTTGTATAGAACTTCCTGTGTTCCACTTTCTCTCTCATTGCTCCTTGTTCTATTGCTGTCCACCCCCATTGATTTGACTCCTTCATTGTCTAGCTCCTGCTCATTCCTCAGTCCCTTGGAGTCAAGCTGTCAGCAATCACCAGTGCTTCCCTGCAGGACATGTCTGAAGGCAAACAGCTTCAAAGGCATTGGAAGGAGGTGAAAAGGAGCAGCCAAGCCTCCTGGCCAGGGCAGCAGAAGGTCACATTACTGATGTCTCCCAAGCAGAGAACACTGTACGTGCGACAGAGACAATTGGGAACCTAGAGGCAGCACCTGTTAGTGGCATTTTAACAATTCTGGATAGTGTATCAAATGCACTTGAAAGGTCACAGAGGTCTCCCAGACTTCTGAGCAGTTTCTTTCCTTTCTTCAGTGGAGGCAGTCAGAAGCAAAAGACGAGGGAAAGCAAATACAGGTTGAACATTCACAGTCACTAGATACTGTTAATAATCATTAAGCAGTCACCTGAGTCAGGAAAATACCAGCTGTCTCAGCCACTCATTAAAATGCTACCTAGCAGTCTTTTGGAGTTTACAGAACGTTTAGTTTTGGGTGAGATTTTCCAAAGGTTAAGGCTGTATCAACATAATGTAACAGACGTAGATATCCATAGGTCTGGCTTGTTAGAAAGTAAATAAATAAATAAATAAAAATCAGAGGAGTTAATTCCATGCAGTTATTTAAGCAAAAAAATAAAAAATAAAAGAATTTTCATAATCGTTCAGTAAACTTCATGCAGAATGACTTCCCACCAGCATTTTCATCCTGCTCCTGTAAAAGTGTGTTGAAAAAAAAAAAAACGAAAAAGAAAAGGCTTAATGATAGCTTCAAATTCCATCTTGGTAAGGTAAGGAGGCTGCCAACAACAAGGAACTTTACCAGGGGTATCTTTCTAAGCCTCAAACAAAACAAAGGCTATCTTATCTTCCCATCAGTTTACATGCTGTAATTCAGAAGGCTTCCATACTTTGTTTTGTTTGAAGAAGTAAAAAAGGTTTTACAGGAATTTCCCTTATTTTAAAATGACCTAATTAGTCTCAAAGTTTGGATAGATTTAAAAACAAAAAACAGGCAAACAAACAGCAAACAAACAAAAAAACAAACCCAAGTGCAGTGAGACATGGCTGTTCTTTACTTTGTTTACCCATCTGTTTCTCTGCACTGATACTAAGGCGGGAACATGGCAGAACTATTTAATGCAAATGGTACTGAGAATATGGAACAAGTTACCATTGTTGAGAGTTAGCGAAGAGCATACATGTGTTCAAATTACTGGAGATTTGTTCCTCCAGTAAGGAGGATTGAGGGATGAAAACACAAGACCATGGGATTCAACAAAACTAAACAAAGGATTTGTTACCATATTTTGGAGCCAATGTCTCTTTCCTGAAAAGATTTCACTTCCAATTCAAGTGCAAACTTGTTGTCTGCAGAGACCAAGAGCCAAGAGTCTTCAACACTGCTTCTTCTGGGTGTGATACATGACTTCAGGCAAGGGGGCATCTTATTGGATTATCATTTTTTTTAAGTTGTTTTCTCTTGTGATGCAGAACTTACTTTTCTTATCTGTAAAGTGCTCATTATTAGGAAAGGAGTTCTACAAGCTTCAGTTGAGGACTGGATTTTGTCCAGATATGAGTGGGTACAAAGGAAATGAAAGATGGGCTAGGAGTGGGGGTGGTTAGGGAGCTGTTTGAGCTTTCCAAGGGAGTCTGCAGGGTGCAAGGAGCCACTCTGAAGCTGAATGTAAAATAAGCATCAATTCGGTAGAAAAAAACTTGAGCAAGAGGAAGGGTTATGCTACATGCATAGCAGAAACTAGAGAAACACATACTCCCTTGGTTGTTTTTCTTCTGAGGTAAAAATCCTCTGACATTCATGGAGGCAACATGCCTCTGTATCACCTGAGGACTGAGGTTTACCTACAAGGCATCTTCTCAACCCAGATGACTGCAAGAGCTTTGATATTAGCTCAAGCACAAAACTGAGCTAACATGTCTGCAGAACTTCTAAATTAGAGCTGGCTTATGTCCAAGAAGCTTAGAGAAGAAGAAAAGGAGCCTCGGGTCTGTCTGAAATGTCCGTGTAGATGGATTCTCAGATAGGATGCTCTGAAGTGTTGCCTCTTGTGGTTACAGCTCGCATGTGGGTGGCTGAGTTCTCTGAATCACACATTGTAAAAACAGCAGTTTGACAGTTCCATTTACAATATAGATAGCTTTGGTTTTAGTATGAAAACCCTTCTTTTTGGAATTCCCCAGATCTGAGGAAAGGATTGAAGGAAAAAAAAAGAAATCTGATGCAGAACTTGAAAGGAATTCATGTCTTTCCCACAACATTTACTACTGGGAAACATTACTAACTTTTACTATAAGAGCTATTGACCAATAACTCTTCTAGTGTTTCCCTGCTATTCCAGCAAAGTGTAACTATAGAGCCTGGAAAATGATATTTGCTTTACAACATCGAAGAATAAAATTATGTACCCCACGTACAGATGCATAAACATGCACACGCTCGGCCTTTAAGTCTGCAGATAGTCTGAAACACAAAATAATGTCTGAGCTTACTAAAATTCATTGGGCCATGTGAATAGAGAGTGCTCATACCACAACATAATGAAAGCCATCAGAGCTCCAACTTCATGCGGCTTTCATGGACCAACAGTGTCTACTTACTTTGTTTTGGAATTTTGCCTCTGCCACATGCGTGTCACTGCTTCAGAAGAAATATGTGAAGGAGTCACTTTGGGTTTACAGGGACAGAACAGCAAGAACAACTGAGCTTAGTTGTTCTGAGTACTTGTTAAAACATGTTTGGTCAAATGAGAGAGGAGAGAGGCCTATAAAGGCTATACAGCAGAGAACAATCTGATATGTCACTTTTTTGCCTTTTTATGCAGTCATTAATTTCCTCATGTGCAAACTGGGAGCAAGACTCTGTTGCATCATAATTCCCTGTCCTGTTATAATTAAAACTGTATCAACATTAATGAATATACAGATCTATAAAAAATGGATATAGACACTCAGCCTTGACTCCCCAAGGGAAAGTAGAAATGGAGAATACTGTATAGGCAATGATATGTAATAAGGTTTTTTATTCAGAATATGCAAATTTTCCTTCTATCACCAAATATTTTTCCCCTTAATTCTTAAAACGTGTCAGAAAGTGAGACAGCTATATTGCTCTTCACTAGAAATAGGTCTAAGTTCAGTAGATGAGTGATGAATTGAAACTCACACAACAGTGTAGACAGACCATCCAAGAGAAGTAAAACCTGCAATGAGAAATTACCAGGAGTTCTTCAGAAGATGCAGAAAGGTAAGGATGGGTTATTCTGGTGTCTCTGAGGGATACAGGAAGGAGAGAGGTTCTGTTTGAACCCTATCAGTAGAAGCATGTAAGTAGGAGCAGACAAAACAGAGATGGGATGAGGTCATGTCTCTATCAGTGCTACTCAGGAAGCCTGATTTTGCTCAGTGGGACCCCAGCAGCAATATTCAAAACAGTCACTAATGTTCCAGCAGAGAGATGAACAGAAGAAGAAAGTCGCTGTAAGACAGAAACCTATTAATCAGCCTTATAACAGTGTAGTTACTTAGTGTGGTTCATGTGGATATGCCTATGCATAGAAAATATGCAGCAAATTTTGACTGTTGAAAACTGTTAGACCTCAACATGTGATTGTAAGGAAGAGCTCATTATCAAGCAAGACTTTGCTGCTGCTACCAAAGACAATTGTTCTTGGCACAGTGCAATTTGGTATATTTATCATCATTGACCTAGAAATACACACTGAGTCATAAAATAAGTTCAGGATGCAGTATAAACTTTAGAACAGGCTAGTTGCTGACATGAATTTAGGATCCTGAAGAATAAGTACTGAACAAAGCAATACATTTGAACACAAAGAAGGTGAGCCCTGGACTTGGAAGAGGAACATGCTCTCCAGAGAAGCAGAGATTCCTCTAAAGAGAGGAAGAAGCTGCAGCAGTTAATAGTCAGTGTGAGTTTCCAGTGTGATGCTCTGCCCAACACAATTACAGCAAGCTAAGTTGTACGCATGTTTTACACTGGTGTGAAATGTATTGCCATACCCAAATGCAATAGCCACAACTCAGAGGGGATTTTGCTGAAATGAAGGAGGCTAAGAGGAGGACCTTGAGAATGACTACAGGTTTGATAAATCGATGTTTATGTAGGCACAAGGTTTTTATTGCCTTTTAGCCTCCCCCAAAAAAAGGTTAGTCATGTCTGTTATCTGTAGTTTTACTAAGTAGGAGAAAAGGTAGCAGATTATTCAGACTAACAGGCAAAAGATTAATGAAGTGTAATTACTGGGCACAGCTAAATGAATTCAGACTAAAACCTGCAACTTTTAAACAGTTAAGGTTACTTATTAAACTTGTTACCAAAGGCTGTCATTTTTTCCCTAGAAATATTAAAGTCATGGTTATAAACCTTAGAAAATCTGTTCCAGCTAGGGACAAGATCAGAGAAGTCCATTGACATCATTACACTGTGGATCAAGTTGACTACTCCGGGTGTGAGCATGTGGCCACTCTCAAGCCCAAACATACGCTGATTCCAAACAATGTCTGTACACTCCTGCATACTTATACCTGGAGTCTCAGTTTTAAGACCTTCCCTGTCACATCAGGGGAAGATATTCATGCACAAAGTACCCCTTAATGTCCTTCTGCCCTCTCACTGCCTGGAACATGGCAGATTGACCACATTAGTAGTTGGCAAAGCTGACAACAAGATGACATATAGATGCCAAAGACAAACATGGTGCTTACAGTTATCCTTCCTTGTGCAGCAGCAACCAAAACTGTATGGTGATCACACTTGTCAGTTCTCCTGGATCAAAAAGGAGGGGTTTTGTTGAGAAGGGTAATGGATAGGAGAAGAAGGCTTGTTTTGTTTCTTACTTCGTTTAGTTATGTTTGTTGGTTTTTTTTAAACATGTCAACATATGGTTTCTGTGTTTTGAAGTAACGACCTCCTGATCTGTGAGAGAACAGTTTTCCTACACAGGGGAAGGGTGAGTTTTATGAACCATAGAAAGTCATGCTGTTCATTGGCAAGGGCTTGATTACACACATTTTTCAGTTCATATTGGAGAATATAAAACCTAGCAAATGTCAAGGAGGAAAGGAGGCTGCCTGGTGTGGTTATGATCTAGACCATGACATGCACGTTTCAAAATGTTCTCTTGGGAGAAAAAAAAAAAAAAAAAATCTGAAAATAAAAGACAGGGGAGCAGAGATTCAGAAGGGTTCTGAGAGAGGGCAGGTAATTTGGGAAACAGTCTTGAAGTCTTGAATCTGTAACTCAGATTAAATAGAAGAGCAGAGATTTGTGTTGCCCTTACTCTAACACCCTGGTTTTTATACTGTGTTTAAAGATAAGCTGCCTCCATGGGTGCATGTCTTTTGTGCACTGCTTTGTAAATCAATTCCAGGTCAGCTGAGGTAGGAATGACATTTTGTAGAATGATGCATAGTGAAGGTATGATAGTTGTCTAGCAGAGCTGCTTTGGTTTTTGTCTTGCTGGAGTTTCTGATACATGGATTTTGATGGGACTTGCTACTCAGACCAACTTAAGATTAAGTTATTCTTTGCTTTGCCTGTATGAGATATCTTCCGAGCACACCATTTTTTTTATTTATCTGAAAATTTCTTTGCAGCATAGCAACTGAAGGTTGTCAAGACTCATACTTGATGGTATTCTGGGTGTCCAGCAGAGTGGGAAATAATTTCCTGCTGTACATTACAGTATCATGTATAACAGCTCCAGTGAGATTTGCCCACTCCTTTTACACCCCACCCCCGATCCCCCTGGAGCAATGGTGAAAATGGAGTCATGATACTTAGGGATTTCCACCATTTCACTTCCTGAAATGGAAACCATAATGAAATACCATGCACACTTATAGTACTGTATGGGCAGGAAAACTAGACAAAGTCTTCCATTGTACCGGTCCAGTTGCTACTGGAGGGGATCTGCCCATTTTGGTGTGACAGGATGTACTGCATATTTTGTAGTTTTGCCCAGTGCTCCAACCCCTGTGGGCTAACCCTTTTCAACACAAGCAATAAAAGAAGAAAAGATTGAGGCCCTTCTCTTATACCACTTGTATTTTAGGGGGATATTAAATACAAAGAGTTTCACTCTCGGTGGAAATTGTCCAACTGACTCCAGGATACTGTGTAATCATTAGGAACTGGAAAAACTCAAACTGCCTGTCTGTAGTGGCTTGGATAAGACCTGCTGGGTGCATTCCAGAAATGAATATTGCAGCTGTGATGAGACTTATGTTAGATCTCTTCTTTCAGGGTGAATTGTGCCCTTATGCCCAAGGCCAGTATAAGCCTTATGCACCTCTTGAGACCCATCTAAGCCCCCAAAATAAGCAGAACAATGCATTTAAATGTTACGTGGACCTCCTTGCCCTTTTGGCGGAAGTATGTGCATTACAGGATATGTGCAAATCATTAAAATGTACACTTTTCACCATTAAGGACTGTAAAGCGTATTCAAAAAGCTACCTCCCTCTCTTACAAATGTGTTCCCTTATAATTTCTTTGTAAAGCATCCAAGACTGCAGAAGTGTCTAAAATATTTGATCAGAGAAGGGATATTGTATAGCATTTGGCTGACACTGCAGCTTGTTTGTGCCCTTCTGGTGTTTCTCAACAGTAGCAGTATGACTGTTTGCTTTTGCAAGGAGTGCATTTGGAGGAGGAGCAGTGCAGAATAGGATAGACCTTGCACAGCCAGCAAAGCATATCTTCTGGGTTAGTTTTATCCCAACAAGATCCCATTTGTACGCTCTACTTAGTTAGCATCAGAGCACAGTAAGTGGAAAAGAGTGGGAGAGTAACTCTAAAGCATATTCATCACCCTACCGCAGATGCACCACGTGTACTTTCTTGTGCCTTCTCAGACAAAGGACAAAACAAAGCTCACGGAATGCTCTTACATGTGGGTTGCTGTTAAAAACATGTCTGTGGGAGCAGAAACAGACTCTTCCATATTGTGCCAGAGGTTGTATTTTGAATGAGGACAAGTAACAGGAAGATCTGCACCAGGCAGCGGTGCCACCTGACAGTACTTCCAACAATTCCTGCTTCTGAGAACCTGCTAAAATTCTCTCTCCCCATGTTCAGGGCAACCAGGATTTAGACGGAAAAATCTGTGCACACGGCAACCTGAACTTGATATCTTAAGTGGTGCCGTGTGTGTATTAATGCCAGGTGAGATCTGGCAATTGAATGTTTGTTTTAAATTTCTCTTTAATCTCCCTTTCAGTTTTAACTTTGAAGTCTAGGTAAGTACATTTTCTGGTTTATGCCTCAGATGACATGGAAAAAGATATTCCACCTACAGTACTGGAATATCATTTATAGGTGTGTGAATTCATAAAGCTGTGCCTCTAACAGTTTGCCCACATGGAACTATCCCAATTTGCATTAACTGAGAATTTTATTAATATATGTATTTAAAATTAATATATATACATATATATTTATTTAAAAACTTATTTCAGACATTTATTTTATTATAATAACTGCCTCAGTATTTCAAACCCACCTATTTCAGGACACGTGCAAGAGTATGTACACAACCTACGCACAAAAAAAGAATGAACAAGATTTGAGTAGAGGGGACGGGATGGTTATTTGCCTGCTAAACTGATACTGAATTGAGTTTTGTTTAGACACAGCTCATTAAAACAGAGAGGGCAGGGAGAAACTGAATATATGAATCTGTGGAAAAATATTTAAAGGAATGATGATAGAAAGGGGGTAAGGTTTAGAGGAGCATGAGTATACTCAGATTTATTTAAGTTCTGTTTTTCTACTACAGATGTTCTGCTAACTAGAGCAGAGATGTTCAGAGACCACATATTGGCTGTAAAATTCTAGATCTGACATTAATTAAATGTCTGCTGCTCTTCATATGAACTAGACTCCAGACTTTTTCAGGCCTTCTGGTCTTCTGATGGAACAGCTGTAGAATGCATCATGTGCATATCTTGCACTCTTGTGTGGGTTTTTTTTGTAGCAAGTGTCACTTTTTTATAAGGAAAGTTTAACATCTTACCCTTCTGACTATTTTGCTCCTGTTCAGGAAAAAAAGAAAAAGGAAGAAAAAGAAAAGAAGAAGAAGAAAAAAAAGATAGCCTGATACTATACCAACATCTGATACTTCCTGCAGAGAGCTGCCTCCACCCAACATGTGTTTTAAAACAAAATTCATGGTAGGTTCAATGGTCACAATCATTCATTCATGTTATGGTTTACGTGAGTTCACTCACTGCATCAGTTGTAGGAAGGTGAAGGACCCCATTCCACCTAGGAAATATAATTTGTCATTTGTGTCTTCTTTTCCTCCTGACTGGACACTGTCACAGCTCCTTTTGATCAGCAAACATGTTTCTCCCCTGGATCCTGCTGTGAAGGCAAGAGATACACTTTTGTTATGTGACACATTTTTATATATGACTAATATTACAGAAATCTCACTAGCTCCCTTTTTTTCCTCCCCCATAAGTGGATAACCTAACAATTTGATTTCTAGCCAGGCCCCAGACAGTTTCCTTTTTTGAGTTGATACTGTACCCATGAATTCACAATATTCTTGTGTTGTTACACTGAAACAATACCACTATTTAAAGTGTGCCCAACCCAGTTTTAACACCCTTTAAGGCTGCCTCCTTAGTCCTTATAGAAGAATGAAGCTGATGTCAGATGTAAAGTTTTTAGCTTGCTGGAACTGTTATGCACTTGATACATTACTTACACATGCCACTTATAAAAACATAAACCCCAAGCCAAAGGCGTCTCCTTCACTCCCACATGGCTGTAGCTGAAGATGTCATTGACCATAAAGAAGCAAGTAAACCATTTGGCCTTAAAGCTGTGCAGCTTCACACCAAAGAAAGAAAAAAAAAAAAAAAAAAAAAAAAAAAGCATTTCTTGCTAAATACAACTACTTTAAGTTCGTGATTTTATTGTAATGGAAGACATTTTTATTGTAAAACTGAACAGTTAAAGCAACCAAGGTTGTTGGTCATAAGCAGTCATAGCTTGTCAGGGACATGAAGGTATGATCTGAATAATGCCACTCAGGAGCTCACATACCTGAGAACACCAGTCTGTGTCTTTTCATAGAGTTATAGAATTATAGAATTGCAGAA